>NC_069737.1:11107349-11449849 GCF_027358585.1 Pangasianodon hypophthalmus | reverse complement strand
AAGACTTTTCTCAAAATCTTCTATTTTTTTAAACAGTTGCCCTAAAATACCATCGTAGATATGTACCATTTAGTAATAGTATTATGACTATTCTCAGAATATCGTGGCTTTTTACTCGAAATAGTGCAACTTTATTCTCAAATTATGACTTTTTTTTTTTTTCCTCGAAATCATGGATTTTTATTTTTTTTAAACAGTGGGGCTAAAACTCTTACAAATTCCTGTATTTTCCATTCTGGTATATTTATATTCTGTTATATAATAAATAAAATCAGACACGGTGGACAGATGATAAATTTGTTAGCCAGCCCACCAGGCAGGTGAAGGCACCAGGACCATGTTTTGGTTCCCTAGGTTAGGCAAACGTAGCTAACATAATGTAATAATGTATGGCCAGCTGGTCAGATAGTTAACTGCATTAATATAGACTGAGTGAAATGACCATGTATATGATTTCCTGGAAATGGGGTGACTGGGTAGTCATAGTCCTTATCCTCTCCTGAAGTTTTTGGTGTCGAATATCATGTTTATGATCCTGACAAAAAGTCACTGAGTTTTCAGCAACCGTTTTGGCTGTATGGAGTTCTCTCCTCGCATTACAAGTAAACATGTTACATGAGTGTGGCTAACATTTATGTGGCAGCTTTTTTTTTGCTGGATTTGATTTTGCTTGGTTTTGTCTTTCCACAAAACTCTGTTCCTGATTTTATGTTTTTTGTTTGAATCACATCATCAAAGTGCGTCACATCATAGTGAAATGTGTTACATTTTAATAACACATACTAAATTAAAACTTTTGTTCTGCAAACGTCAATGGGAAATAAGATATATATTCTTTCTCTGGTTAAAACTTACTTGTCCACCAGGCAACTTTGAATAAAGCACTAAGCCTGGACATAAAATCTGTTCATTCTTGATGCCTGGGCTGGTGATCTGTCCACTCCTGTTAAAGTTTTTATTAAAAATTGGTCGGTTGTAAGCTTCTAGATATTCAACCATAATTTATTTGTTATATGTATATAATGTTAAATTTTTTCTGTTCTCTGTATTTTGAGTGTTATATAGTTACTTAATTTGGGTTGTTGTAGTTTGCTCATAAGTTAACCCTTAATAGTAAAATTAATAATGAACTTTCTTACGCTGCTTGTCTTTAGTGCTAGCTGTAGATGGGGTCTTAGCCATGTCATTTTAATATTTTGACTTGTTGTTAAGCAATAAAACCTAAATATCCATTTCTTGTTAATGACACTCTTTAATTTGTGACCATCATAATATACTTCCCTTTTCAGTCATATAATAAGGCCTCTGTTTGTTCCAGATTGAGTCTTACTGGTCCTATGAGGTGTGCCATGGTAAACATGTGAGGCAATATCATGAGGAAAAAGAGACTGGTCAGGTCTGTTAGACTGTTCCAATTCCCTTTATGGTTAAAAGCCAAGCACATAATGTAACAGTGTTTAAACAGTTTCGAAAAAGTTACCTAGTACAAGGACCTACTAAACTGCATTTATAGAAATTATGCAGCTGTAATGCTGATTTGTCTGTTCTGGGCCTGCAGAAAGTGAACTTACAGGAGTATTACCTGGGGACCATGACCAGCAAACACACTGATTCTTTAGCAGGTGGCTTGTTGTTATTATTATTATTATTGTTATTATTATTATTATTATAGTTTTGCTGATGCAAGTTTTTAAGCCTATGAGGTTTTCATATGCTTTGTCTGCTCCTCAGATTCAGAACCTAGTAAAGCAGGGGAAGCTGCCAATGAAAGACTAGACACCAACACTGAGGTTTGTGAAGTTCCAATCAATTAGGTTAACCAACTAACATGTAAAAAGCCAATAGACTTTCCATAGATTAAAACACAGTATTAGTGAAGTCATTTGTTTTTTGTTTGTTTCTGAAGAAATATATAAATATGTTGGTAAATATTACAGGTGCCAACTAAAAATATAGAAGGCCAGCTGACCCCTTATTTCCCGGTGGAGATGGGAAATGGGACCCCATGTGTGTTGAAACAGAACAAGCCTCGTTCTACCTCTGTGCTGTACGTGTGTCACCCAGAGGCAAAACATGAGATCCTTTCCATTGCTGAGGTGACAACCTGCGAGTATGAGGTGGTGGTGCTCACACCACTGCTCTGCGCTCATCCTAAATATAGGTAGGTAAGCGCAGGGAGTAAACGCAGCCAATAAACAAGAGAGCTGATGTTAGGCTCCTAATGCAACCTGCAATTGTATTTATATAATTATATATACACTCACCATCCACTTTAATAGGAACACCTGTATACCTGCCCATTTATACAGTTATCCAATCATTCAGTCATGTGACAGCAGCACAATACATAAATTTATGCAGATACAGGTCAAGAGCTTCAGTTAATGTTCA
The DNA here is from genome assembly GCF_027358585.1 of Pangasianodon hypophthalmus. NCBI lineage: Eukaryota > Metazoa > Chordata > Actinopteri > Siluriformes > Pangasiidae > Pangasianodon > Pangasianodon hypophthalmus. The sequence continues at coordinate 11,447,458 of NC_069737.1, read as the reverse complement.
CATCAAACACCAAGAATGGGGAAAACGTGATCTCAGTGACTTTAACCGTGGCATGATTGTTGGTGCCAGATATACTGGTTTATTTATTTCAGAAACTGACAATCTCCTGGGATTTTCACACACAACAGTCTCTTTACACCGAATGGTGCAAAAAACAAAAAACATCCTGTGAATGGAGGGTCTGCAGGCTGAAACACCTTGTTGATGAGAGAGATCAGAGGAGAATGACCAGGCTGGTTTGAGCTGACAGGAAGTCTATAGTACCTCAAATAAGCACTCTTTACAACCATGGTGAGCAGAAGGCTATCAGAATGCACAACATATCAAACTTTGAGGTGGATGGGCTACAACAGCAGAAGACCACATCAGTTTCCACTCCTGTCAGCAAAGAACAAGAATCTGAGGCTATCATTAGCACAGACTCACCGAAACTGGACACTTGAAGACTGGAAAAAGACCATGTGGTGTTTTAAAACAAACAAACAAAAAAACACCCCTCTAATCTTCAACTTCCCAGTTTCTGTGAGCCTGTGTCCACTATAGCCTCAGATTCCGGTTCTGGGCTGACAGGAGTGGAATCCATGTAGTCTTCTGCTGTTGTAGCCCATCCACCTGCTTTTCTGCTCAAAACAGTTATAAAGAGTGATTATATGAATTAATACTATTTATAGGTATGTGTTCGAGTAAAATGAACATTTTTTTTTATTCTACAAACTACTGACAACATTTCTTCCAAATTCCAAATAAAAATATTGTCATTTATAGAATTTATTTGCAGAAAATGACAACTGGTCAAAATAACAAAAAAGATGCAGTGTTTTCAGACCTCGAATAATGCAAAAAAAAATTATTATTTGGTGGAATAACCCTAATTTTCAATAACTGCTTTCATGTTGGCATGCTCTCCATCAGTCTTTCATATTGCTGTTGGGTGACTTTATGCCACTCCTGGCTCAAAAATTCAAGCAGCTAAGCCATCAAACAAAGCTGGTGACCATCCATCTTCCACTTGCTCAAATTTCAGAGGTTTTCAGGTTTGGAGTTCAGGTTTGGAGATTTAGCTGGCCATGACATGGTCTTGATCTGGTGGTCCTCCATCCACACCTTGATTGACCTTGCTGTGTGGCATGGAGCATTGTCCTGCTGGAAAAACCAATTCTGAGAGTTGTGGAACATTTGTCAGAGCAAAAAGAAGATGAATCTGCCCGAGTCCAGGCTTGTTGAAGCACCCCAGATCATCACCGATCCTCCACCAGATTTCACAGTGGGTGCGAGACACTGTGGCTTGTAGGCCCGGTTTTGGGAAAAGCTGAAAATTGGACTCATCAGAGAAGATGACCTTCAGTCATCTGCAGTCTTTTATGGTCCAATCCTTATGGTCTTTTGCAGACCTCAGCCTGGCTCTTCTTTGCTCCTCATTGATGAAGGGCAATTTTTCTATCTTTGCACGACAGCCCTGTCCCTAGGAGCCTGTTTCGAACCATCTTTGCCGTGCACTTCACCCCAGCTGCCGTTTGCCGTTTGCAGGTGACTTGATGTCATCCTACGGTTGCTGAGTGACATTTGAATGAGTTGGCGGTCATCCCGGTCAGTGGAGAGTCATTTTCCAAAGGTATTTTTGATTCCAATTACTCTTGAGGTACTACTAGCACTGTTTTCCCATCCAGCTGGTCCTATTGCAGGAGGATAGTGATGATCACAGCAGCGGTTTTTATACTTTTCCTCCTCAAATAAGATTTGGTTCAAGTTATCACCTAATCAGTACCTTATTAAGTAGAATGAGGTGTTCTTGTGTTGGGATTCAACAGACACTGGAATGGAATGGCTGGCATACATGTAGATATGCTGATTTAAGAAAAATTTGACATGGTCTCTTAATTTTTCCAGAGCGTGCACACACACACACACACACCTTGATCAGCCAACATTAACATTAAAACCACCTGCCTAATATTGTGTAGGTCCCCCTTGTGCAACCGAAACAGCTTTGACCTGTCTAGACATGGACTCCACAAGACCTCTGAAGGTGTGCTGTGGTATCTGGCACCATGATGTTAGCAGCAGATCCTTTAAGTCCAGTAAGTTGCGAGGTGGGGCCTCCATGGATTGGACTCGTTTGTCCAGCACATCCCACAGATGCTTGGTCGGGTTGAGACTTGGGGAATTTGGAGGCCAAGCCAACACCTTGAGCTCTTTGTCATGTTCCTCAAACCATTCCTGAACAATTTTTGCAGTGTGGCAGGACGCATTATCCTGCTGAAAGAGGCCACTGCCTTTAGGGAATACCGTTGCCATGAAGGGGTGTACTTGGTCTGCAACAATGTTTTAGGTAGGTGGTACGTGTCAAAGTAACATCCACATGAATGCCAGGACCCAAGGTTTCCCAGCAGAACATTGCCTGGAGCATCACACTGCCTCCGCTGGCTTACTTTCTTCCCACAGTGCATCCTGGTGCCAGCTCTTCCCCTGGTAAGTGGACACACCCTGATGTGATTCATCAGACCATACCACCTTCTTCCATTGCTCCATGGTCCAGTCCTGATGATCATGTGCCCATTGTAGGTGCTGGACAGTGGTCAGCATGGGCACTCTGACCAGTCCACAGCTATGCAGCCCAATACGCAGCAATCTGCGATGCACTGTGTGTTCTGACACCTTTCTGACATAGCCAGCCTAAACCTTTCCTGCAATTTGTGCTACAGTACTTCTGTGGGATCATTATATATACAGTCAGGTCCGGAAGTATTTGGACAGTGACGGAGTTTTCGTGGTTTTGCCTTTATACACCACCACAACGGATTTGAAATAAAAAGACTTTCAGCTTTATTTTAAGAGGTTCCCCAAAAATATGGCATTTGCCATTTAGGAATTACAGACATTTTAAGCAAAGTACTTCCATTTAAGGTATGACAATAAGTTAATTGACCAGGTGTGGTCCATTCCCTCGTTACTTCAAGACAAATAAAGCAGATAAATGGTCTGGAGTTGATATCAGGTATTGAGTTGGCATTTGGCAGTTGTTCGACTGGAGCTACCAATATGAAGTCCAAGGAGATCTCAATGCAAGTGAAGAAGGCCATCGTTAGGCTGAAAAAACAACATAAATCTATAAGAGAGATAGCAAAAACCTTAGTTGTGGCCAAATCAACAGTTGGGTACATTCTTAAAAAGAAAGAAAGCACTGGTGAGCTCAACAACATCGAAAGGCCTGGAAGACCACGGAAGACAACTAAAGTGGTGTATTGCAGAATCCTTTCTTTGGTGAAGAAAAAACCCCTTCACAACATCAACAGAAGTCAAGAATACTCTGGAGAAAGTAGGCATAAAAAAATCTGTCAAAATCTACAATCAAGAGACGCCTTCATGAATGCAAATACAGAGGGCTTACAACAAGGTGCAACATTGAAGAACAGGAAAGCCAGATTAGACTTTGCCAGAAAACATCTTTAAAAAAAAAAAAAAAAAAAAAAAAAAGCCTCCCATGTTCTGGAATAAGATTCTTTGGACTGATGAAACCAAGATTAACTTGTTCCAGAATGATGGGAAGAGAAAAGTATGGCGAAAGAAAGGAACAGCTCATGATCCGAAGTATACCACATCATCTGTCAAACATGGTGGAGGCAGTGTTATGGCATGGGCATGTATGGCTGCCAGTGGAACGGGCTCACTGGTGTTTATTGATGATGTGACTGCTGACAGAAGTAGCAACATGAATTCTGAGGTGTATAGGGCTGCACTCTCTGCTCACATTCAGCCAAATGCTACAAAACTGATAGGACGCTGCTTCACAGTGCAGGTGGATAATGACCCTAAACATACTGCGAAAGCAACTCAGGACTTTTTGAAGGCAAAGAAATGGAATATTCTTGAATTCAAGTCAGTCACCTGATCTCAACACAATAGAGTATGCTTTTCACTTACTGAAGACAAGACTGAAGGCAGAAAGACCCACAAACAAGCAGCAACTGAAGGTGGCTGCAATGAAGGCCTTGCAAAGCATCTCCAGGGAGGAAACTCAGAATTTGGTGATGTCCATGGGCTCCAGACTTCAGGCAGTCATTGACTGCAAAGGATTTTCATCCAAGTATTAAAACTATGGTTATATTTACAATTATGTCACTTTGTCCAAATACCTTTGAGCCCCTGAAAATGGAAGTACTTTGCTTAAAATGGCTGTAATGAAGCAATCAAGATGTGATTGAAGTGTAGACTTTCAGCTTTAATTTAAGGGGTTTAACAAAAATATTGCATTAATCATTTAGGAATTACAGCCATTTCTTACATAGTACCTCCATTTTTCACAGGCTCAAAAGTAATTGGACAAACTAACACTCACATATTAGGATTATCAAAATGGCTATAATTCCTAAATGGTTAATGCAATATTTTTGTTTAACCCCTTGAATTAAAGCTGAAAGACAAACCACTTGTCAAAGTACCAATTAAACAATTTATTTTACTCTACTTCCTGCAACAGTTGCTCTTTACTGTCTGTGAAGTAGTTCATTATCTTAGAAGTTGTGCTAGTCTTTATTCTGCAATAAGCAGTTCCACAAAAAAAGGTTTTTTTTTTTTTTTTTTTTAAAGTTTTTAAATATACATGTGTATATTTATTATTACACTATTACAGTCAGGTCCATAAATATTGGGACATCGACACAATTCTAACATTTTTGGCTCTATACACCACCACAATGGATTTTAAATGAAATGAAGAGGTGCGTTGAACTGCAGACTGTCAGCTTTAATTTGAGGGTATGTACATCCAAATCAGGTGAACGGTGTAGGAATTACAACAGTTTGCATATGTGCCTCCCACTTGTTAAGGGACTAAAAGTAATGGGACAGAATAATAATCATAAATCAAACTTTCACTTTTTAATAATTGGTTGCAAATCCTTTGCAGTCAATTACAGCCCGAAGTCTGGAACGCATAGACATCACCAGACGCTGGGTTTCATCCCTGGTGATGCTCTGCCAGGCCTCTACTGCAACTGTCTTCAGTTCCTGCTTGTTCTTGGGGCATTTTCCCTTCAGTTTTGTCTTCAGCAAGTGAAATGCATGCTCAGTCGGATTCAGGTCAGGTGATTGACTTGGCCATTGCATAACAGTCCACTTCTTTCCCTTCAAAAACTCTTTGGTTGCTTTTGCAGTATGCTTTGGGTCATTGTCCATCTGCACTGTGAAGTGCCGTCCAATGAGTTCTGAAGCATTTGGCTGAATATGAGCAGATAATATTGCCCGAAACACTTCAGAATTCATCCTGCTGCTTTTGTCAGCAGTCACATCATCAATAAATACAAGAGAACCAGTTCCATTGGCAGCCATACATGCCCACGCCATGACACTGCCACCACCATGCTTCACTGATGAGGTGGTATGCTTAGGATCATGAGCAGTTCTGTTCCTTCTCCATACTCTTCTCTTCCCATCACTCTGGTACAAGTTGATCTTGGTCTCATCTGTCCATAGGATGTTGTTCCAGAACAGTGAAGGCTTTTTTAGATGTCGTTTGGCAAACTCTAATCTGGCCTTCCTGTTTTTGAGGCTCACCAATGGTTTACATCTTGTGGTGAACCCTCTGTATTCACTCTGGTGAAGTCTTCTCTTGATTGTTGACTTTGACACATACACCTACCTCCTGGAGAGTGTTCTTGATCTGGCCAACTGTTGTGAAGGGTGTTTTCTTCACCAGGGAAAGAATTCTTCGGTCATCCACCACAGTTGTTTTCCGTGGTCTTCCGGGTCTTTTGGTGTTGCTGAGCTCACCGGTGCGTTCCTTCTTTTTAAGAATGTTCCAAACAGTTGTTTTGGCCACGCCTAATGTTTTTGCTATAGCTCTGATGGGTTTGTTTTGTTTTTTCAGCCTAATGATGGCTTGCTTCACTGATAGTGACAGCTCTTTGGATCTCATCTTGAGAGTTGACAGCAACAGATTCCAAATGCAAATAGCACACTTGAAATGAACTCTGGACCTTTTATCTGCTCATTGTAATTGGGATAATGAGGGAATAACACACACCTGGCCATGGAACAGCTGAGAAGCCAATCGTCCCATCACTTTTGGTCCCTTAACAAGTGGGAGGCACAAATGCAAACTGTTGTAATTCCTTCACCGTTCACCTGATTTGGATGTAAATACCCTCAAATTAAAGCTGACAGTCTGCAGTTAAAGCACATCTTGTTCGTTTCATTTGAAATCCATTGTGGTGGTGTATAGAGCCAAAAATGTTAAAATTGTGTCGATGTCCCAATATTTATGGACCTGACTGTATATTGTCTAACAAAGTTGAACATTTCTAGAGGGAGATTTCAGAATTCTGGACTTGACTGTATTTGATTGAATCAGTAAGGGATTTGCTGTTTATTACATTATTTTTTATGCTTAGTTTAATGTACAATTTTTTTATTTAAAAATGTAGGTTTTTTTCTATTCTAGATTGTTTTAGCATTATGCCTTTGTCCTGTTCTTGTCACAAAACATTCAGGTTCAAGTCATCGCCAGTGAATGCCATCTTTTGCCAAGCTCTGGCAGGCTCTCCACTCCGGCCCCACAGCCTCTCCCAACTGGACCAGCGGCAGGAGGAGCTACTTAGGCCACACTTCACCCCTCCCACTGAGCGAGAGGTGAGAGCAACACACATGTAACATTCACTACATTTAGGTCATTATTCCGCTTGTACGCATACTATCATACTTTCCAGTTTGTCTCTCACATTCACGTTAAAGCTTTGCCTGTCGTGTTCCCGTCATTAAGGTGTATTTTCTATGTATTGAATTGTAACAATAGTGAAGTTTAGATCTTTTTTTAATGTGTAAGATTTAAATAATGGCCCAAACACCACTTCACAGACTCACTCTCACAGTCCCTCTGGTATAATCAGAAGACCCCATTTTTAGGCAGATGGGTCTTTTCTCTTTTAGGAGGACACATCACCTGTGCGGGAGGAGGCCTTTACTTCTACCCACAAACCCATGGCAGTAGGTGGACACACCCAGGTGACAGTGGGCACTACCCACATATCTCGCCTGACTGATGAGCAGCTCATAAAGGAATTTCTGAGTGGCTCATACTGTCTACATGGGGTGAGGCCTTTCAGAGTGTTGATATAATCTTTTTTTCAAGAACTTTATTTACATGTGAAAAGGGAAATGATCCTAAATTAGGGCTTTTATGGTTTTCTGCCTATGTTAATGTTTTAATTATAGTAGAATTGCTACTTTTTTGCCTTGATAAAGCCATGATTCATTCATGACATTGTACTCTTCTGTTCAGGGTGTGGGATGGTGGAAATATGAATTCTGTTATGGAAAACATGTTCATCAGTATCATGAGGTGAGAGGAAAGAGAATGTTTTGTAAATGATGTAAATAAATGTACATTACATGCTAGATGACAAACAGTTGTTTGGATCTACACTTTGGGTTTTGAATTTGAGCAAAATAGTAACCATGCAATTACAGTGCAGACTCCTGCTTTAAATTGGGCTTATTTACATCTGTTGGTAAAGCATCTAGGAATTAAACATATATTATGCCTTATTAGTTCATGACAAAACGGCCCTGAAATAAACAGGAACTGAAAATGACTACATTTCAAACCTGGCAGAACATTGTCAACAAAAATACCCAGTACCTATTATTGTCTATGGATTACAGATTTCAGAGGGCCAGTGACTGCAGAAAAATACTATAAATAGTAAACATCTACAATTTATGTTCATTAGCTATGTTGGTATTAGTGACAAGAATGGGGAAAAGTATAAAAAAAAAAAAAAAAGGATTATATGGTTTCTATATATAATTTATATGGTTCTCCCTGTGTGACTGTATGTACATTCAAATGAAAATATTCAGCTTTTTTAAAATTTTTTTTTTTATTTTTAAAACCATCATGACCATTATTTTGTCTCGTATTCACTATACTGGACTACAAAACACAAGAATTGCCACTGTCAAATTACTTACGGACTGTACTATATTATTTCAGTATTTTAAAAAGGTAATTAAGCTATGATAATGAGTTCAACCCAAGAAAATAAATGGAGAAAAATTTTATTTGCATCCCCAGACATAACAATATGATTTTTATGAGTGACCAAGTCACTTGTTTTCATGTTGTCTCAGGACAAAGAACAAGGGAAGAGTATTGTAGTGGTGGGCAGTTGGAATCACGCTGAGCATTTAGAGTGGTCTAAGAAGAATGTGGCACGTACCTACCAGCTTAAAGAAGAGGGAATCCAGAAAGTGAAGTATGAAATCTGTGTATTGCTCCTTCATGTGTAAATATGACAGGTTAATGTGTTATGTTATATAGGAACAAAAAACTTGGGGGTGTGCAGTTATGGGAATATAATCAATCATGTGGTGGTGCATAGCAGAGTTAGTTACCACCCTGAAGATGATTATTTTCCAGGAATGTTAGTTCCTGTTATCACTTAAGTTATAACAGTTATACATTTTCAGCCTATTTCTTCCAGCCTATTTCCCCCACCCTCTCTCTTGAGCTTAATAAGACAAAAATCTGCAGCTTGTCATGTTGCCGAGCAATTGAAAAGCCCTCCATCCTGAAGACTTTCCTGTCAGTAAAAAAATATACAATATTTTTGTATTGGGTTATACCCCCACATTAATATAAAGCTGTGATTTGCCAGAAAATTCATCAACACCTTCTGTAATTAGAAATCTGTGTATGTGTGTATAAGCAAAAAAAAAAAGCATTTATATATATATATATATATATATATATATATATATATATATATATATATATATATATATATATATATATATATATATATATATAGTGTGTGTGTATACATATATATCTATAATATTATATGTATAATATTATATGTATAATATTATATGTATATTATATGTACATATAATAATGCATTTTTTTGCTTACTTGTAATATTCCAGGGTGGTATCCCACTTCTATGGGCATGGAGATGTGTGTGACCTCACAGGGAAGCCAAGACAGGTCATTGTGAAGCTCAAGTGAGTCACTTCAGTAATCAGTTTAAAAAAAAAAAAAAGTGTTTGAGACAGTGAGAATTTGTATGAATGCTGCCATTCTTTCATTTTCAGGTGTAAGGAATCTGAGTCTCCTCATGCTGTTGTTGTGTATCTCTTGGAACCCCAGACTTGCCAGTATATTCTTGGGGTAAGAAGTTGTAACTCATTAATATTCTGTAATAAAGACCAATGCTCTAGTAGGTTTTCTCACATAAATGTATAAAGAGGAATGAGGTTTTGAACTGTGCTTCTCTTTGTTTATCTTCTTTGTTCTTTTTTTCCTCCTCAGGTTGAGTCTCCTGTGATCTGTAAAGTCTTGGACACAGCTGATGAGAATGGCCTTCTCTCTCTCCCTAGCTAGAAATAAGACCTACTAGTGAAATGGGCATGTTTTAGAAGAGGAAGAATATTATAATTCTAGTGAAATGTGCGTTTTTGAAGGAAAGCAGAGTGCCTGAACCCAGGAATTCCTCATTATCCCTTTAAAAAAAATTGAGAATTTGCTCTAGGCTGAGCTCTGGATGATGTGTTTGTCCTGTGTTGCAGCAGGTGTGTTGTTGAAAGTATGTCATGTTATGAACTGGCAGTTGTGGAACTGTTTAATTTCCTGATCTGCTGGAGAATATCACTCTGTTTTTGTAACTTTTTGGCATATTTTAATGACTGCTCATGTTTTTTTTTTATTTTATTTAATGCAATAATTTCTGCAGGGTAATATATTGGGTTGTTTTAACTGTTTATTTATTTCTGTTAATTACATGCTTGCTGTTGCAAGCATTAAATTACATTTTAAGTAAAGCAAGGATTCAAGAATTGAAACAGTTTGTTCACTGAATATATGGAGAGCTAGAATACAATGAAAAAGTAGTCGAACAGTTACATAATCAATCCATATAAGCATAAAGAGGACTACGCAAATGCAGAAAGAATGCAGACTGAACTTTTATTTTGGACTACATCTGAACATACAATATGTTTCATGTTGATACTGCCATGAAATTATGGCAGTATCATTACCACATTTAAGTGGGCACAAGTGCTTCCAGTCATACATTATGGTAAGCATGTGTTTTTTTATTTAAAAACAACAAAACTAGATTGTGCTTTGGTTAATTGTTAAAATATTTAGGGTGTGCACTGTGTATATACACCCCTAAATGAATGTAGTTAGTGAACTGTGATTTAATTCAGGGATGTTTGCCTGGGTTTTGAAAACTGTGATATTCATGATTTAGGATGGAATCCCATTGTCCAATTCAGTAAGAAGACTTGAGCAAATAAAAGATGAATATTTTTTGGTTATAATTAATTTGCATAGGATTTAATGTTCTTAAAACTAAAACTTCAGTCTTGATGTTAAATACAAGTATACACCAACAGGCTCTTACAATTTAGATAACTTGGAAACAAAATTGTTTCCTCTGTTTTAATGAAACAGCCCAGTGGTCCTTTCTAGAAAACAGATGTTCAGTGACGGTGAATGGAAATTGACCACCATTATGATATAGGTTGTGTAGAGCCCTACCTATTGCAGACTTTACTTCCAACAGGGCTTTACTGTTCATATTCCAGCAGGTAAAGGTTGTAAACAAATGTTGAAGGGCAGTAGATCTCTCAGTGTCATATTATGTCAGATATAAGCTCATGGATGCAAAACATAGAAAAAATACTTTTTTGAGATCTACTGCAGATGCAGGCAAATTAAATGAAAAACTGGTGGCTCTGTGGGGGCATTTTGCTGGCAGGGTTTGGTTCAGTTTGTCCTCTTAGAGGGAGGACACTGCAAAGCAAACTTATTCTGACAAAACATTTTTCGCCTGATGCGAGTGGTTTCTTACAGGATGACCCCACCCCAACCTACAGGAAACGAGGGGACACTGAATAGTTTGATGAAAATTATGTATATTATATGCTATGGTCTTCACAGTCACCAAATCTCAATGTAACTGAACACCTATGGGAGATTTTGAAGCAATGTATTAGACAGCACTCTTCATCATTCTTTGGAAGAATGGTGTTCCTCCCTCCAGTACAGTTCTAGGAACTAGGATTTAAGCATGTAAGCTGTTCTGGTGGCTTGTAGTGGCCTAGCACTTTACTTGGCTTTTCATTTATTTTACCCAGTAATTAATTAATTCACCCATTTCAACATCAGTTAAAATTTGCACTCTGAAAACAACTGCTTAAAACAGTCATTAATTTAAAATGAACATTTGCATTTTGAGTTGCTATAATATAGAATTAGCATGTTTTGAATGTTATTTTCATCTAGATACTCTGGACAATCTGGCTTAGACATATCATGTATTATATCTGAAAATAAATACTTAGAGTGTAGCTCTCCAGGACAAGTTAAACAAAGCTGACACAAAATATAATTGTACTTTCATAATGAAGCTGCTAAATGTTTAATTCTATTATTGATTTTTTTTTGGGTGTAACAAATCTATAACATTGATGATGGTTGACCATTTACATGATTTCACCTTATTCAGATGGGCCTCATCAGAATCTACAGTGAACCTACAGTGTGCTCCATCTCTCCCTCGGTTTAGTTCTTCAAAATGAAGTCAATAAAAAATACACTTGCAAAACATTTAATACGACATTAAATGTATAACAATTTCACAAATACTTTATCTTAATGAAAAGACACTTTCGCCACCAACTCCATGTCAGTGTAAAAATAGAATATCCTTAAGTCAAGGAACATCAGTAACACTTTGTGGATAGTCTGCATTACCATCAACTCTGTTTAAATGTGCACAGCCTCTCAAAGTCCAGCACTGAAAAACCACAAATGAACAATGTACATTCTCTTGTATATCATGTAAGCAAACACTGCAATTCTATTGCTCCATATATGCTTAGAAGCAGTACAGCATTCATACTGATGGTGTGGGGATCTGATGGGCTGAGGTACTGTCAAAGTCCTGCAGTGCCTCCTGGTGGATGTGATAATGCATGGCCATGAAGCTCTTAGCAAAGCCTGTAGTCTGAGAGTTCACTGGCTTCAGGCTGTTCGGAGAACTGGGTCCAGCTGAGGGACTGCTATTGTAGATGCTATAGTAGGGCTCTATGCGGGTGTTGATGGGTGTGGAGGTGCTAGGAGGATGGGATTTGCATTCAGTTGTGGCGCGCATACTGGGCATGCTGTTCCGAGACTGGCTAGGCCCGCATGCCTGGTCCACCAGCCTCCTCTGCGGCTTTGGCGAGAGCATATAGGCCGAGTTGGTTTCATGGTGTGAGGACTTATTGCGGTTTACCTCCAGGTTTCCCTTGCCCATGGCATGCAAACGGGTCTTGTGCTTGCAGCAGAAGGAGCCAAATGCCAGCCACTGGAGGAAGCAGAGCACACGGCGTCGCAAGCCAGCACTGTTCCTGGAGTAAACAAATGGGTTTATGCCCGACTTGAGAAAGATCAGAGCAAATCCACACAGCTCAAACTGGTAGTGAACGAAGCTGTTCTCAGGCGACAAAACATCCTGTGCCAAAGCCACACCCATGGGCAGGCAGCACAGAAGTACAGATATGACTATGACCACACATGTCACTACAGCCTTGGAATCCTTGGCTGTGGACAGGTTGGAAACAAACTGACAGCAGGTAGCATGTGTGGCAGCCCTGGACACCAGGGCCCGATTGCTACTCTTTGTAAAGGGGTGTGTCTGAACATGCTGAAGCTTGTTGTAGGTCTGGTTACGATATAGTGAGGGCACCTGGACAGCACACTGTATGCCCTCAAATCCAGCAGCAATGAAGGCTGGAGGAGCGGCTGGGGGACCTGTGGCACCCACCATGATAACAGAACACTTCCGAACCAGGGCATTCTTTCGCAGTGCCTGTGCAATCAGAAGATATGACATGGACACCACACCCACACAAAAAGCAAAATCTGCTAGGTACACATACAACACCACCTTTGCCCGATTCCCCGTGAGACCAAAGTGAGGCAGGCAGGGACCAGCACTCCTGGGGTAGGCTCTTAAGCTGACCAAGGCTGCCAGGGTGAAGCTAGAAGTCCACAGTAGGGCAGTGAGGGACAAAGTGCATGGGAAGGAAGCAGCATGGTTTGGCTGCTGGCCAAGTACCATGCGCAACCGATGCAGGGCGATGACTGCCACTGTTTCCAAAGACATGATGATGAAACCTGAGCTAGTGAGATGAAAGGCAAAGCAGAAGCCCTTTGATACACCACCTCCACTGTCCCCGACGTCCAGGAAAAGGATGAGAGCAAACATGGGTGCAGTAACGCAGCAGATGAACAGGTCGCAGAAGGACAGGTTCAGGATCATAAAGTCAAAGTTGGTACGGAACTTGCGGAATGCTGGATCAAAGAAGGAGAGGAACACTACCAAGTTGCCATAAGAGCCCAGGCAGAAGATAAGGACGAGGAGAAGAGAGCAGGAGGCCAGAGTAGCAGTGTGGATCAAGGCCCAGCCGCTGACAGGAGTCTGCCCAAGAGTGCTGTTGAAGGCTTGGCTCCTAGCAAAATCTGCAAGGTCCAAAGGCCAGGCAGTGCTGTTCATGGTACAAATGGAGTTGGTTGGTATTACAGCCTTAGACTACTTTGCCCATTGTGCAGCAATCCCCCAGCAGCGTGTTTTCTCCTGGAGTACTGATAGAACACAGAAAGAAAAACATGAGTCTTCCTCACCAGGAGCTCTCTGAAGATTAATATTAACAAAAATGCTATCCATGCGCAATCTAACCGAAGATCCATACCCTTTATGAATTATTTATGAATTACGCTACGTTCGCCTGAGCGATTAAATATGTTGTAAGCTGTAGCCTCTTAGTTTTGCTGTAAGACTTTAAACTAGCTGTTCTAGTGTTCGCCTTGTTTTTGACGATTATCTGTTATATGACATCTGTCTTTTTCATAGATGTATGTGTAGAAAACGGGGAGTTGATGATTCAGTACGTTGATTCAATACGTTGGAAATGCTAAATCGGTTATTTTTACTACGAGTATTTCACACGAACAGACCATTTCATATCGTTCACAACCAACCATCAGCGCCCCTGTATCTGATGGACAAATATACAGTAAATAGAAATGAAGCCCGGAAATATGCAGATTTCCTCCAGCCTGGACAAGAAGACACCACATCAATGCTCAGTTCGCATATTTTACCAAATTATAATAGCTATATAACGCCATATTTATATGTATCGCTTCTATCAACAGCATGGCGATTTTTACCTTATCAATAAAAAGAAATACATAAACAGAAAATGACCTTACCACATTGTAATTTCCTATTTTGATAATCTATACTGTTTCCAGTATGAATGTATATCTTGTAGCGCTAACAGAAATCGACTGTACTGAAATACACGCAATGTAGAGGAATAAAAAGACTGAATACAGCTGCGGCGCGCGCGCGGTAGCTGCAGCTCTCACCGATTGGACCAAACCTGTAAGAGAAGACACAGCATGCGCGTGCCCGTGAAAAACCGCTAAAGTGGCAGAAGCATGATGGGAAACTAACTGTCAGTGTGTCGTCAATTTGATTTACATCAATTTCCGGCCATAATCCAATACTTAAGGACGACACTGTTCTGAAATTCACAAGCTGATGTCTTATTATATCAGAAGGAAAACAGGAAAACATTTCCTCTAGTAATCTCGTGAGGTGTAGGGGCGGATTTCGGGTGTGAAACAATCTGAAATGTTTTATGACAGTTTAATGCTTATGCGTTGGTTAACTTAACGCACACAGAGCACAGTTGTATGCCTGTATATACATACGGCACCGTTGTGCTGTGTGTCAAACATTTTTTTGGTGCAGTAATTGCACTATAATGATGTTCATAAAAGGTCAACAGTGTCATCATTTCGACCACATTGGTTTATTTAATCACATTTTATTAGCTACCAGGTGCCATGGTGGGAAACTGGATTAACCAGTCAGGATCATGGATTTTCCCTGTTTCTGTTTCACCTAGGTACACTGAATGTAAAAAAAAAAAAAAAAAGAATCTCAGTGACTTGACACACACACACACACACACACACACACACACATATATACTGCTCAAAAAAAATTAAAGGAACACTTGGAAAACACATCAGATCTCAATGGGGAAAAATATCATGAAAAATATCATGCTGGATATACTGATATGGACTGGGTAATGTGTTAGAAACGAAAGGATGACACATTGTTTGATGGAAATGAAAATTATCAACCTACAGAGGGCTGAATTCAAAGAAACCCCGAAAATCAAAGTGAAAAAATTATGCAGCAGCCTAGTCCATTTTGCTGAAATTTCATTGCACCAACTCAAAATGGTACTCAGTAGTTTGTATGGCCCCCATGTGCTTGTATGCATGCCTGACAACGTCGGGGCATGCTCCTAATGAGACGACGGATGGTGTCCTGGGGTATTTCCTCCCAGATCTGGACCAGGGCATCAGGTGGACAGTCTGAGGTGCAACCTGGCGGCGTTGGATGGACCAAAACATAATGTCCCAGAGGTGTTCTATGGGATTTAGGTCAGGTGAGCGTGGGGGCCATTCAATGGTATCAATTCCTTCATCCTCTAGGAACTGCCTGCATACACTCGCCACATGAGGCCGGGCATTGTTGTGCACCAGGAGGAACCCAGGACCCACTGCACCCGCGTAGGGTCTGACAACGGGTCCAAGGATTTCATCCCAATACCTAATGGCAGTCAGGGTGCCATTGTCTAGCCTGTAGAGGTCTGTGCATCCCTCCATGGATATGCCTCCCCAGACCATCACTGACCCACCACCAAACCGGTCATGCTGAACGATGCTTCTCCAGACCCTTTCACGTCTGTCACATGTGCTCAGGGTGAACCTGCTCTTATCTGTGAAAAGCACACGGCGCCAGTGGCGGACCTGCCAATTCTGGTGTTCAATGGCAAATGCCAATCGAGCTCCATGGTCCCGGGCAGTGAGCACAGGGCCCACTAGAGGACGTTGGGCCCTCAGGCCACCCTCACGAAGTCTGTTTCTGATTGTTTGGTCAGATATATGGCCTGCTGGAGGTCATTTTGTAGGGCTCTGGCAGTGCTCATCCTGTTCCTCCTTGCACAAAGGAGCAGATACCGGTCCTGCTGATGGGTTAAGGACCTTCTATGGCCCTGTCCAGCTCTCCTAGAGTAACTGCCTGTCTCCTGGAATCTCCTCCATGCTCTTGAGACTGTGCTGGGAGACACAGCAAACCTTCTGGCAATGGCACGTATTGATGTGCCATCCTGGAGGAGTTGGACTGCCTGTGCAACCTCTGTAAGGTTTGGGTATCGCCTCATGCTACCAGTAGTGACACTGACCCTAGCCAAATGCAAAACTAGTGAAAAACAGTCAGAAAAGATGAGTAGGGAAAAAATGTCAGTGGCCTCCACCTGTAAAACCATTCCTGTTTTGGGGGTCGTCTCATTGTTGCCCATCTAGTGCACCTGTTGTTAATTTCATTGACACCAAAGCAGCTGAAACTGATTAACAACTCCCTCTGCTACTTTACTGACCAGATCAATATTCCAGGAGTTTAACTGACTTGATGCTATACTCTGATTAAAAAGTGTTCCTTTAATTTTTTTGAGCAGTATATATATATATATACATACATACAGTACTTTGCAAAACTCTTAGGAACCCTATTTTTTAGTACAAACTTTGTTATAGATTTTTATTTTTTGACTTCTACATTATTGATTCAGTACAAAAACTTTTTAGAATTCCAAACAGCACAAAGTTTTCCAGCACAAAATTAAATGTTACAGAAAAATGTTTGTATGTCAGTAAAGAAAGCAGCATATTACATAAGAGACCACTTTTCAGACAAAGGCCCTTAACCCTCAATGCTCCAGGGATGCCTATCATGGGATACAAGCTGGGATATGGAAAGAAAATTACTTTTCCACATAGGAAAATTTTATTGCTCAAAGCTTTTTAATATAACATGAGACTTAACAATGATTCTCACTTCTGTTTCATTTGACTCAGATGTTTCTCCTAAAATTCCTTAGACAGTTAGACAAAAAACAATTAGACATGAGGTACTTCTGTAATTAAAGGAGTCAAAACGGATAATTTATCTTCAAAAGCATATTGAACAACGGTCAGTCTCTTGCTTTAATCTCCTTCAAACTTTAGACTTGAACTTATTCAGTGGGTCAGCAAAGTACAGTAGCTAGCATTCAGAAGTACTACAGCTCTATTTCCATATTTCCATAAGCAAATAAAAGTGTAGCTCTTGTCATTGTATTATAATAGAAACATCTGTCACAATAATAACTTTGTAGTTGCCAAAAAAAAAAAAAAAAAAAATTCCGGGTAATGTACTCACATCCGTTTTCCTAAATTTTTCCTAAATCTGCATAAATTTGTTTCATTAATCTCTTTTATTTATTTAGTACAGTTGTGTGTAATTTTTTTTTTTTGTAGGACAAACAGAACTAAAAAGTCTTGCCAGATTTCAGTAATGTTGTTTTCTTTGTACTCACATGCGTACTGCATGTTGATAAATGCCAATTACATAAAGTCATAGTGCGTTCATGACACAGCTCTTTTGCATTTAGTTATGCCCACAAAACTTGATTAAAAAGGAAAAGCTCACAGAGAGCTGAAAGCACAAAATGAAAATAAACAAAGCAGTGAAAGAAAAGGAATATCTCAAAGTGGAAATGAATTATTCAATTTCATTCTCAGAAAAAAATCATATCCATTCCTTTCTAAACGTGTCATGGCTAAATCAGTAGTAGCTACTAAATCAGTAATAGTCTAATGTCAGCTGAATTATTTGCAGGGCATCAGCGTATGGCTACCATATGCACAGACTAGCCCGTCCTCCTTTTATACAGTGACATTCTTTATTAAATTACTAAATGCCTTATTTGTCATAATTTCTGGATTTTTGGCTTGCTTTCATTAATTATTAAAATAATATTAAGTGCATTAATATAAAACAAATAAGTTTCACAAAATTTTAATTAAATTTGTGTGTACTTGAAATAAGTAAGCTATTTAAACTTGACAGTGTATTCTGTGTATAAAATTGCAGTAACTCTCCAATTATACGACCGACTAGTGAGTCTCATATGTACAGTGGGATCCTGACCTAAAATCTGATGTTTTGTACAAAGCAGTTAACACGGTCAATATCACAAATTTGCTTACATTTAAATAGGGACTTAGAAATAGTGCAGAATCTTGAATATTAAATACTCATGTCGAACATTCAACTTCTTTGTTTTACATATTTCAAAATTCTAAAACTTTCTGTTTATTTCCAATTTAAATGGAAAGAAGTCCCAGATTTTGAATGTGGTCTCAGACTTTTGGACTCCACTGTGTATTTACACAAACTCAGGAGCTCTTGCAGGATACAAACATACAAATACAAACTGTAATGATGTTCATAAAAGGTCATAAACGTCATCATTAAGATCCCATATTTAACTGCCCCAGACATCAAGTGAAGCTCCCCTTAAGTTGGTTAATCACATTTTATTCGCTATCAGGATTAACCAATTAATATCATGCATTTTCCTGTTTCTGTTTGAAAGCTCCTAGCCAGCTACAGTTATATGAAAAAGTATTTACCCTCTTCCTGATTTCTTCTATTTTGCATATTTGCAAATATTCACACTTCATTGTTTCAGATCTTCAGACAAAATATAGTATAGGACAAAGTCAACCTTAGTAAACTTCAATTCAATTCAATTCACTTTCATTTGTGTCCTGCTTTTAACAATGGACATTGTCACAAAGCAGCTTTACAGAAATATATAAATTCTGGATATAAATTTTAAATTTATCAAATTATCCCTAATGAGCAAACCAGAGGCGACGGTGACAAGGAAAAACTCCCTGAGACGACATTAGGAAGAAACCTGAGAGGAACCAGAATCAAAAGGGAACCCATCCTCATCCGGGTGACACCAGATAGTGTGATTATAAATAATTTCCCTTATAACTGTATACTATATCAACAAAGTGCAATTGTGTAAACATGAACTTATTAGCAATTTATGAGTATGCGCATTAGAGTAATTTCTGAATTCATAATAGTTTTAACTTGAAGTCTATTGTGTTGATGTTATCAACTGTTCATTGATGGAGTGCAAAACCGTTCATAGTAATTGCAGTCCTAAGGCTATTCAAGGAAGAACATCCACAGCCATCTTTATGGTTTTTATGCAGTATCATCCACAGTAATCTGATGGTGATCTTTAGGCTGTTGATGTGGAGCCATCCTTAGCAGCAAGTGATTTCATCTGATGAGAACTACTTCTGTTTGGAGGGCATCAGGATGGATCAGGCAGATCCCCAGAGCAGAAAGGGTCAGGAGTAGCATCTGTAGCTCAGAGAGAAGGAGAGAGAGAGGGAGAGAGAGAGGGGAGGGAAGAGAGAGCACAGATTATTAGGTATGCTCTTATCATGAATGGTTAAAGAATGCGACAGTAGCTGAACATCCTAGTTTACCAGAACCCTCTATGCCCAGGAACCCTCCAGATCTTGCCTTTACCTAAGAGAAAGGCTATTAACAAAAGGCTTAACTAAGGCCTTAACAAATAGGTTTTCAGCCTAGATTTAAACACTGAGACTTTGAGTCCTGACCACTAATTGGGATACTGTTCCATAACTGTGGGGCTTTGTAAGAAAAAGCTCTTCCCCCTGCTGAGGCAGCACTATCAAAAGATATTCCAGAAGAGATGAGAAAGAAAGTTATTGAAATATACCAGTGTAGGGGTTACAAAGCCATTTTTAAGGCTCCAACAAACTGCAGTGAGAGCCACTATCTCCAAATGAAAAACAGTAGAACAATGGTGAATCTTCTCAGAAGAATGAAAATTGTCAACGGTCGGTGAAAGTTGGTGTCATCCTAAGGTGCAGCAATGACACATCCAGCAAGTCACTAAAAAACCTAGAAGAACTATGGACATGCAGTCCTTGCTTGCTTCAGATAAGGTCAGCATTCATGATTTCACCATTAAAAAGAGACAAATATGGTATCCGTGAGAGAGTTGCAAGACAAAAATCACTGTTAACCAAGAAGAACATATGTGGACAAAATTGTTGGTACCCTTCCAAGAAAAAGAAGAACCCACAACTACCTCTGAAATAATTTGAAACTGACAAACATTAATGGCATCACTCACTGTTAATTCCATGTTTAACACAAATCAGACATTACTTTTGATTTTCGATTAAACTGAATATTTTACATAATGAACCAAATGAAAATGACATGGGAAAAAAAAGATGGTACCTTAACTTAATATTTTGTTGCACCACCTTTAGCAGCAATCACTGCCAACAAGCGATCGCAGTAGTTTACAAGGAGACTTCTGCATCGGGTAACGGATATTTTGGCCCACTCTTACTGAGCAAACTGCTCTAACTGTCTGAGGGTTGAAGGGTGCCTTCTGCACACTGCATTTTTCAGATCTTTCCACAGATGTTCAATAGGATTAAGATCAGGGCTCATAGAGGGCCATTTAAGAATAGTCCAATTTCTTTTTTCCCAGCCATTCTTGAGTGCTTTTAGCTGTGTGTTTTGGGTCATTATCCTGTTGGAGGACCTGCAACTGAGGCAGAGCTTTCTGAAACTAGGCAGTATGTTTCTCTCCAGGATGCCTTGATAGTCTTGAGCCTTCATTGTGCCCTGCACAGATTCAAGGCCCCCTGTGCCAGACACAGCAAAGCAGCCCCAAAATATGACACCTCCATGTTTCACAGTAGGTATGGTGTTCTTTTCTTTGAAAGTCTCATTTTTCTGTCTGTGAACATACAGCTGGTATGACTTGCCAAAATGCTCTAGTTTTGTTTCATCAGTCCAAAGGACATTCTCCCAGAAACTTTGTGGCTTGTCAACATGCATTTTAGCAAATTCCAGTCTGGATTTTTTATGTTTTCCTTTCAATAATGGTGTTATCCTGGGTCTTCTTCCATGGAGCCCATTGTTGTTTAAAATGCAACGGACCTTGGAGTTCAGCTTGAATGGATGTTTTCCTTGGCTCTTTGTCTATCATCTGCACAATCCTTCTGATCAACCCAGGGTTGCATTTCTTCTTGCGGCCACGTCCTGGGAGGTTGGCTACAGTCCCATGGACCTTATACTTTTTAATAATATTTGCAACTGTAGTCACAGGAACATCAAACTGCTTGGAAATGGTCTTATTGCCTTTACCTTTCAGATGGCTATCTATAATTTTCTTCCTGAGCTCCTCAGACAACTCTCTCTTTTGCTTTCTCTGGTCCATGATACCATCCTACACAGTGGACCGTTTTCTCTCTTTAAATAGGCTGATTGGTTGTTACAAAGATTGAAGACACCTGTGACACTAATTAAGATTAAACAATTAGTTTGAAACATGATTAGAATGCAATGATTTCTAATCTTTTTTTTTTTTTATCTGTCTAGGCTGTTTTAGATTATCTTGGTAAAATAAACAATAAGTCATTTCTCTTCACAATTCTATTGGTTTAATCTATCACATACTATGGGCAGGCAGGTATATATGAGACTATTGCTTTTGGTTTAATCACTTTTCAGGAGCAATGAATCATTGTTTCAAAGAACTGTAAGGGTACCAACAAATTTGTCCACGTCTGTAAAGACTGGTCTTAAGTTTGCCTTAAAAAACTCCTTGATGGCCCCCAAGCATTTTGGGTTAATGTTCAGTGGACTTATGTGTTGAAAGTGTAATTTTTTCAAAGACATGGGTCGCGTTACATGAGATGTAATGCTAACACGGCGTTCCACAATAAGAACATCATACCAACAGTCAAACATGATGGTGAAAGTGTAATGGTCTGGGGATGCTTTGCTGCTTCAGGGCCTTGGCAACCTGCCATACTTGACAAAACCATGAATTCTGCTCTCTACCAGAAAGTCCTGAAGGGGGATATCCCTTCAGGTATCAGTCCATGATCTGAAGCTCAAGTACAACTGGGCTATTCAGGAAGACAACCTTCCGAAGCACAAGAGCAAGTCTAAATGGCTCAAAAGAAACAGAATTAAAGTTTTGGGGTGGCCTGGTTAAAGTCCTAACCTGTACCCCATTGAAATGCTGTGGTAGGACCTTAAACAGGCAGTTCATGTTCGAAATCCCTCTATTGTCGCTGAATTAAAGCAACTCTGCAAAGAAGAGTGGGCCAAAATTCCTCCACAGCAATGTGAAAGACTCCAGTTATTGGAAGCGTTTGGTTACAGTTGTTGCTGCTAAAGGTGACACGACCAGTTACTAGGTTTAGAGGGGCAATTAATTTTTCACATGGGTAATATAAGTTTTGCATAGACTTTTTCCTTCAATAAATGAAATGATCATTTAAAAACTGTCTTTTGTATTTCCTTTTGTTCTCCTTTGTCTTGCATTACACTTCTCTGAAACCATTTAGTGTGATAAATATGCATAAATAGAGGAAATCAGAGGGGTCAAATACTTTTTCACAGCATTGTAGCTACACTTTCAATTCAGGGATATCAATTAAGTACTGGAGATTTACTGCAGGAGAAGAAAATAAGGGTAGATCTGGGGTTATAAGATGGTATTTCCTCGCCTGTAATTTCTCCATGTTATTTTATAGCAAGATCATTAACAGGGTAAGATGGGTTAATGGTAGATCGAGCTTTTAATGATTAAATGAAAAATCAATGCCATCAATGCTTCTATTACTGGCTGGCATCAACCTAAATTGCAGGAGCATAATGCTATCAGTGTCAGATCAGTATATTAGTATAGTAGTATATTTCTTCATCCCTCCTGAAATTAATTTCTGGCTGTGCCATTGTATACTCATGCATTATATTTAGAAAATCCTAATGGTGCCTCATTTTAACAAACAATTATTTTCACTACATACTGTATATTTAATGCAAATACCATAAGAACATCTCCACCTCATGAAACACATTAAATAAATTTATATTAAAATATTTGTGATGTGCTTCATGATTTCTTGTGATAGTTTGTTGGTTGGGGCTGTACCTGTGAGAAGTGAGAATCCTGGAAAAATTATGGAATTTAGAAACTGTTCTTTCCAGACCTGGCAAAGTAATTGAAGAACAATTGCATGCAGGAAAGACTGGAAAACTCATGGAATTTTTCTTGTATTTCATGTTTGTGTTTTTAAACTAATTATGAGAAATGTGTATTTAACAATGCTTTGTTGCACCGCGAGAAACATCAGTATTGGCTCACAAAACATGGACACTCAGGGCGGGCCAAGTGTAAACTGTGTTGCAGGATGTTCAACATTTAAATACGGGAGAGGCGGCATTACCTAGCCATGTGAAGGGAAGAAACACCAGAATACACTCTCCAGCTTACGCTGACTATTTCACAATTACCCTCCATATCATGAAGACTTTGTGAGAGCCACTGATTGCAGGATCAGGATGCTTAGATCCTGTAAACATATGCTATATCGCCAAAACACCTGACAATCACACCCATATGTGGGCAGATCCCCAAACTGTTGCTACAAAGTTGGAACCACACAGTTGTCCTCAACTGTTATTATGCATTAAGATTTCCTTTCACTGTAAGTAAGGGGGGGCCTAGCCCAAATCTTTTCCAACACGACAAAGCAAAATCCATAAAGCAAGGTCCATAAAGACATGGTTTTTTAAGATCGTTGTGGAAGAACTCTAGTGGCTTGCACAGAGCCCTGACCCACGGAACACCTTTGGGGTGAATTGGAACACCAGCACCAATTTTGTTTAAAGTATTTATTGATTGCCATTTAGCATGTTACTTATCTTTTAAGATTAGTCATATTAGGACTGTTTGAACTAAATTCTTTATTTTGAAAATGATGAAAGTAACAGACGCTACAGCTAATTCAAATATATATGCATACAGTCATGGGAAAAAGAAAGTGCACCCTCTTTCAATTTTAGGTCACCAGCTTCTATATACAAACAAATAACCTCATGACACAAAAAAAAAAAAAAAAAAAAAAAACCCACAACAGATTTCAGTATGTAGTCATTTTTTTTCAAAAAGTAAACCAACATTCAGAAACCAGGTGGGAAAAAATAAGTACAGCCTATAATTCAGTAACATGTAGAACCACCTTTAGCAACAATAACATGAAGTGAATGTTTTCTGTAGGAGTTTGTTTGAGGGCATTCTTTTATGCACAGCTATCTTAAGATCCCACCACAGCATCTCAATGGGGTTGAGGTCTGGACTTTGATTTTCTTCTTTAGCCATTCAGATGTCGATTTGCTGGTGTGCTTTGGATCACTGACCTGTTGCATGACCCCATTTCGGGCCAGCTTAAGCTGCTGGACAGATGGCCTTACATTTGTCTCAAGAATTTTCTGGTATAAAACGGAGTTAGTCATTGTATTAATGACTGCAAGTTTCCCAGGTCTGGTGGCTGCAGAACAAGCACAACTCATCACTTTCTACCACCATGCTTAATAGTTTGTATGAGGTGTTTGTGGTGATACGCTGTGTTTGGTTTTCACCAAACATGGCATTGTGCATGATAACCAAACATCTCCACCTTGGTCTCATCAGTCCAAAGGACATCGTTCCAGATCTTTGTGGTTTGTTCAGATGCAGATTTGCAAACCTAAGTTGTGCTGCCTTATTCTTTTTGGAACGAAGGGGCTTTTTCCTTCTATGAAAGCCATACTTGTTCAGTCTTTATGATTGTATTGTCATGAACAAAAACATTTAAATGTACTTACAGAGGCCTGTAAGTCACATGATGTAGCACTTGTGTTTTTCTTTATATCTCTGAGCATTAAATGGTCTGACCTTGGACTGAATTTGCTGGGACACGCACTCCTGAGAAGATTGGCAACTGTCTTGAAGGCTCTCCATTTGTAAACAATCCTTCTCACTGTAGAATAGTGAATTTTAATTCATTTGGAGATGGTCTTATAACATTTCCCAGACTGATGAGCAGCAAAATTGCTTCTCTGAGGTCATGGCTGATAGACTTTCTTCTTGGCATGATGTACACACTGATTGCTCCAGAACAGCAAACTGCCAAAAGCTTTTATATACGTAGTCAAACTTCTTGATGATTAACTAACCTTGTGCATTTCATTAGTAACATGTGGCTGCTAATTACTCTCTTAATGATTGTGGAGGTAGTAAGGGTGTACTTATTTTTCCCACACAGTTTCTGAATGTTGGTTTACTTTTTGAGAAAAAAAAAAGACTATTTGTTGTACCTGAGGTTATTTGTTTGTTTATAGAAGTTAGGACTATAGGCTGTACTTAGGCTGTACTTTCTTTTTCCAATGACATTAAATTGAAGTAAATAACACTTAATATTTGGATGCATATCCCTTGCTTGCAATAACTGCACAAGCTTGTGATGCTATTCCAGATTTGTACTGCAGCTTTTTTCAGTTTAAGGGTTTTTTTTCAGTTGTTTAGGGGGTTTCTCCCTTTGTTCTCCTCTTCAGGATTTGAAATTAATGCTCCCTTGTGTTAAGGTCTGGTGATTGACTTGGCCAGTCTAAAACTTTCTACTTTTTTCCTCTGATGAAGTCCTTTGTTGTGATGGCAGTGTGTTTTTGATCAGCTAGCACCAGAGATAGCCAGGACACTATGCTCGAGTAAACCAGCCAGTACAACCGGAAAGGCTCGGAGCCGGCGTTGCAACCATAAACAAAGACCGGGTGAGTGAGGTGGGCTATGGGCTAGGCTAAGGCTAAGTCCTCACTGATGATGTTACCTATCATCTTTCTCACCAATGAACGGTCTCTGGCAAAAAAGATCAAATGCTGATGAAAAAAAAGATCACTCAGAAAATGCTGATGGACTGCAATGTGTTGTTTTTCACAGAAACCTGGCTCAACTGCAACAAGCTGAATCAGTGCTATTGAGCTAGTGGGCCATAACATCTTCAGGGCCAAGAGAACAGTTGTGGAAACTGGTAAAGGAAAAGCTGGATGTGTTTGCATAAGGCTTGGTGCATGGATACTGTTGTTTCTGAGACCCAATGTTCTGCTTATATTGAGTTCTGCATTAAGTGTAAACCCTTCTAACAGCCCCGTGAGTTCATAGGTACCATAATCGCTGCCATCTATGTCACTCCGGATGCTAATGCCAAGTCAGCCATGAAAGAACTTGGTGCTGCTATTGGCAAGCTGCAAACTGCACGCCCAGATTCCACCAGAATGTCTTCTGTCCCACAATACCCTGGATCATGTCTACACCAATATTACTGAAACCTACAGAGCCTGCCCCCACACTTCAGCTAATCCGATCAACTGTCCCTGCTTTTACTCCCCAAATACACCCCATTATCAACTGTGTAAAGCCCTCAGTCAAAATTGTAAAAATGTAGCTACAGGGAGCAGACTCTTCACTACAGCACCAGTTCCAACACAGGGACTCTCTGTTCACCCACAACTCTGTACCTGTTCATAGCTTGAACTCAATAATCAAGTTTGCAGATGACACCATGGTGGTAGGCCTGATCAGCAATGATGATGAGATGGCATACCTGGCATACCTGTCTCTCAACACCCAGAAGACCAAGGAGCACATTGTGGACTAGCAGATCAAGAAGAGCCACACACACACCCCTATCTACACCAATGGGGCTGAGGTAGAGCGGGTGCCTGACTTTAAGTTCCTGGTTGTCCACATCCCCGAGGACCTGACCTGGGCCATCAACACCTCCACCCTTATTAAGAAGGCATGTCAGCATTTTTACTTTCTGAGGAGTCTAAGGAAAGCTCACCTATCTACTCAGATAGTAGTGAGCTTCTATCACTGTACCATTGAGAGTATACTGACAAACTGCATCTCAGTGTGGTATGGCAGTTGCTCAGTCTCCACCTGGAAGGCCCTCCAGCGAGAGGTCAAAACCGCCCAGCACATCACTGGTGCCGAGCTACCCTCCATCACAGATATCTATCACAAACATTGTCTACGGAGATTGAAAGGCATCATCAAGGACATCTCTCCCCCAGCCATAGACCTTTCTCGCATCTGGGAACCTCCACTGCTGTACAAGCAGGCTAAAAACAGCTTCTTCTCCTCAATAATCAACATACAGAACTCCTCACAACATTGCTAATTCCACCATCCTCCAACAAGCCATTTCTTTATTGATTTTGATGTATGCTTTGGGTAATTGTTTTGCAGTAAAATTGACTGGTATTTGTAGCTGTTCAGCCCTCCAAGCCCCAGTTCTGGCTGAAGAAAAGCAGCCCTAAAGCATGATGGTGCCACCACCATGCTTAACCTTGGGTATGGGGTTCTTCGGATGATGTATTTTTTTTTCGCCAATTATTATATTATATTATTATATAATAAATATTGAACTATTATTTATAATAAATATTGAGCACGCTCCCCTTTCTCATTCTGCTGCTGTGCTGCTCTCTCTCTTTCTCTCTCTCTCTCTTTTTCATGCATGACTATGTAGAACTATGTGAGCATACATGACTTATCCAGCAGCTGTCCTTGTTTATTAGAAATATTTTATCTTTGAATATACTGACCTTGGCTGTGTTGATAAATCACCATTCCTCCTTTCTCAGTCACTGTTTTTGCCTTGAAGAGATGAACTATTGCACACTATTGCACTGGCCCCCACCCTTCTGTTTCTGTGTGTACATATATAGTCTTGTGTTCCACAATAAACTTTGAGAGCTTTGCTGTCTGAACCTCGTGTCAGTGTGTTTCATTTAGCAACTTTCCCCAGCGTTGGTACAGAGGCAGCTGTAGCGGTGTGAACTCGGACAACACCATTTTCAGAACTGAACCCAAGAAACCTATCATTATACCTTTTGGAACTAGTCTCATCAGAGAATACACATTTTGACAAATGTTTTGGGGTGATTTAGTTGGGCTTGGATGTTTTTTGTGAGAAAGGGATTCTGTCCAGGCGTGTGAAGAATACAAGATATTGTTGTCACATACAGATAGTAATCAGTACTTGTTAGATATTCCCCAGCTCCTTTATTGTTGCCATAGGTCTCTTGGCACCCTCCCTGGTAAGTCTTTGTCTTGTCCTTTTGTAAATTTTGGAGGGATGTCCTGTTCTTGGTAATGTCACTGTGGTGCCCCATTTTCTCTACTTGTTGATGATGGCCTTCATGGTGTTCCATGGTACATCTAATGTTTTGGAAAATCTTTTATATCCCTCTTCTGATTGATATCTTTTGACAAGTGAGATACTGTACATGCTTTGTAAGTTTTTTGTGGACCATGGCTCCAGCAGTCAGATGAAACCAAGATGATGATGTCAAGAAAATCCTATAGAAACAGCTTTGAGATTGAATGTGATTGGTTCATTCTGAGTACAGCCACATCCCCAATTATAAAACGATGTGCACAAGTATGCAACCAGGTTATTGTAGCTTTTTTTATTTTTCCTATTTTCCCTAAAATGTTTTTCACTTAATTTTTATACCTTGTAATTTCCTGGATATACATTATATGACCAAAGGCTGTGGACACCTCACCATCACACCCATATGTGGGCCTTCCCCAAACTGCCACAAAATTGGAAGCACACCATTATATAGTTTGTACTTCATTGGTACTAAGGGGCCTAGCCCAATCATGTTCCAACATGACAGTACCCCTGTGCACAAAGCGAGGTCCATGAAGACATGGTTTGCCAAGTTTGGCATGGATAAACTCAAGTGGCCTGCACAGAACCCTTACTTCAACCACACTAAACACCTTTGGGATGAACTGGAACACTAATATGCCCCAGGCCATCTAGGCCAACATCAGTACCTGATCACCCTAGTGCTCTTGTGGCTGAATGGGCAAATCCCCACAGCCACGCTCCAAGATCTAGTGGAAACCTTCTGAGAAGAATGGAGATTATTGTAACAGCAATGGGGGGACTAAATCTGGTGTAGGTACCATGCATCCACAGATAGCTAGTTTTGCCGGAGTCGCTGCTTGCACTCTGCACGCAAAGTACATTGTCCTTAACCATTAGAGGACAAAAGCTTACCTAACAATCTCTCCCTCTCTCTCTCACTCTCTGTTGAGCTACACAAGCTCTCCGGACCTGCCTGACCCATCCTGATGCCCTACTTCTGGTTGGAGTTTTCATCGGTAAAGTTTGCTTGCTGCTGCTGGGGATGGCCCCATATGGACGGCCTGAAGAACCGTTTGGATTGCTGGGGATGGTGCCACCTGGCGGCTGGGGAGATGGCTTGGGGATTACATATGGGGAGTTGTACTGTGATGGCTTGGGACCGCGATTGCTGTGGTGGCTTTGGGGCTGCAGTTGCCACGAGCACCTTCACACTCAGGACTCCATCAGTTGACAGTGGATAGATTTTAACCAACCAGACTTCTTGCAAAAACTGTGATGAATGGTTGCACATTTGCATTATTTGTCCATATAGTACACAATAATAGAAGGGATTTATTTATTATTGCACTATCTGTTGCACCCAGATGAAGATGGGTTCCCTTTTGAGCCTGGTTCCTCTCAAGGTTTCTTCCTCATATTGTCTCAGGGAGTTTTTCCTTGCCACCGTTGCCTCTGGCTTGCTCATTAGGAATAAATTCACATATTTCCAATATATTTTTTGAATCCATTTATTTCTGTAAAGCTGCTTTATGACATTGTTAAAAGTGCTATACAAGTAAAATTGAATTGAACTGAATGATAGGGGCACACTTTTATTAAAGGACTTTACAGCAACTGGAAGTATGTAACATAAGTGTATATCTCCCCTACCCCAAACCATCAAAAGGACTTCACCAACTTTTGTTCAATCTCTCTGGGTCCAACCAGATGAACCATAAAAAGAGAGACTCTCTCTCTTGGGCTGGTCATCATGCGTGATCTGGCTGAAAAGAAGAGGCCTACTTTTCTCTCATCTGAGATTGTAATGAGATTGTAATGATCATTAATGAGCTGTAGCATTATTCCCATTAACATTACTGTGCATTTGAATTTATTTTGTCATTGGAAATATTTTTATAGTTTCTATCACTGGCTATCCACCATGTTAAAAGACATGGTGGCTGGTTAGTGATAGAAGCTATAAAAATATTTCTATAAATGTAAAATATTATGCCTGGGGCATGTCATGTTTCTATTCCCTATGGCTTTCCTTGTTTCACATACCAGGAGGTGCCACCATGTATCTCATATGGTTCATTGTTATTCATCGTTTATAAGCACAGCGTGAACGTGCACATGGACACGTGAGCTCTAGAGCAGAGTATGTGTACTCTTTCCCTCTCTCTTTTGCCCTTGCGCACACACATGCATTCCTTTCCTCTCTCTTTCACACACATGCAAGTCTTCTTTGTCTCTCCCTTTTTAGAATAGTAACTATAGTTAATAGTTAATTGGTGTTTATTCTTTTCTATGTATTTCAATAAATGCTATATTACTGAACATCTTATTGCCTTGCTGTGATTATTATTTTGATATTGCAAGAAGCCAAACTATTCAGAACTAAGCTTTCAGAAACCAAGTCATTGATTATTATTGTTCTCTATAAAAATTGAGGTTTTAATAATTTTGTCTTATTCAAAGGTTAGTAATCAATATTGAACTGTTGACTAAGTCTAATTGTGCAGTTTTAAACTTATTATATTTATCAGTTTAAGATTAACACCCATCACAAATGCCATTTATTGTTGGAATAAAAGCTGAAGGGCTGAATGACAGTATATCATCATTCTCAGATCAAGAGACAACCAAGATTCTGCCCATGGTACCACTTGTTGTGGATGGCATAATGTAATATATTGCAGCATAAAGTGATATGAATGCATGTAAGACATTACTCAGCTCATACTTGGTTGAGAATTGCCAGAGAAGTTTCTCTTTGACATCTGCCAGTGGCTAAAAGCCTAGAATAGAGATCAACTTAAACTGCTCTTGACAAACAAAATCAACTGATCAGCCAGGCATCAATCTCAGCAAGCAATCTTTAAATATGCCTTTGATATGATTTTACTTTACATTTTGCCTGTGCCATCTGTCTGCACCTTGTGAGTACTCAATTAGTGTCAATTATGAAGTGAAGTGACTTGTGGCCAAGTATGGTGACCCATACTCGGAATTTGTGCTCTGCATTTAACCCATCCAAGTGCACACACACAGTAGTGAACACACACACACACCGTGAACACACACCCGGAGCAGTGGGCAGCCTTTTTTTGCGGTGCCCGGGGAGCAGTTGGGGGTTTCGGTGCCTTGCTCAAGGGTCTCACCTCAGTCTTGGTATTGAGGGTGGGAGAGAGCGCTCCAATCATGATTGGATCACCGTCTGACCCCGAAGAACTTGCCCAGGCAACTGAATGCTTAGAATCAAATTTCCACTACACTATAGATAAAGTAGCTCTGTGATGCAGTAGACTTTTGTCAGGGTCTACTGTGGGCGTGTTAAGGTCCAAAAGGAGGGAAAAAAAAAAGATGGCTCAACCCGCAAGTACTCTTTAGAGTATGGTGATGTTTATTTACAGGTGCACCGAAAATCCAATAGTCCAACCGTGAGAAAAAAAAAGAATACAAAAACAAAAAATTAATAATTTACAAGTGAACCGTCCCAGAAAAATACAAAGTACCAAAGCAACCAAAAATAAATAAATTAATAAATCAAGATATATATATCTATACAAATATATACACAAAATCAAAAGTATCCACACTATACAAGGGGTTTTCACCTCACGGCACCGCAGTAGCACGTTTGCTTTGACTTGGTGAACAAGCCCCAACTGGAGTCTGGATGAGGCTTATAAAGGCCAGACTCCGCCCCTTTTTTGGGTACACCATTAATAGGTATGTTTTCCGGGTACATTGTCTTCTACATTAAGATAATTCATAATAATGTAACCCTTAAAATCAAACAAACATTATACAAACAAACTGCATTAAATATAACCATAATAAAACCAACATCAATAACGCAGTCTAACTCTTTTGCAGGTTAGAACTCTGATACCCCCACATAAAGACAAGACATGGTTTCACCTGGTTCTGGTCCATTGCGCCTGCGCCGTGCAATCTGATGACATCTTAAGGGTTCGCTGCCATGGGCTCGTGTTTGCCAGCACAGCTCCAAGGAACCCTGTTATACCAACAGATAACACAGACGTTTAACAATAAAACATAAAACAAATGAAAAATGAGTATGTGTGATATGTTCTGAGGGAATAATGAAAGGAGAGTATGAAATGTGGATGAATGACCAAGCGCTATCAGATCGCGTGTGCACCCGCTTTCCAAACAGCATTACGAGGTAACAGATGGGTGCGTGTGGTGAATGAATGTGTATGAGTGCGTACAAAGGAGCGCCAGTGCTGCCGCTTGCTGCGGTGAAGAAGGTCACTTCTTCACAAGCTCCACTAAAAAGAAAAATAATTGGAAAGAAAAAACTAGTACCCTGGAATAACGATCACGCACGCACCTTAAAACAGATCACTCGAAAATTAGACCATAAATGGCATCAACCTCAATTGGTAGTATTTCAAACAGCATGGAAGGAGAGAGTTCTGAGCTATAGAAAAGCTCTTGGTGCTGCTAGATCAATGTATCTCTCCACCTTAATGGAAGATAACGAAAATAGAAAAAACTAGATTCTTATTTAATACTGTAGTAAAATTAACTAGGAATAAGACCACAGGAATAGAGACATATACACAATCATTATATAGGAGAGATGACTTCATGAATTTTCTCAATGGTAAAATTGAAAATATCAGCAAAAAAATCAGACTATTAATTTAAAACCAGACGGTTTTATAACTAACCCTGTAGATAATAATATAGTGATAACAGATCAATGATTAGAATGTTTTACTCTCCTTTGAGAGACCAAACTAATTTCACTAATTTCCTCATCAAAATAATCAACTTGTATACTAGATCCCTTACCTATGTATTTCTTCAAACAGATAATTCCAGAAGCAATTGACCCTCTTCTAAAAATAATCAATTCTTTCCTTAGCACTGGCTATGTACCTAAATCTTTTCAACTAGCAGTTATCAAACCCATGATTAAAAAAACCTGAACTCAACCCCTGTCCATTGTCCAACTACAGGCCAATATGAAATCTCCCCTTTATCTCTAAGATTCTAGAAAAGTTTGTAGCACAGTAGTTATGCTCATAGTTACATAGGAATACTATTCATGAAATGAATCAATCAGGATTTAGGCCTCATCATAGCACAGAGACAGCGCTGGTTAAAGTGGTAAATGACCTACCACTGGCCTCTGATCAGGATTGTGTCTCTTCCTTGTGTTGCTTGACCTTAGTGCAGCGTTAAGGAAACGTCCCTCTCCTGGCTCAGTTCTTATTTGACGGATCGTTATCAGTTTGTAGATGTAAATGTTGACTTCTCTACGCATAATAAGGTTAAGTTTGGTGTTCCACAAGGTTCTGTTTTAGGCCCACTGCTCTGGGCAAATTTACTTGTAAACATGGTATTAGCTTCCACTGTTATGCTGATGACACACAGTTGTATGTTTCAGCAAAGCACATTAGACACTGAATCTGTATTATCTTTCTTTTACTTAATTCTGACAATTCTTCTCAAGACAGAAGTATTTGTACTAGGACCACATCCACAGCTTTCTGATTACATAATAACTCTGGATGGCCTGGATGGATCATGTGCAGCAGTAGTTCATGCTTTTGTTACCTCTAGGTTGAATTATTCTAATGCCTTGCTGTATGTATGTTCCGGTAGGTAAACAAACAAACTCCATTTGGACCAGAATGCAGCAGCAAGAGTCCTTACTAAAACCAGAAGATATGAACACATCAACCCTATCTTATCCACAGTGCATTGGCTCCCAATCAAATTTTGTATTGATTATAAAATATTATTATTGAGCTACTCAGTACCTGAGCCAACTTTTGATCTTTATGATCCATCATATTTTAGACAGCATATTGACTTTTCAAGTATTGACTTTTCAAGTAAACAAAACACGACAGCATGGAAACGCTGTTATGCGTGCTTCTGCAAGCCGCGTTTGGCATGAGGGGGAAATCCCTGACAGATCCGCCCCAAGGGTGCTGCTCCCACAGCGCCTATAAACACTCCCCCCAGCGGTCCTGCCCCCCAGTGTAAAATGAGCAGGACCAGGACTTAGGAAGGCCACCTTGTTGGCCTCAGGCATGAGCAGGTCTTGGGAGGCTGCCTTGTCGGCCTCGGGCATGAGCAGATCTTGAGAGGCCACACCTTCAACCTGAAGCAGGAGCATGACTTGGGAGGCTGAACCGTCAGCTTCTGGCATTAACAGGTCATGGGAAGCTACGCAATCGGCCTCAGGAATCAGCAGGACTCGGGAGGCCATGCGGTCAGTGACAAGCGTGAGCAGGACTTGGGTGGCTGCACCATCAGCCTCGGGCAGGAACATAACTTGGGAGGCCATGCTGTCAGCCTCAGGCAGGAGCAGGACTTGGGAGGTCATGCCCTCAGCCTCTAGCTCCTGGGAGGCTGCACTGTTCGCCTCAGGCAGGAGCACGGTGTGGGAGGCCTCACCATCTGCCTCAGACTTGAGCAGGACTTGGAAGCTCAGCTATGGAAGCCGCCCTATCAGCCTCTGGAGGGAGCTCTCAACTCAACTTTATTTATAAAGCACTTTCAACACCATGGAACCAAAGTGCTGTACAGAAAAGATAAAAGATAAAACAAAACAAGACAAAACCAAAAACATAAAATCAATGCAAACATAAGACATACACCATTTACAAAGCATTATCGAATGCTAAAGAAAACAAATAAGTTTTAAGCGCACTCTGGAATACACCCAATGTAGAAGAAGATTTTACATACAACAGAAGGTCATTCCAGAGCCTAGGAGCTGCAACAGAGAATGCACGATCAACTTTACATTTTAAATGGGAACGTGGAACCATAAGGAGCAACTGGTCATTTGAGCGCAGAGATCTACTAGATTTACAGGGACTGATTAAATCAGTAACATACTCTGGTGCAAGACCATGCAAAGCCTTATAAACATACAACAGCACTTTGTAATGAATTCTGTAATGTATGGGTAACCAATGCAGTTTCATTAACACAGGAGTAATATGCTCTCTCTTCTTAGTGCCCATTAAAAGTCTGGCAGCTGAATTCTGAACAAGCTGCAAATGAGAGAAAGAGGCCTGACTCACACCCAGATACAACCCTGTTACAATAATCCAAACGGGATGACACAAAGGCATGAACAACCTTCTCCATATCTCCAAAAGAGAGGATAAACTTCAGTTTAGATATAGATCTAAGATGGAAAAAGCTATTCTTAACAACAGCATTGATTTGCCGGTCAAATTTAAGATTGGAGTCAAAAATGTCACCAAGGTTTCTCACGCTGATCATTTTTTTCCCAGGAATCAACTCCAGGCAGTCATAAACATTTTCTACACTCCCCTTATTACCAAATAAAATCATCTCTGTTTTATCCTCATTTAATTGGAGAAAGTTATTTGCCAATCAGCACTTAACCTCAGTCAAACATTCATGGAGGGACTGAATGGTACACTTTTGCCCATATTTCAGTGGTAAATAAATTTGAGAATCATCTGCATACAGATGATAATGAATCCCAAATTTATCAAAAATAGCACCTAAAGGGAGCATATAAAGGGAAAATAAAATAGGTCCCAGAATAGAACCCTGAGGAACCCCGCACACAAGAGGGGTAACAGTAGAAGAAAAATCCCCTAAGACTAACTGAGAAAGTCCTATCTTTCAAATAGGAAAAAAAACATTTCAGGGCTAAGCCAACCTTATCCCTAAGACGATCAATAAGAATATTATGATTGACTGTATCAAATGCTGCCATAAGATCTAACAAAAGTAAGACAACACTACTCCCAGAATCAACGCCGCGTAAAATGTCATTAGAGACCCTCAGAAGAGCAGACTGTACTATAACCAACTCTAAAACCTGACTGGAATCTATCTAAAATTTTATTCCTCATTAAAACATCATTAAGCTGTGTATACACTCATTTGTATATTCGTATATTACTCATCTCAAAGGGGTCTAAGCCATTTTTCTTGAGAAGAGGCTGAATAACAGCATGCTTAAAACTAGCTGGAATCACTCCAGATGACAGACTAAGATTCATAATAGACAAAACACTTGGACCAATAGAATCAAATACCTGCTTAAAGAGAAGAAGGAATCACATCACCAGAAGACCTAGTAGGCTTCATATGAGCAATTATATCTTTAAGCTGATGCAAAGAAACAGATGTAAAACAGATCAGTTGATTAGCAGGGTCAACAGAAGCAATAAAGTCATCGCTAACAGAAGAAATCTGAGATCTAATTCCAGCAATCTTGCCAATAAAAAATGTAAAAACTCTTCACACATATCAACAGAAGGAGTAAATGATGAAGTAGCAACAGGGTGGAGCACAGCATTCACAGTAGAAAAAGTACATTAGAATTATGACAGTTTCTGAAGATAATGCCAGAAAAATACACTAATCTTCACTCTTTGATATTCATTCAAACAGTTCCTCAAAATTTCATAAGAAACCTGTAATTTATCTTTAAGCCATTTACGTTCAGCCCTCCTACACTCCTGCCTAAGAGCATGGGTGATATTGTTCAACCAGGGCTGTCATTTGACCTTTTTTTCCCTGACTTCAAAAGGAGCCACAACATGGTAACCAACTCTTCTAAACCCATAGAGGGAGAAGGAGACTCAAACAATGCAACTGAAGGAGAGACCTCAAAAAATGCTGAAAATCTACTAGCTGTGCAGGGAGTGAGTACACGAGATGCAACAGAGACAGAAACATTATTACTCAGAGCACCACATGAAAAATTGGAGTTAAAAAGAACAGTCTTATGATCAGAAAAAACTGTATCAGCAATCTTCACACCATCAACAGAGAATCCCAAAGATAATACAAGGTCAAGCATATGACCACGCTCATGAGTTGGACCAGAAACACATTGTAAAAAGTCAGATGACTCTACTAAATTTAAAAATTCTTTAACCAGGGGCTTTGAAGGGCAGCACACATGTATATTGAAATCCTCCAAAATTAAAATATTATCAAAAGATGGGACAATTGCAGATAAAAATTCTAAAAACTCCTTTATAAAATCCCCATTAAAGTTTGGGGGTCTGTAAATCAAAACACATAACACAGATTTAAAAGAATTCAACACAATTAGCTGAAATTCAAAAGTACTATAGGACTCAGAAGGAACATGTCTGCACTTAAACTTGTCCTTAAAAATAACTGCAAGACCCCCACCCTGGCCAACAGACCTAGGGGTACTGAAAAAACTGCAGCCAGGAGGAGAAAGTTCTGAGAGAGAAGTCAGTTCGCTGGCATTAAGCCAGGTCTCAGTAACAAATAGAAAATCAAGTTCATAAGACAGAAAGAGATTGTTCAAAATAAAAGTCTTATTTGCCAGAGATCTCGCATTAATTAACGTCATCAATACCAGAGTGATGTCAGTAGCTGTTTTCTGAGAGGAATCACAAAAGTTTACCGAACTTCCATCACATAACAACTCCTCGAACTGCAGACTGCCGCCTTCCGCGAACCATCCGCGAGGAATGAGGCAACAGTTCCGAAGACGGAAAGGCAGGCACAAGGTACGAACATCTCAGGTTCACCTCTACAGCCTCCACCATTGAAGATGCTTGTCCGATGAATGGAAACCTCCCGAGCTTCTTTGATCTCACTCGGACTTCTGCGCGCTTCCTTCGGTGTTTGCTCCACAGGCACAGACAACCTGGCAGGTAACAGACTTTCCTTAGTGCGACTGGCACATAGTGAGAGTCAGTCATCTCTGGGTTCGCGTAACAAACAATCGGACACCGCTGATCAAATATTCAATAAAGTCAGGCGATCATACACCAGAGGAGAGCAAACATATTGTGTAATAAAACAAACAAAAACAAGAAAAATAAAACAAATAAGGACAAACTGTGACTGCAAGCCTGCAAACATCCTGGCGCCATCTTGGAAGGCCTATCGGACATGGGAGCTCTGCATGGGAGGCCACCCTGTCAGCCTCTGGCTGGAGTTTGGCTGGAGAAGCTGCCCCGTCAGTTTCTGGCTAAGGCTTGGCAGAGGAGGCTGCCCTGTCAGCTCTTCATCTACAGCCTTCCTCTCCTCATAGTATTTTGTGAATGACAGCGTGGGTTTGGCTGACGGGCTGGCCCTCCCCAAAAATTTTTCAAGGTTGGGGTTAAACTCCGGACACCCGAACACCTTTCTTAATAAGCTGACAAACTTAGCCACGTTGCAAAGGCCTCTGGTTCCCGTGGCGAGCTCCACCTACTGGTGGGCTCAGTCAGTGAGCCGGGACAACAAGAACCTTAGCCACTGCTTCTCGTTGGTCTTGAAGTTTGATGGGCTCTCAAATAAATTTGGCACTGCAGCAGTTAGCATTCTGGGTAAACTGCAAAGCCATCGAAGGGTTCCGGGGGATAAGTGAAAGTCAATCTCTGGCATGGTAATACTGGCTTGACGCCCCTCTCATGTTCCCACTGCATCCATGGTGATGGTGAAGTAATCTGTCATGAAACGCGAGTGGAGACAGATGCAATCGCAGTTAAAGCATTTATTAAAGAGAGACAGGCAGAAAAATCCAAAACATGAATCAAACTCAAAAACAGGAAACAGTCAGAATTCGGGTGATCAGCAAACAACAATATAAAGGGGATATCAAAAAACACACAGAACAAGGGACAGAAGAAGATCAAGAACCAAGGCAGCAAGAACTGAAACAAAAGGCTTGGCAAAGGCAGGCACCAAAACAAACAAACAAAAAACTAATCAAAGGGAAAACTAGGACCAAGTGTGAGTGACAAGGACATGTGAGGGATACAACCAGTGACAACACAGTGAAGGAGACCAAGACATGAACTAAAAAAAACCACACATGGCAAAGTAAACAAAACATGACAGCACAGAAGCACACACCATGGTGTTATTGTCAGGACCAGGGATCGAACCCAGGGCTCCAGCATGAGGGATGGACATTTTACCATTGAGCCACAGGGAGGCATGAGTGTATGAAGCAAATGCTAAGGTGGTGCACAAGAATTTTATTTAAAAAATCAAGAAAATGACAAGGGCAAAAACGGGGAAAACAAGAAGGCAAAGGATATCAAAAACGGAGAGGAGGCAGGGGAACTGAAGACTGCCAAAAACTAAATAGAGAAACAGGGAAAAAAAAGACAAAAAACAAGGCAAGGGCGCTAGAAAAAACCCAGAAGATATTAACTCGAGAGAAGCAACAATAAAGACAACAGGGGCTTAGGAAACAACAATAACCAAGTGGGGAACAAAGGCAAAAGGGACAGCTTAAATACACAGAATAGGAACAAGACACAGGTGAAAGCAATGAAACCAATTACAACAAAGAAAAACTAAGGCTGGGTGACATCTATTGGGAAAAAAAAACATAACACAACAAAAAACACAGAAAAAGGACCAAAACTCTGACAGGACCCCCCAGGAATGGCTCCTGACTCCGGCTGGTGCGAATTAAAGTCCTGAATGAGCCCGGGGTCCAGGATGTCTCGGGCCGGGACCCAGGAGTGTTCCTCAGGGCCATAGCCTTCCCAGTCCACGAGCCCTGTACTCGCCGGACATCCAGGATTTAGTGGACTGTGTAGGCAGGCTGGCCGTCGATGATGCGCGGAAGGGGTGGTTTACCTGGCACAGAGAAGGGAGAGGAGTTTTAACAAAGACACATGGAATTTGGGGTTAATTCTTAATGACCTAGGGCGAAACAACTTATAAGTGATGGAATTAACTTTCCTGGCAATCCTGAAGGGACCAATGAACCTCTGGGCCAACTTGCGGGACTCCACCCGCAAGGGAAGGTTCTTGGTGGAGAGCCAGACTCGTTGACCGGGGCGCAGAGTAGGGGCCGTTCTTCGTTGTCAGTTCTCCTGCCGTTGGTACTGCTGCGAGGTTCTCAGGAGCTTTAGTCTGGCCTTTCTCCAGGTTTGGCGGCAGTGCTTGACAAACTGTTAAGCGGAGGGAACAGCCGTCTCCACTTCTTGCTCTGGGAACAGTGGAGGAGCATACTCAAACTGGCACTCAAATGGGGACATGCCTGTGGCTGAGGAGTGGAGAGTGTTGTGCGTGTATTCCGCCCACATGATGAAGGTGGACCAGGAGGACGGGTTGTTGGCAGCCATACACCTCAGGGTGGTCTCGAGATCCTGGTTGATTCTCTCCGTCTCACCGTTGGACTCGGGATGGAACCCGGACGATAGGCTCACGGAGGCCCCCAGAGACTCACAGAAGGCCCGCCAGAATCACGAGGAGAATTGGGGTCCCCGATCAGAGACGATGTGCCGTGGTATGCCAAAGGTGCGGAAAACATGAGTAATGATCAGCTTCACCATTTCTTTGGCTGTGGGTAGTTTGGGCAAGGGGATGAACTTGACGGCCTTGGAAAACCGGTCAACAATGACGATGACGCTGGTGTTTCCTTGAGACGGTGGAAGCCCCGTAATGAAGTCCATGGACAGGTGGGACCAGGGTCTATGAGGGATGGGAAGAGGCTGCAGGAGACCCTGGGGAGACTGGTGCGTGGTTTTGCTCTGGTTGCATATGGGACAGGCCCTGACATAGGTGGTGACGTCCTCCTTGATGATAGGCCACCAAAATCGCCTCTGGAGGAACTTGAGAGTACGCGAGGGACCCGGGTGACATGAGAAACGGGAGGAATGCCCCCACTGGGGAACCGGGGATCGAACAGCCTTGGGTACATACAAGCGGTTGGTCCGGCCGCTTCCTGGGTCGGGTTCTCTGGCTTGGGCTTGTCTCACAGTGTCCTCAAGTTTCCACCTGACCGGAGCTACTATTTTCAAGCTCAGCATGATAGGGAGGACCTTATCCTCTCGTGACGTGCTTCCGTAGACTCGGGACAGTGAATCTGGCTTAAGGTTCTTGGAACCAGGACGGTGTTGAAATATGTTGAAGAACAGCGACCAACACACCTGTCGGGGATTGAGCCGCTTGGCTTGTTGGATATACTTGAGATTTTTGTGGTCCGTGAGTACTTGGAACGGGTGTTTTGCTCCCTCGAGCCAGTGCCTCCACTCCTTCAGCTCTGACTTAACAGCCAGAAGCTCTCGATCACCCACATGGTAGTTTCTCTCTGTCGGGGTAAGACGGTGGGAAAAGAAGGCGCAGGGGTGCAGCTTGCCGTCTTTACCCCTTTGAGACAGAACCGCTCCGACTCTTACTTCAGAGCGGTTCTGTCTCAAAGGGGTAAAGACGGCAAGCTGCACCCCTGCGCCTTCTTTTCCCACCGTCTTACCCCGACAAAGGGAATCTCCAGATCTGGGAGAGCCAGAATAGTAGCCGAGGAGAAGCGGGTCTTGAGTTCACAGAAGGCCGACTCAGCGTCCTGGCTCCAGCGAATATCGGCGGAGGTGCCCTTGGTGAGTGCTGATAACGGGGCTGCAACGGAGCTGAAGTTCTGGATAAACTTGCGATGGAAATTGACGAACCAGAGGAAGCGTTGGACCTCTTTTACTGAAGAGGGGGTAGGCCAATCCATGACTGCACGCACATTTTTTGGGTCCATTTGGATTAGACCGGGCTTGACGACGAATCCCAAGAACTGGACCTGGGTTACGTGGAACTCGCATTTCTCCGGCTTGACGTACAGGTGGTTGTCCAGTAGGCATCCGGGGACTTTGCTGACACGGGTAACATGCTCCTGCAGAGAGCTCGAGAAAATGAGGATGTCATCCAGATACACAAAGACGAATTTGTTGAGCATGTCCCTAAGTACGTCGTTGACCAGGGTTTGGAAGACCGCAGGAACATTAGTGAGGCCAAAAGGCGTAACCAGGTACTCATAGTGCCCCGTAGGTGTGTTGAAGGCCGTCTTCCATTTGTCACCCATTCCATTCGTCGGATAAGCACAAGGTGGTAGGCATTAGGCAAGTCCAGTTTGGTGAAAATCAAGGCCTCTTGAAGGACCTCAAAAGCGGTGGCCATGAGAGGTAGGGGATAGCGGTTGCGAACAGTGATCCTGTTGAGCCCCCTGTAATCGATACATGGCCAAAGGCCCCCGTCCTTCTTCCTGACGAAAAAGAACCCTGCCCCAGCCAGGGAAGTGGATGGACGGATAATCCCGGCTGCAAGGGACTCTTCAATGTACTCGTTCATGGCGGCCCTTTCAGGAGGGGACAACCAGAAGATGCGACCTCTAGGGGGACTGGAGTCAGGGACGAGGTCTATAGCGCAGTCGCAGGGACGATGAGGAGGCAATGAAGTGGCTTTCCTCTTACTTAAAAACTGTCTTGAGGTGGCGGTACTGCGGGGGAATTCGGGACAGATCTATGGTTTCTAGGGACTCGGGAGCAGGGTCAGGTCTCTCTGGCCCAAGCACATAGTCTGGCATGACGCACCCTAACAGAGAATTGCCCCCCTGGACCAGTTGATGTGTGGGTTGTGCTGGAGGAGCCAGGGGTACCCAAGGATGATGGGAATCTCGGGAGACTCGATAAGGTAGAAACAAATCTCCGCCTGGTGCTGGTGAACGGCCAGCCGAAGGGAAGAGGTAAGATGGGTTATTTCGCCAGAGGCTAGCGGCCTACCATCCAACGCTGTGGCAGTCATGGGAGCAGGAAGAGGGTTCCTGGGGATCTGGAGTCTCTGGGCTAGGGAAATATCCATAAAGTTCCCAGCAGCGCCGGAGTCAATCCAGCGCCTGGAGTGGGTGTTGCTGGTGACTCCAGGTGAGAGTGATGGGAAGGACCAGCCCGGAGTCAGAGAGAGCGGCAGTGCGAGTTACTCTTGTGACCGTCCTGCCTCGCCTGTACGGGACTGGACGTTTTCTGAGAGCTCGGGACAAGAGGTATGGAAATGGCCAGATCGACCACAGTATAAGCAACAATGTTCCCGCATGCGATGGTTTCGCTCCACAGGGGAGAGACGGGCCCTGCCCAACTTTGGTTTGGTACAATTTGTGCAGTTTTATAAGGAAATTATCTGGTAAGTTTTACTGAGCATCTTGCAGAACCAGCCACAGTTCTTTCTGGATACTTTGACTGTCGGACTTGCTTCTTATTTTTGCAGCAAAGCCCAGCAGCCTCCATTATGTTTTTGTCTGAAAAGTGGTCTCTTATGGAATATGCTGCTTTCTTTACTGACATACAAACATTTTTCTGTAATATTTAATTTTTGCTGGAAAACTAATGTTTGGAAATCTAAAATGTTTTTGTACTGACTCGATAATGTAGAAGTCATTAAATAAAAATCTATAATAAAGTTTGTACTAAAAAACTGTGCCTAAGACTTTTGCACAGTACTGTAGATCCAGGGATATATAATGCGAAAGCACATAATTTTACAAAATAACATCCTCAAAATAAACCCAGTAAGAAAAATGTTCAAAATCACATCATACAAAATACCTGTAGCCTCTCAAGTAAAGCAGGGGAAAAAATACCAGGCTCTCAGATTTCACCAGTTACAGAGTTCGTCACATGTTACACAACAACAATGGGAAAAGAGAAAGAAAGAAAAATGATTAACACACAAGCAACATATATATTGGGAAGGGAAAAACACACGAACATTTAACACTTATTAACATAGACGTAAACCCTATAAGAAATGGTTCATCATCAGGCTTTATACACATAATCTATTTATCTTCTGCAGAAATAATTATAGTTTCCAACATACTGAAATATATCTAATGGGAGCAACTCAGCCACATTAATGCCGAAATCCCTGCTCTCAGATGGTACATTCCAATATTCACTGAGAACTCAAGTTACTCTGTTTCCAGTCAGTGCTTTTTAGCTGCAGGACAAAACAATACAATGCTGCAAGCCAACAGGTAAATCTACTATCCTTTTACACACCAAATATTAACAATAAAGCAAAGAAACATCAAACTCTGTATTGTCCTTCATTTAAAAACTCTGTGTAAATGTATATATGTATAAGAACTGTGAGTACATTTTATATATACAAGTCTGTGCATGTTACAGGAGGTTTAACTCCCGCGACCATCACAGGGAGTCAGCATATACCACAGCGAGGTACTGAAACAAATGCAAATGAAAACTAGGTTACGACCATAACGCCAGTTCTCTGATAGCATAAGTGAGGTATCTCACCAGACCACCCTCCCTACACAAAGTGAGGAAGCGGTGTGCTTGTGTAAATGACGAGGTGATGGTCTGTCTGCCCATAAATACGGGGGAGGAGTGTCTCGTCCTCGATGCCTACATCACGGCTGTCAGTCAATGAGATTTCGTGTATAGAAATAAGGGATTTTGAGGACCACACAGTGACACACAGGTGTATC
Organism: Pangasianodon hypophthalmus; assembly: GCF_027358585.1. Classification (NCBI taxonomy): domain Eukaryota; kingdom Metazoa; phylum Chordata; class Actinopteri; order Siluriformes; family Pangasiidae; genus Pangasianodon; species Pangasianodon hypophthalmus. Next base: position 11,403,188 of record NC_069737.1, on the reverse strand, counting down.
CCACAGTGAGATACCTCACTTATGCCATTAGTGAACTGGGGTTTACAGTTATAACCTAAAGTGCTTCACAAACCAGGAGGTGCGGCCACATACACTATATGCCCAAAAGTATGTGGACACTTGACCATCACACCTATATTAGCTTGTTGGACATCACATTCCAAAACCATGGGCATTAATATGAAGTTATCCCCCTTTTGCAGCTATAACAGCCTCTACTCTTCTGGGAAGGCTTTCTTACAAGATTCTGGACTGTGTCTGTGGGCATTTGTGCCCATTCAGTCAAAAGAGCATTTGTGAGGTCATGCACTGATGTTGGATGTGAAGGCCTTCCTCGCAATCAATGTTGAAATTCAGCCCGAGGGTGTTCAGTGCAGTTGAGGTCAGGTTTCTATGCATGCCACTGGAGTTCCTCCACATCAAACCCACCAAAACATTTCTTTATGGACCTTGCTTTGTGCACAGGGGCACAACCATGCTGGAACAACAAAGAGCCTTCCCCAAACTGTTGGATGCTATAGCATTAGCATTGCCATTCACTGGAACTAAGAGGCCTAGCCCAATTACTCTGAAACACAGCCCCAGACCATTACCCCTCCTCCACAAAACTTTACTTTTGGCACTATGCAGGTAGGTAATGTTATCCTGTCATCCACCAAACCCAGATTCTTCCATCAGACTGCCAGACAGTCAAGCGTAGTTCATCATGTGGTGGAAAATATTACCTTCTGAAGACAAATAAAAGTTAGACTCACAGAGACACAGTTGACTCCAGAGTAATATGTTTATTCTCGTCACAGCCAGGGAGAAGAACTCCAATGGCCAAAGTGTTACATGCAATTATATATTTCACTGCACAGTGTTTCATGATTGGTTACAGGTAAACAAAGAACTCAATGCTTACTGGTCTAATAAAGATAAAATTAACATGAATTATCATAAATGATTACATGATTAACAGGAAAAGGAATACATATATGGTGAAAACCTAAAATTACTAGGACTGTGAGAACCAGTTGTGAGAATTACTTCATCTCAACCTCGGGTCGCAAACCTATTCTATTCATCATACGTAACAAGACATGACTGCAAGCAACTTCACCTCAGGTATCTTAAATCAGTCCTGATGGAGTAGGCCTGCCTCTATGCCTTAAATCAGGGCTTCAAAGATGTTTTCCTGCTTTTGCACACACAAAAATAATGAACCTGATGCAGATGCAATAGACTTCTAACCAACCACACAAATGTGTGACCGTGAAGTACAATGAAGTAATAACTAATAGGTAAATGATTAACATATTAATAAAGGAATGATATTAAATCATTTTCCATAATCATAATATAATCATAACATATAATCATCTTGCTCTAGAGTCCAGTGACAGCGTGCTTTACATCACACAAGCTGGTGCTTAGCATTGGGTGTAATGATCTTAGGCTTGCGTGCAGCTGCTCAGCCATGGAAACCTATTTCATGAAGCTCCCTGTGCACAGTTCTTTCTTGTGTTGATGTTGCTTCCAGCGGAGCTTTGGAATTCTGTAGTGAGTGATGCAACAGAGGATAAGCAATTTTTTTGCACTACGTGTTTCAGCACTGGGCTGCTCCACTCTGAGTTTGCATGATCTTTGTGACTGAGCTGTTGGTGCTTCTAGATGCTTCAATTTCACAATAATAGCACATGCATTTGACCAGGGCAGATACAGCAGGGCAGATATTTCAAGACCTGACTTGTGGTGAAGATAGCAGTCTGTGACAGTGCCACTTGAACATTTTATTGCCTTGCTGTGGTTAATCTATTCAGAAATAAGCCTTCAGAAACCAAGTCATTGCTTATTATTGCTTTCAGCTAAAAGTGTGGTTTTAATAATTTTGAATTATTTGTTTGTCTTTTTAATTTCTAATTTAAATTCTAAACTAAAAAGGGGATATTCTATGAGACTGATTTAATTTTCATTTATTTATGTTGGGATTAATTCAATTTACTGTGAAGCACATATATTGCTTGTAGGTATTTTTCATTTCTTCAGTGCTTCCTGTATAAACAGACCCACTTCCCCAACACTCCAATGGACTGTAGCCCCATCGCATGCCTAGTGTTACTGGGATAGGCTCTGGATCCACCTTGGCCAGGATAAAGCTGTTACTGAAGATTAATGAATGAACAAAAATGTGTTGACCTTTTGTAAATTAAACAGAAAAGTTATTATGAAGAAAAGAGTAATACATTGTACATTTAATCATTTGCTTCATATACATCAGTTCACTGTCTTATTTTCATTCATTCCTCTTCCTTACAATGGCAGGTCAGACTCCCTCACCCCCAGACAACTGAGCTAGTGGATCCTAGTCTTTTTGTCGTAAATGAAATCATTTTAATACAAAATTGTAACTTATAGCAGGTTATGGTTGGCTATACACTGAATGCTTGGAAAACAATGTGGGCTTTATAGAAAACTAGGCTAATACTGAGGGTATACACACACACACAACACAATACAATAACAGAACTAACTAGCTAGTTAACTATTTTGCAAATGTATTCACGCTAAGACAATTCAATTTTATTTTATTTGTATAGCTCTTTTAACAATGGACATTGTCACAAAGCAGCTTTACAGAAATAAATACATACAGGATATAAACTGTAAATATATGAATTTATCCCTAATGAGCAAGCCAGAGGCGACGGTGGCAAGGAAAAACTTCCTGAGACAATATGAGGAAGAAACCTTGACAGGAACCCGACTCAGAAGGGAACCCATCCTCATCTGGATGACAATGGATAAATAAATCCCTTTTATAACTGTGTACTACATTGAAAAATATTTCAATTGTGTAACCAGGAAATTCATTACAGTTTTCACATGAAGTCTATTTTGTTGAACCTGTCCACTGTCCACTGATGGAGACCTGAGTGCAAAACTGCTCACAGCAGCCGCAGCCCCAAAGCCACCACAGCAATCGCAGTCCCAAGCCATCACAGTACAACTGCCCATATGAACTGCAGTCCAAAGCCATCTCCATGGTCCCCAAGTGGCACCATCCCCAGCATTCCCAATGATCTTCAGGCCGTCCATGTGGGGCCAATCTCAGCAGCAGCGAGCAATCTACAACCAGTGAGAACTCCAACCAGAAGTAGGGCATCAGGATGGATCAGGCAGGTCCGGAGAGCAGAAGGGGTCAGGATCACTGGTATCTCAGGAGTAGCATTTGTAGATCGACAGAGAGAGAGAGGGAGAGAAAGAGAGATTGTTAGGGATTGCTTTTTTCCTGTAATGTTTAAGGACAATGTACTTTGCGTGCAGAGTGCATTCAGGGACCCCAGCAAGACTAACTATGACAGAATAACTAAAAGGGAGAGCCAGAAGGTAACACAGACATGAGGGCCCTGGGACATAATGTGGCCAGCCACTCTACCATCAACAAACCTGAGTGAATGCGTGAGAGTGGGAGTGGGTGGGGCAGCATCCAAATATCCCAGTTCACCATAACACTCTCTACCTGTGAACCCTCCAGGTCTGCTCCTTTACCTAAGAAAAAAATATTCACAAAAGGCTTGAATAAACAAATACTTTTTCAGCCTAGACTCAAACACTGAGACTGTATCTGGGACACTGAGGTGGCCAGCAGTTGGGGCACTTTTAGACATGTGGCATGGCACTGGGGTGACCAGCTGATGATTTTGCATTCAGCCCAGGAGCTTTGGGGGCTGTGGGCCTGTATCCAGGGGAAGGCAAGGATAATGGAGTATTTGGTGGTGATGGTGACCAGAAATTATTGTGATGCAGCTCGCTGACTTGGAGTGTGGTGGGCTTTGTGCAAGGTGTTATGGACCCTCCTCCAATGGGTCCACCATCAAGGGCTTGAACTTGGAAAGGATTCTGGAGTGCCTGAGTGCCAAGGCTGAGTTTCTCAAAAAGTGATTGGTCGATGAAATTGCCAGCTGCACCAGAGTCAAACAATGCTGCAACAAGAGAGGTGCCTTCTGAGTATCTTATCTAAACTAGATGTAAAATTCTTGAGGAGATAAGAATTGAGAAGGACTCACTGTAGAAGAGTGTGTAGAGGGGATGAATTGCTTGGATGGCTGTTGTGGAGACTTGGACAACCTTCGTCCACATACTGTATTTATGCCTTGAATAAGTACAGTACGTGTACACATCTTATTAATTTATCTAAGTGTCAGAAATAGGTAGTTGAGGTAGGTGAAAGTGCAGGCTTTTTTAAATTAAATTACCAACTGATACACAAAAAAATAACCAAAACAAGACTATAAGCACGAACATGGACTCAACAGACACCAGACAAGAAACAAACCATAACATAGGTGGCACATCATAAAAGTAGATAAAAAAAAAAAAACACAGCCAACAGAACTTAAATAGGGTGCTTAACAAGGCATAACAAGACACAGGTGAGGGTAATTACTCAGGCATGTGACAATCTCATGTGATGTGCTTCCATGACAGAAGCCGCCACCACCCACCCCCCTTTTATGCACTGCTCCCAAACTGTAATATACAGTCATGAGGGGGTCCTGGACAAACAGACAAAATGTCTCCTTGCTGATGGGGGCCCTTAGGCAGACACGGTCCATAGGGAGTGATACCCTTAGCTGAGCAGGCAGGATACGTGACACCCTCCATTGAACAGTGAGCGACTTCTTCAGCATAGCTAAGGGGTGGTGCGACGTCCAAGATGGAACCCAAGAGTGGAACAACGGCCACCCCAAATCAAGCGGCAGGAGTGAAGCCCAAGGCGGGGCCAGAGGGGGGGGAGCAACATACACCAAAAAGCAAGGGGGAGGAGTGATGATCTCAACAGAGCAAAGAGGCAGAGTGACGTCCTCAGCAGAGCAAGGAGGCAGGGCGATGTACTCAGCAGAGCATAATGAGACACAGGTTATGGTGATTAGGAAGGCATGTGACAAGCTCATGTGATGTGCAGGGGCTGATGGGCTTCTGTGCTTCCATGACACTAAGCATTCATTTTGATAAATCCCACAGTTTGCATTCTAATCTTCACACAATTTGCATACATATTTGTGCATACACAATATTGATAAATGAGAGCCCTGGTCTATACTTATTTATTCTGAGTCCCTGCCATGAAATAGACAAATGGTACCAATACAAAACTTCCACAAGGCATTATAGTATTATAGTCTTATTTTGGTTATTTGTTTGTGTATCACTTGGTAACTTACTTGAAAAAAGCCTGCACATTCATCTACCTCAACTACTTATTCCTGTCACTTAGATAAATTAATAAGATGTGTACACATAATGTACTTATTCAAGGCATAAATACAGTATGTGCACAAAGGTTGTCCAAGTCTCCATTATAGGGAGAAAGTGTTATATCTAGAGCTGTTTTGTCTTCTCACTCCTCACTCTATCACTATGCCATTGCATTAACAAAACTGTTTTATTTGTGTCAGATTATTTTAAATGATACCTAATGTATACGATGTTGTGGTTAATAGTCACTGGTTGGTGCTTTTTGGTATGGGTGGTTTTTACTTTGTCTCAATTCACGTGAATAATACTAGGAGTTCAAATATCTGTCAGTAAAAGACCTAATTAATGTAGTTTTTTTAATGATTTTTCTTACAATTAATATTTTAATAACATTTTATAAACAGCAACAGAATCTATTCATAACCCTTATATAAACTATGTAGACTCCTAAGGCTATTAAATATTTATATAACCATTTAAGGAATTTAAGGGTGATAGAGAGTCCATTTTCCCTCATAATAGGTTAGTGGGTCAATTTGGAAAATGTGGCCTTTGGGAACATATTTGGGAAATGGTTTGTGCACCACTGATCTTCTCTAGGATGCTTTAAAGATAATGTCTGAGAAATTCTGCCAAAGACGAAGTCAAAATTTCTCCCATGATACCTAAAATGAGAACACATTCCTCTCAGGGTGACTCAGGGTTTTTCCCCACTAATCCAATTTCACAATGTCTCATGATTTAGAGAGGGCCAGAGAGGACACATAGAGAACTTAACAAGCAGATAACAGATAAGTGAAAAGGAACAGATAAGTGTCTGTAAAAAAGGATCAGATAAGTGGTACTGTTTGGATAAAGATATATTGGAAACTTTTTATTTATCACAGGTTCTGTATATTATTTGGAATATATAGATTTTTCATATAGGCCTACTTCACAGAATTGTAATTCCACATGAATATTCAGCAAGAGTCATCAAAGCCACTGTATGTCTTTTTCATATTAAACCCCTGAAGTTGATTTTCACAGATTTTTCATATTCTTCACATATTTCAAAGAATTGTAATTCCACAGGAATATTCAGCATGAGTCCTCAAAGCCACTTTTCCAGATGAAACCCTTGAAATTAATTTTCACTCTACCCTAGGCAAATATAGATAGGTTTAGCACCTACCAGTCTTCTGGCAGAGAAAGAAAGACAAAGAAGGAGAGTTTATAGAAACATAATTAGCTAACTTTCAGATTATTCTGCAGCATGTAGTGCCTAAGTGTGATGTCTCTCTGATATGATCTGCAGGGAGGTACAGAGCATCGTCCAGCCTCTGCTGCTTTTCCACTGACCAGTGGAAACTTTAAATAATGAATTTATCAGCTTAAAGAAAGAACCGTTTTGGCTCTACCTATAGAGTTTATGCTGCTGACTACTGAATCATCAGTTTTGTTAAAAGTTGTCATTTGACCACATTTCAAACTACGTTGTGTCTTATGTGTATGACACTATGTGTTGATACCATTTATGACATTGCATTTGGAAAAAAAAAACACCAATTTAGTATTTTTTAAAAGTTGGCTCTAAACATTACTATAATTATTGATGATGTCAAAATAATATGCAGAAGCACAGTTTCCCTTTTAGTATAGCATCTGTGCCCTTTCTGGATTCAGTTGTTATTACGCAGAATTTCCAAGACCTGACCTGACCTGTCTATTTGTCTTATGTAGCACCTTGGTCCTGGAGAAACATTTCGTTTCACTATGTTTCACATTTGACCCATCCTGATGCCCTACTTCTGGTTGGAGTTCTCATCGGTTGAGTTCGCTCGCTGCTGCTGGGGGTGGCCCCATATGGACTGCCTGAAGAACTGTTTGGATTGCTGGGGATGGTGCCACCTGGGGGCTGTGGAGATGGCTTGGGGATCACATATGGGGAGCTGTACTGTAATGGCTTGGGACTGCGATTGCTGTAGTGGCTTTGGGGCTGCAGTTGCCACGAGCAGCTTCGTACTCAGGACTCCATCAGTGGACAGTGGATAGATTTTAACCAGCCGGACCTCTTGCAAATACTGCGATGAATTTATTGGTTGCACAATTGCACTATTTGTCCATATAGTACACAATAGAAGGGATTTATTTATAATTGCACTATCCGTTGCACCCAGATGAGGATGGGTTCCCTTTTGAGCCTGGTTCCTCTCAAGGTTTCTTCCTCATATCATCTCGGGGAGTTTTTCCTTGCCACCGTCGCCACTGGCTTGCTCATTAGGGATAAATTCACAGTGATAAATTTAAATATTTACAATATATTTTTGTGAATCCATTTATTTCTGTAAAGCTGCTTTGTGACAATGTCCATTGTTAAAAGCGCTATACAAATAAAATTGAATTGAATTGAATTGAACTATGTACTAACTGGCTGTATATGGTTGAAATGACAATAAACTCCACTTGACTTGACTTGACTTGACTTGATTTTAGGTGTTGATGTTTAACATATCTAATCATTTTCTTGACTGGTGAATTTCAGGTACGCACAAACTCTGACACTAATGTAAGGGCTCACATTATGGGCAAATTATCCATAGATAATCTTGTTAATCAAATGATTTATGAATTAAATTTCTAATGTCAAAAATGGACGGTGTAGCACAAACTCATGTGAGAAAAACAAGTATTCACCCTTAAGATTTACTGTAAGGTATAGTATACAATTACATGTGCTCTAACATTATGTGCTACTATAGTTTCTGATTATAAACAGTCTGGAGGTGTCATAATCCAATTAATTTTTTATTTGTGTTAAATTCTGTTGGGTATAACCAGGTACTTGACTTGCTGCTGACCATGTATGCTGTGTTTTGAACTTGTCATCACCAGACTATCAGGAAGCAGAGACAGATGCAGTTGCAGGTATAGGCTTATTAAAAAAAACAGGCAGACAAATTTAAAACTTAATGCAGAAACATGGTTAAAAACTTGCGCAAGGTCAGGTGATCAGCAAACAGACTAAACAGGGCAAAACCCAGGATCAAAATCATAAACCAGATCAAAAACCAGAGAATTATGCATGATAAACAAAGGCTCAGTCTGTCAGGCAGATAAACATGGAATTCAAGATTTATTTACAGTCAGGTCCATAAATATTGGGACATTGTTGTGAGAAGGGGTACCGGCTTACCTGCTGGAAGCATTCTGGGAACCTTTCCCTGGGCACAGGAAGAGCATGAGGAGATGAAAGCATGGATGTCTGAGAGTGTGCTTGGCCACCAATATTTTCCTTGGAGAACTTGATGGGTTTTCTGGACCCCTGGATGCCCTGTAGTTGGGGAAGTGTTTGTTCAGGTATTGAGTTTGCCTCTCTGGGCAGTGGACACATAGGTCTTGCCTTCTGGACATGCTGTAGACACCTCATGAGATGAGGTCTGAGCTAGCTCCTGGTCAATGTCTCAAGTTAGTGCTCCCATGAAACAAGATGGCATTAGGATGAATTTATCCTTGGAGTCATTGGGAGGAATAGGGAAAAGCCATGATAGGGAGTCTGCGTTAGTTTTCTTTGAACCAGGATGTTAGGACAGACTGAAATGGAACCTGGTGAAGAAGAGGGCCCAGCAAGCTTGGTGGGAACTCAGCCTCTTGGCTGTCTAAAGATATTCAAGGTTATTGTGGTCAGTGAAGATGGAGAAGGGATGTGCCACCCCATCTAGCCAGTGACAACAACTTCACAGCAAAGAGTTCTCTCGTACCAATGTCACAGATACATTCAGCAGGTCAAAGTTCCTTTAAACATAATGCTTCTCTGAAATGCTAAGATAATATGCATCCCTGTCTTGGATGCGTCAACCTCCACAATGAATGGACATTGTGGATCTGGGTGTTTTAGGATGGGCTCCATTGTGAATGCCCCCTTGAGTTGCTTAGTTTCAATAACAACGTGAGTGGGGCTGTGGTGGAGCTGAAACTATGTGTGAATCAATGATAGAAATTTGCAAACCCCAGAAACCTCTGGAGCTCCTTGACAGTGGAGAGTCTAGGCCATTCACATACCACAAAGACTTTTCCCTGATCCAAGAGGACCCCCACTGAACAGATGATGTACCCCAGGAATGAAACAGTGGACATGTGAAACTCGCATTTATCCCCTTTACATAGAGATGGTTTAGAAGTAGGTGAGCTAGCACTTACTTTACACGAGAGATGTGGGATTCTGGGGAAGGGGAGTATATCAATATGTTCTACTCAACTCAATCAATATGGATTACTCAATACTAGTAGTGGCCAGAATTGGTGCTAAATGTGGTTTTCCATTCATTTGGTTCTCTGATATGAAGGAGGTTATAAGCTCTGTGTAGGTCAAGCTTTGTGAGGATCTTAGCATTACGCAGTTTTGCTATTGCTGGGGAGACCAGAGGCAGAGGATAGTGACGTTTGACAGTAATCTGATTTAATTTCTGGTAATCTATGCAAGGTCTGAGTCCTCCACCTTTTTTCCACAAATAAAAACCCTGCCAATGCAGGAGAGGTGGAGAGGTGGTTGGTTTGAGAGCTTCTTCAATGTATTCCCCCATAACTTTATTCTCAGTGCTGGTCAATGGATAATTTCGATGACGTGGAGGAGTGGTGCCAGGCATGAGCTCACTGGTGCAGTCGTGTGGCTTGTGAGGGGGCAGGCCTATGGTCTGATTTTGCTGAAAACTTCTTGGAATTCTTCATATGCAGAGGGGATTTCAACTATTGAGCCACTCTCAGGGATCTTCAAGGAAGTTGCAGCGACTAGGACCTTGGGGACCTTGAGCCAATGGGCATGACAGTGTGATGACCACTGAGTGATTTCTCTCTCCGCCCAGGGTATCTGTGGGTCATGGGTTTGCATCCAGGTGAATTGAGAATTATGGGGTACATGAAGGTGATGGTGACTAGGAATGATATCTTTTCAAAATGCAGGGTGCTGATTTGGAGCATGGTGGGAAAAGTGCTATGCTTGATGGGACCTCCATCCAGTGCCCCATTAGGCTCTGGCTTGGGTTGGGTTTGAGAGGCCACCCCGACGCTGCTGCTCTTGAGTGCAGCTGTCAGGCTGCTGTCTGTGTTTGGCTGTGTAGGTTCGGCTGACACACAGGTTATATCCTCCCCCAAAAATTCTTTGGGGGAGACCAGGCATGAGCTGGTCCAAAGGGCTTGATCTGATCTAGCTGTCTCTGGTTCTCCTGTATTTGCTCATTCTGGGCCCACATGCACCAAAGCGTGCCTGCTGCATCCATAGTGGGTCTTGCATTCTGTCAGGTATTGGAGTTGTAGGCGGATGCAATGAACAAGAACAACAAATAGGTAAACACAGGAACACAAGCTCGACAAAAACCCTGAAGAGCTGACCATAGTGCATGATCTTAAAAGACCCAAGGGCAGGACATATTTGCCTCCTTTAATAGGCTAATTTGTCTTACACACTCTAACTCTCTTTACCATCACTAAATGCCTCCCCATCCCTTTAGATCACTCATTTGCCTTTTATGTTATCTAAAGCAAATAAGGGCAATGAGACCACACCTGATGAGGCTGACCTAGGAGATGTCTCAACTTCCCTCATTATCGATATTTGATGCACTGTGAGATCTGCCTGTTAATCTATCAAGGCTTTTACTTCTCCTTATCTTAAGCAGTCCTCTGCGTAGCCTGATACAAACTAAATTTATTAGACAAACTTACTGGCGCCTGCCTAAGCAATAGAACGTGTTTGTTCCCCTCTTCTCCTGATAGTGATGTGCATGCTCTGCTCTAAGTCCTAGGAATTAAAGTCATTTGATAACAATTAACTTGTTTTTCTCATGTCAAGTTGCCCATCGCACGTAGGTCTCAGTTCAGCATTCCTTTTCGAGTCACATTAAGACAAATATTATAAAAGGGATTATATGCAGTAAAAAAATAGACAATATGAAAATATAAATTTATTTATTTTATAACTATTTTCCACAATTCCCCCATTTGATCAATCTATTGATCACAATAATTTCCCTAATCAGTAATAATCAGAATGCTAATAAAGGGATGATTCGTAACAACATGATCCCTAGTCATAGGATTAAATAATACTGTTTAACACTTAATGTCCCCTCATTCCCCAGAGATGGGTGAAAAATCTAATAATCAAAGACAGCAGAAAATTCTCGTCTTACTTGCTCTGTGCACAACAGTGGATTCACCACCTGTGCTCAGCAAAGGACTATGATACCTAGATGAGTATAGCATTGCTTAATAAAATGAGGATCATACACTATCTCACATGATAAAAGATCACTAAAGCTTAACTACTTACTTCATAATTAGACATAAACATAAATTCTTGTAATCCTCTGGGGAAACTTTGATCTTTGGCATCCGGTGAGCTCAGTCCTTGGTTTTCTCTTGCCTGCTTGATGTTGGTTCAGGTGAGTAACAATCTCCAGGAGATGGGTACGGTAACCACCATGTTATTACAACAGTTTGAAACCCAGGATTTTGTTTGGCCAGTTGAACTTGGGGATCCCTTTCAATGGTTTTAGTCTCCCTGAATAAGTAATATGACAATAACCCTGCTCTCTCTTCCATCCAAACAGGAATGATTTTAGGAAAGAAATGTACTGATTTAGTGGTCATTTATGTTATCAGTTCAAGATCTGTATCTTGTTTTCTTTGCTAGTTAGAAAAATAGTCACGCAGTAGATCACAAATGTAATTATTGCATGTCACAGTGATGTCAATATTTGAACTTATTCAAATAACACCTTCTTTTACATTTGTTTAAAGATCTATAATACTTCGAATTCTTTCTCTTTGAATATTCTTTCTCTTTGAATATTCTTTCTCCTAGGCTTTACTCTACTTCTGTCCTTTAGGCCTTTCCTTCATATAAAGTTTAATTTGTTTCACAGTTTGATGTATTGCATATTGGTGGGGTGCTGCTCCTAGTAAAGTTCTTGTTCCTTTTCATGAAAAAACCTTTTGCAACTGTCTGAATGTCCCAATGTCACGTCTATGCCAGAATCTGCGTCCAAGTACAGTACCCATAACACCATGTGGCCTACCAACATGGCCGCCAAAGAATAAAATTCCCATCACACATTCAAACTCACCTGATTACTAATCATGCACACCAGGACTCAATTTCACTACCACAGTATATAAGGATTCTCAGAGCACTCACCCAAAATTAAGTATATGTTCTGTGTCTTTTACGAGTTGGTACCAAGCCTTATATTGAGTCATTTCTGGTTTTAATCTTGTTTCTGGTTTCCTTGTCTTTGCTCTTTGCCTAGCCCAGTTTATGTTGTTTGTACATTGCCTGACCTTTGCCTTTTCATTGGACTTGCTTTTGTCTCAAGTTTTGCATTTGCCTGCACGCTTGCTTAATAAAGCTTTTGTTTACCTGAGTTACATCCATATCTGCTGCCTGACACCCAACAGTATGCAAAACCCGTCAATTGTTGCCAAATAGTCATGCATAAATGCAATGTTCCTTTCATTCGTCTTCTTCTGCCCCTTGTGATTTTACAACACATAGAGAGGCTCATTGGAGATCACAGGAGAGGCACTAGCACTGCACTCTGTCCTCTGTTCTCTGTCTTTAGGTGCTTGATTATCTCATTCAGAGACCTACCAGGCACTTCAGCTGGGCTGCAGTGGCTGATGTGGATCCACGGGTTCAGTCCGTCTACCGTAACTGCTGTAGCCATTACTAGGATTACCTTGTGTAGTCCTTGAACCCTTGGCTCAGCCCACTTTCTTTTGTGTACCTTCAGACCCACTCATCTGGCTTGGGCAGGTACTCAGGCTTCAAAGGTTCTTTGTGAGGTCAGTTGGCTTCCTTCACCTGGTGATACAGGGACTGATGTATAGAAGTTAGTCCTTTCGAGTAGTTTGACAACTCATTCTCCAGTTGTTCTAGCTGTGGGCCTAGATACTCTGGTCGTGTGTAGGGGATTGGCATTGGTCTTCCAGTAAGCATCAGGACAAGGGGTAATGCTGATACCCAATTCAACTCAGTGTCCTGACAAGTTTTTGCAAATTTGGATTTAATCATTTCATTTGTTCTTTCTACTAGTCCCCCAGATTGTGGGTGATACACACAGGAGAGCTTATGTTTGATGCCCAATTGTTTTGTTAGGCAGCTAATTATGCTCTTTACAAAATGGCTGACATTTTCCAAGCTAATTTTAGGTGTGCCAAATCTTGGAATTACTTCCCTTGCTAAACATTTAGCAACTGTCTGTGCGTTGTTGTGGTTGGATGGAAAGGCCTCTACCCAACTAGAGAATCTGTCTACCACTATTAGACAGTACCTTTTCCCTTATTTCCTTTTTGTCATGTCAATTAAATCCATGTAGATGTGTTCAAATGGGCCTACTGGACAAGTGATGTGTCCTATTTGGGGCTGAAATGTCTTATGCACATTGTATTTTCTGCAGATATAACAGTTAGCAATGAAATTGTCAGTTGTGGATTGCAAATAAGGTGAAAACCAATGTTGTTCAAGATACCTGTTCATTTCCCCCCTTACAGAGTGGGTCTCACTGTAATCCACTTTGCAAAGGAAAGGCAGCAATTTCACTGGCGCTACTACCTTCCCTGACACTACGCTATGAAACAGGCCCATTTGTTTGTCATAATTCACGCCCCCTTTGTAGCCACATGGACCTTTCCTCTGGGCTGGCTGAATGTTGTAGGTCAATTAAGCCTTGGATTGACAGATGGTACAAGTTTTCCCCCTTGCAAATCTGCAAGCACCTGTAACTGCTGCTATTTCTGCGATCTGTGCTGAGGATGGTTGAGGAAGTTGTACAGATAGGACCATTTCAAACTCATTGGTATGTCTGTCTGGAGCAACCACTGCATACCCTGTATATCTCTGGTTGCAGCCAGAAATGAAGATTTGTCCACAAAGAACATTTTGTCACTTTGCAGTATCAGGTTGCAACTTCAAAAATTTCTCAGTAGTTTCAATGTAGACATGAAGGATATCTTCAGAGGGTGTAGGGTTGACAGAACTGCACCTTTCTATTGTCAGCTCAGGTGTGTCCAACAGTAATTCATAGCCCATCTTCCTTTCATTGGTAATTACAAACAGTGAACTACTGAGCAGAGTATGTATTCCATGGATAGTGTACATAGTAGTAGGTGTGCCAATCGTAATGGTTGAATTGACAACTAAAGTATGCAATTGGGTGGTTGTAGGGGTCCCTTTGAGTTAAGACAATGTTCCCAAAGCCAAGTCTTTTCAGCCACATACAGAAAGAAGTTTTTGGTGTAGTCTGGGTTGGCTATTGCTGTTGTTGACGTTTTTTTTTTCAACAAACATCATCAGCCATTGAAGTCCAGACCACTTGATTGCCCTCTGACTCTTTAATCATGTCTGGTCATGGCCACATAGTCACAAATCCAGTGTCTGCCGAAGCCCATGTGGCTTCAATTCTGTAGGAAGCCAGCTTCCTACTGGTTCCCGACAGTAGCCTCCCCAAGTACTTGACCTCTGTCTTAAAGTACTGTAACTTGGCACTCTCTATTTTTGTGACCGTTCTCCGAGAGATTCTTGTATCTTCTCGGCACTGAACCGTCAACCGCTGCCTATACCCCCCCTGTGGCCTCCTGAATTTGGGGCTTATATGTAGACCTGGCCAGGGGCAGGGATGGTAACTTCATGGATATTAGGAGTTACTGTATCCTGCATCTCCTCTGGGGTTAGGATATGCGGTTCAATTCAATTCAATTCAAATTTATTTGTATAGCGCTTTTAACAATGGACATTGTCACAAAGCAGCTCTACAGAAATAAATAGATTCAAATTATTCAAATCATAAATCATTAATTCAAATCATAGGAATCAACGGATAGTGCAATTATAAATAAATCCCTTCTATAACTGGGTACTATATGGACAAATAGTGCAATTATGCAACCAGTAAATTCATCGCAGTTTTCACAAGAAGTCCGGTTTGTTAAACCTATCCACTATCCACTGATGGAGTCCTCAGTACAAAGCTGCTCATGGCAACCTCAGCCCCAAAGCCACCACAGCAATCGCAGTCCCAAGCCATTACATTACAACTCACCATATGAGATCTCAAGCCATCTCACTGATACATTTCATGAATGGTATTCCTATGTAGGTATGAGCATAGCTGCTGTGCTACAACCTTTTCTAGGATCTTGGAAATAAAGGGGAGATTTGATATCGGCCTACAGGTAGACAGCTGAGGTTAGGTTTTTTAATCAGGGGTTTGATAACTGCTAGTTTAAAAGATTTAGGTACATAGCCAGTGCTAAGGGAAGAACCGATTAACATTAGAAGAGGTGTAATTGTTTCTGGAGTTATCTGTTTGAAGAAACATGTAGGTAAGGGATCTAGTATACAGGTTGATGATTTTAATGATGGAATTAGTGAAATTAGTTCAGTCTCTCTAAGAGGAGTAAAAATTCTAATTGTTGATCTGATATTGTTATATTATTATCTACAGGGTTATTTATAAAACTGTCTGGTTTTTATTAATAGTCTGAATTTTGTGCCTGATATTTTAAATTTTACCACTGAAAAAATTCATGAAGTCATCACTGCTATATAATGATTGTGTGCATGTTTCTATTGTGGGTAGTGGTAGTTCAGTGGTTAAGATGTTAGACTACTGATCAGAAGGTCATGAGTTCAATCCCCACCACTGCCAGGCTACCACTGCCAGGCTACCACTGCCAGGCTACCACTGCCAGGCTACCACTGCCAGGCTACCACTGCCAGGCTACCACTGCCAGGCTACCACTGCTGGGCCCTTGAGCAAGGCCCTTAACCCTCAACTGCTCAGATGTATAAAAAATTAGATTAAATGTAAGTCGCTCTGGATAAGGGCGTCTGCCAAATGCCATAAATGTAAAATGTCTTATTCCTATTTAATTTTGCTACAGTATTAAATAAGAATCTAGGATTACTTCTGTTATCTTCAATTAATGTGGAGAGATACATTAATCTAGCAGCACTAAGAGCTTTTCTGTAGCTCAAAAGGCCATTTACATTCTAGTTTTCGAGTGGTCTGTTTTAAGGTGTGTGTGATCGTTATACAAGGGTGCTAGCTTTTTCTCTCTACTTATTTTTCCTTTAAGTGGAGCTACCTTATCTAGCGTGTAGCAGAACATTGATTCAGTTTGCCTGATCAATCATTCAGTTGCCTGGTCAAGTTCTTCAGGATCAGACAGTGATCCAATCATGGTTGGTAACTTTGGTAAATTACTGATAAAATTCTGTGCAGTTGCTAAGGTGAATGTACGTTTGATGTGGTAGGATGGCAAGGTACATATATTATGATTAACATACATTTTAAATGAGATGAGATAATGGTAGCTTCAGACTGCAGAAATATGACTATATTTTATATATTTAATCCAAACTTTAGTATTAAATCAAGACCACCACTATGAGTGGGTCCTATTACATTCTGATTAACCCCTACTGAATCAAGAATGGATACAACTGCTGTTCTCAGAGGGTCTTCTGGATTATCAAAATATTAAAGTCTCCAACAATTAATGCTTTGTCTAAAGAAACAACCAGGTTAGAGATGAAATCTGCAAATTCACAAAGGAATTCAGAATATGTCCCTGGGGGTCTGTAAATAATAATTAGCATAATCATCTGGGTAGACTTATTTTTTGTGGCTACATATGTTATGTTAGTATAAAGAACTTCAAACGCATTGAATTTATGACTAGGTTTTTGTGTGACATCTAGATTATCATTATAAACAACTGCGATGCCTCCTCCTCTGCCACTTAGACGGGGCTGATGTATGTAACTGTAACCGGGAGGAATAGCTACGTAGTCTACGTAGTCATTTGGTTTAATTCATGTTTCTGTTAAACACAGTACATTAAACTCCTGACCAGTAATAGTTTCATTAACAAAAAGTGCTTTAGACATAAGACAAAGAGATCTAATATTCAACAGTCCTAGTTTTAGATCAACGGTACTGGCTGTGCATTCAGTTTGATTAATTTTTTTGTTAATTAGGTTACTACAACAAACTTTCTGGGTATTTCTACATTTCTACAGTTTAGCTCGGGGAACAGACACAGTCTCAATATGCTGGAACCTGAGTGACAACTCAGTGCAGCTAGCAGAGGGTCGGTTTAGCCTGTTTGTCTGCTCCCTGGCCTTGGCTCGGGATTGTCACCGATTAACTGGGCCTGTTCTGAGACTATGTGCTACGCTACAGGAAATGAGAGCAGCACCTTCCCCAGTGGGATGGATACTGTCCCACCCTAACAGGACAGCCTTGCCCTCAAAAATTTATCTATTATCTATAAAGCCCACATTGTTTTCTTAGCACCACCTGGACATACAGCAGTTCAGCAACCATAACCTGCTGTAAGCTACATTGCCACACCGCATGGGGATGGGGCCAGAGCATATTACTGCATCAGACATTGCCTTTGCTAATTTAAACACCTCTACAATGTTACTCTTGGTAACCTCTGACTGACGAAGACATATATCATTAGCTCCTACATGAATAACTATCTTTGAGAACCTGTGCTTGCCTAAGACCCTAAGATTACATGCTATGCCCAGCGCCCTGGCTCCCAGGATACACCTAACTAAAGTCGCTGGTGCCCCTTAAGACCTAGATAATTTCATGTGCGTTAAGATAGAGTCTCCTATCTCCTATTCTAACCAGAGCTCTTTCAGGTTTCTCAGTGGGTGCTTCACTGAGGAAAGCAAACCTGTTAGACACGGAAGCGGAGAGGAGTGGTGCCCCCGTGGGTGAGCCTTAGCATTTGCCTTGGTTTGCGATTATGCCGCTGAGTCTCCACCCATTCGCCCGGCTGTGAGGGCTCTAATGCCGGAGTTGGGGGATTGCTAACTCTGCCTAAGGCATTCAGACTTTCCCCTACAGAAACTACGCTGCATTCACTCTCACTAACCCTCTCTAGATTCTGAATGCACACCTCTAATGCTGCAATCTTCTCATGACAGCTTGCATTTTGGCTGATTTCTTATTTTCCTTCTTGTTCATCTCAGCCAGCTGTTTCTTTAGCAGTGAGATTAACACTTCAGAGTCCTTATCTTTCTGTTCCTATTTCTTCTGTCTGTATCTATTGACATGAATGATGTGTTCTTTAATTTCAGGCTACTGAAATTGTTCAAGTCCACAACTTGGTTCCTCCTGAACCTTTTGAGTCTTTATTAAGGGCATTATTAGCAGTGCTCTCGTTGTGTTGCTATGGTCCCACGGCTCACCAATCTCTTGTTTCCATTTGGTTTGAATTCATCTATCATGAATTCCAAGATGTCTCCATGTTCCGCCAGCTTGCAGTGTTCCAGTCTTGATGGGTTCTTTTCAATGGGGTATTTTTCCCTTATTATATCCCACAATACATTCTTGTGCATATTAAAAGGTTTCTTATTCTGGTGATTGCCATTAATAACTGCTGACAAGCCGACTTCTGTGAAAACCTTTTATTCATATATTTTCCTGCTACGTGCATCAGCATGGCTTTGATGTCTCCCAGGGCCAGGCACTGCCCTGCTGTTTGTTCCTCAAACTTGGTTATCCAGCCCTGTCCACCTACTTCCAGTTTTGGTAGGTTGCTCGCCATTCCTTTCAAATCAGCAAAGCCCCATGGTATGTACCTGGGGTTTATTTTGGCATTCAATATGTGTAGCTCTAAAGCTGGGAACTCCGCACAAAGATCATCACATGAATCATTATTTCCATTACCCATCAGGTCCATTTCATATTCCTCTATATCTGAGCCTCCTTGAGCTCTACTCTTTGTGACCATGCAATGACTTCTTGTCCTACTGGGTTTCTTCTTTTATTTCTTTCTGGTTTTGGGGGAGGGTTCACTGCAGTAGCATCTATACTGTGTTCAATAGCCGTACAAGTGCTTTCAAATATCTCATGTAATATTGTGTGGTCTGGGTTTCTGTGTGACTGAATATGCCAGGGCTCTTGCATCTTTCAGCATTTTCTTTTCTTTCCTCAGCCACCTTCAGAGTTGTTTTCTCTTTTTCCACCCCTTTTGTCTTCAAGCTTTGGTTTCCCTTTCAGGTTTATGTGAATGTCTTCATTCACTTTGTTATTATTTGTGGCTTCACTGTCTGTATAATCTGTACACCCTCTTCCTCGCCGGCCATGTCTCTGCCGCCATCGTGTAGCTGCTTTTGGACACAGCATGTTCCAGTAGTTTCTCTGTAGCTGACATCCTGTCTCTCCTTTTGGCAAGGAGAGGTTGAGGGTGGGGCTTGTTCTCTTTTTGATCTGCACCTTGGCCTGCCCCTCCCACTGAGCAGTGGCTTGGACTAGGGCTGCATGCAACTGGATTTCCTCCTTCACTTCTGGGTGGACAGCCTCAGGCAGTTCTTGCCATGCCTTTAAACATCATACATCATATCCTTCCTTAAACATCATCTCCTTCCATTTATATTCCCTCTTCTTATATTATCAGTGTATAGATGCACTTATAATGAGGTAGGTATATGTAAGGTGTTCCTGTCAGTGTAGCTGGTGTGTCTGGCTTCAAAAACTTTTACCTTTGCCTCTCCTTTTCATGTCATCAAAGTTCTTTTTTTCACAGTATGTCTTTGTTCTGCTGTCTCTCTCTTTTCTTTAGCTTTATCCTTCAGAAATGTAAAACTCAGCCTCTTATCAGCATTTCCTGGTTTGAGGTGTTTCTGAAAATGTGCCATTTTTGGGGCACTTGGAAATGTCTTCATTCTTGGACATGTCTTGGCTGTCAAAGTTTTACTCTGCTTAGTGATATATTTCTTTTCTGAGGGATGGCCATCACAAACTTCTTCCAACAGGGTCTTCATTGTTCCCTAAGCCTAATCACACCCTGTCTACTTATCTCTAGTCCTGCCAAAATAGTTTACAGAAAAATGACTTTTACCGTTTCTCCTATTTTTCTCCTACAGCCTGTCCGGAGGGTAAACACTGGTCCGTTTTTCCAACTAACAAATCTTTTGGTGATCCAGATCTAACCTATTAGTTGGAAGGGAATAGAAGTCAGATGTCATATGTTAGAATTTCTGTGATGTGTTGGGTCACTGTCTTCATCCACTGTGTCACTACAGTCTATATTTGATGCTGATATCCATGCAGAAATGGGTAATCTGACCTTAGATACAACCTCACTTTGCAGTAAAGTGCCAAGATGTTAGTTAGGTTCCCTACAGTCCACACATCTCTCAATATCTGTAACACAAAGTCCTGTTGTTGCTGTCAGTTTTCTCAGATTATACCACTGAACAAGTCTCCACAATTTACTATTTATGTCCTCTGATATGTCCTCTTATATTCCTCCATTCCATCTTTAAAACAGGTTTTTCTAACCAAAAATCAGTTCTTTGTCTTTGTAGTTACAGGAAGCAGCAGGCTGAACACAGACACATGGGAAGCAGATGTAAGGGAAAAAAGTGCTCTTTTATTTATAGTCTTGGTGTAGGGTGGGCGAGAGAGGTGCTGAGTGAGGTTGAAGAGGAGTGGCATCACAGTCGTCCCATCTTAGGGCGTGGTGAGCAGGGTTGAGCAGCATTGAGGCGTGGCCCAGAGAGATTCTTGGAGTGCCTTGGTGTAGACTCTCTGCGCATCATTGCCATGGAGCATAGTCTTTTTCGCTGTCTTCTAGCTCTGTGAGATAGAGAGAGAAAGAATCAGCATTGTCATCAAGAAAAGACTGGCTCACCTTACTGTGAATGCTGCACCTTTTTTACTCTCTTGAACTTTCCAGGAGGATAAGGAGCTGCCGCTGCAATCACTGGCCACCAGCCTTGTGTGTTTCTGCCGCCCCAGCTTGCAGCCATATGCTCCGGCACTATCCACAACAGTGGGGGTGCTGAAGTGGGTAATTCACTGGTCCCACCCATTCGTGGACTGTATAGGGGCCTTGCCAGGGGGCCAGGAATTTGCATCTGGCATTTGGCAGCAGGAGGAGCACTTGGTCACCCGGCTGGCCAGTTGTATATCCATTACGGTTCCACCTGGGCTTCTTCCATGCATTCTCGGACAATAGGTGCCACCTGGTCAATCCTCTTTTGCATGTCTTGCACATACTTGATGAAGGAATGGTGGCTGGTGGCTGGTGCTCCTCCCATTCTTCCTTGGTCACATCCAGCAGGTCTTATGGCAGCCTTCCAAAGAGGAGCTCAAAGGGGTGGAGCCTGTGAATGCCTGTGGTGTTTCTCATATGGAGAAGAGGATGTAAGGTAGGGGGAGGTACCAGTTCCTTCCTTCCCACCTGCCGCAACATCAGCTTGAGGTTTTGATTGAACCTCTCCACCAAGCCATTGGTCTGGGGGTGGTAGACGTATGTCCTTAGATGTTTCACCTGCAACAGCCTGCAACAAAAGGTGTAACTTGGTCGGTTAAGATGTCCTTTGGGATCCCCACACAGCTGAACAGGAGCATGCGTTTTTTTGGTGATGTTCCAGGAGGCAGTTTTCCGAAGGGGGACCACCACAAGTTACCTGGAGGAATAGTCGACAATAATGAGGATGTACTCGTGGCCCTGGCTGGATTTTGGGAGCTGCCTATCCTTTCAAAAGGGACAATGATGACGGGGAGCAGCATGAGGGGAGCGGACGCAAGCTTCTTGGGTGTGGTACCTTGGCATTGGGGGCACCGCTGGCAGAAATTATGGACCTCAGCATCCATGCCTGGCCAGAGGAATCAGTCTTTCAGCTTTTCCAGGGTGTTGTGGCCCTCCAGATGACCGGCTAATTGGTGTGAGTGGGACAGGTGCATTAAAAGAGGAGTCTTCGTTTGGGGGACGACTAGTAGGTCACAGACTTGGCCCCGTCCCTCCATGTGATAGTAGAAGAGCACTCCTTGGACCAGGAAATAGGAGGCAGGTAGCATTTGATCTGGGCCTTGGTTTACCCCCTCCACTTTTTGTGGCACTGCCCTTTCAGCACCCAGGCTGCAGTCATGCGAGAAGCATGAAGTATTTGTAGCGCAGGAGCTGCAGGCCCGTCGTCACAGTCTTCTAGTGGACTCTTTCAATTCTATGATGTTACTGACATTACTTATTGTAATAATCTTTCCATAACCAGCCACAAAGCACCACCTACAATTCAAAAAATTGCATTAAGATAAAGAATGAAAATTACATTTTCTCTAATTGTTTAACACACAAATTTGTATCTTATCAATCTGCTGTTAGTATGACCCAGCAGACTACAATCTTATGGCTGCAATCAGTAAACAGGTTCGCACACTCTTACACACTCTACTACTCAAACACGCACGCACAGTTATCCAGCTTAAAATTCAGATATCCACACACACACG
The DNA here is from genome assembly GCF_027358585.1 of Pangasianodon hypophthalmus. Taxonomy (NCBI): domain Eukaryota; kingdom Metazoa; phylum Chordata; class Actinopteri; order Siluriformes; family Pangasiidae; genus Pangasianodon; species Pangasianodon hypophthalmus. The sequence continues at coordinate 11,380,644 of NC_069737.1, read as the reverse complement.
CTCAGGTACACAGCTTAAAATTCAAATATCCAACAAACAATGCACTGGTTATGCAATTTATATACCACACCCAAAATGAAAAATGCTAAATTTCAGATATCCAACAAACGATGCACTGATTATACAATTTAAATAACACACCCAAATGAAAAACATAGGAGCTGGGACTGGAGGTTCCCTTAAAAAACTTTCAAAAAACTTTCTCATTCCACCCCAGTCCCTTGTGGAGACCATCTCTCACCGTCCCAGAGAGCACATGTTGCCATGTTGGAAAGGGAATTTTTCAATGTGTTCTTGCCTCTCCCCAGTTACTGTCATTGGGAATTTTTTCCATCTCACATGTAGTGAGTGTGTGAGCATGTATGTGTGTGTTTAAAACCAGGTGTGCAATACGAGTGAATGATGGGAATTGGAGTCCATGGTGGCTGTGATGTTCTGGGGGAAGCTGAGTCCAATGCTGATCCCAGGGTTGATATGGCACAGATGACAGTTTGTAGGTCCTAAAATTAAATGAAATTCACATAATATGCAGGCAAGCATATTAAAATTATCATTGTATTATGGCTGCAATAACTAACTGACATAATTAATAAAACTAAAAATAATAATTGTTGGTAGCAAATGGGCCACTTGCACTCAGGGCTATGACGCATTTCTGTTTTGAAATAATGTGTGTCTTCCATAAGGTATTTAAGACTGGATATGTCCAAAGACAAGTGAAAAAATATAATGAGCATTGCTGTGTCTCTCTCTGCACAGCAGCGTCAGAATTTAAAAGCTTTAAGCTTCCACAGAGTGGTAGCTCAGAGTAATCTCAGAGTAATCTAAGCAGACAATGTTTAGCAAACATACACCATGACCATTTTACCATTTCCACCAATACAATGGTCTGTATTAGACACTTCACACCAGATCAGATCTCTGATCTCAGAGAGTCAGAGAAGACTCACAAAAATTGCAGTGCTCTTGCTGGTCAAATATAATGGCTACAGAATTCAAAAACTGCAGCCCAGCGTATGGGAAAGAAAGGCACTGGATAATTACATTATTATTATTATTAAATTACTAAACATACTTTTACATGCTCATATGGATAACATGCTATAACAATATTTACATTTATAGTATATGTGTTATAGTAAAAAAAAAAAAGATTGACATGATAAATTGTCAAAGAATATCACACGTCATAATGTAATGTATGCCTAGAAGCCGACAGCATGAGCAATAGCCAGTTTCAACCAATGACTATATATACTGTATGTTTGGATACCATAGCACCATTCACTCCCATTTTGCATTTTTGAAGCCTTTTTGGGTCAGAATGGGAGTCGCCATTTTGCATGTGAGTCCAAGATAAATAACCTAAAGTGCAACTTAAAATGCCCCATTGGCTAAGTCAAAGTGGCAAGTTCAGTGTTATTAAATAATATGTAAAATGCTAACCTGTAGTCATACAGCTAGCTAGCAAATAGTAATCCATCATCAAAGTAATGTCTTATAAGTAGCTAATGTAATGTACCGACTGAAAATATACTGGTAAGCAGTAGTCAACATTGTCATTCAACACAAACTGTTTTTTAAGAAAAAAAAAAAATCACTGCTCTCGATGATTTTCATCTAGCTTTACTAATTGGAAGATGTGTGGATATATAATTGGATATATGTTCTTATATCCTCTGCCTTTTCTGTTAGTGTTTATTCCAAAAAAACTGGCTGGCTAAACCTACTAAGATACTGTGTTAGTTAAGGTCATACAGTCAATAAAGTATTATTAAATTTAGCTAGTGTTAGCTGTCTTGCTTTATGCCATCACTGTTTACTCAAGTTGCAATATCACTACAACAAGCTAGCTTAGACATCAAAATGAGCAACATACTGGAAAAATTCCAATGAACTACCCTGCTAAGGGTATGTCCACTTAATGAAGCTAGTCCTCCAGGATACAGTTATATACATCAGTCCCGTCTAACTGGCAGAGGAGGAGGTGTCACACTCATTTATAATGATAATCTAGGCATGACACAAAAACCTACTCATAAATTCATACTATACTAACCTAACAAATGTAGCCACAAAAAACAAGTCTACCCAGTTGATTCCACTAATAATTATTTACAGACCCCCAGGGCCATATTCTGAATTCCTTCGTGAATTTGCAGATTTCATCTCAAACCTGGTTGTTTCTTTAAACAAAGCATTAATTATTGGAGACATTAATATTCATTTTGATAACCCGGAAGACCATCTGAGAACAGTGGTTGTGTCCATTCTAGATTCAGTAGGGGTTAATCAGAATGAAATAGGACCCAAGGGTTTTCACAATCTTAATCTAATACTAAAATTCATATTAAATATAGTCACATTTCCACAATCTGAACCTATCTCAGATCATTATCTAATCTCATTTAAAATTGACCCCACCTACAAACCCCTCTTGGACCTGAGACTTGAACCCACAACCTTCAGGTTCACCTTCGGGTTGCAAGTCCGACTCGCTATCCATTAGGCCACAACTACCCCCAGTGCTCCAGCCACACTGCTAGCTCCACACAGTGAAGATGTTTACTCTCAAAAGCCTCATCCACCCCATCCTCCCAGGCTACAGTGAGTTTGATGATGTAAACCTTCTTAAGTGAACAGGACCAGAGCACCAAGTCAGGCCTTAGGGAGGTGGCAGCAATTTCTGAAGGAAATACAAGCTCTCTATGTCAACCAGCATCAAACAGTCACGGGCTAAGTATAGTTGGCCTCGCTCCAGTGGTAAGGAGACACTCCTGGTTGCTTTGACCTCCTTCCGGAAAAAGGCAATTGCCTGTAAGGGGCAAAACATAATGAAAGGGAAAATTTCAAACCAAAACCAATGTTGCAGGCCTGATTCCATGCTTGGGAATGTAGAGGCCCAAACATAACTTGCCACTTCACTCAACAGTGCAAGACAAAACAAAACAGTTTCATTTGCAGTTTCATTTCTTTCAGCAATGTAGCATCGAAGACCCCTCACATGTGTCAGTGGCATGGTAGCTAGCACGTGTCGTCCTTGTAGGGCATCATCCCTCAGAGCCAGAGGAACCCTGAGCCACTCACAGCGCTATCTTGTTTAGGAGTAGAAAAAGTCTCCATGGCGAGTAAGGCAAACAGGCAAAAAAAAAAAAAAAAAAAAAATCATGGACTTTTTATCCAACTTCAATGCATTACTCATGAGGTGTCAGCAGTTCACAGTGGCTATACTATTTCAGTAATTGCTAGCATACATAGGCTGCTTAGCAAGGCTGGCAAAGTTATGAAGCAAACAGAGTTTTGTTTAGAAACACTTCCCAAGTAAATGCGCAAGCACTTTTCTGGGGATGAACAACAGTTCCTGTGATGATTATCAGTTAGAAAATCTGTGCTATAACTGTACTTAATCAAGCTACATTTACCCCGAAGGAAAACTTCTTTACTCAAGCTCCAAGCTACCAAATTTTTTGCTTTTGCACCACCCCCATCTCATATCCGGCCAATCCCACTCCTCATTTTCTTCTACTCATGGGTTTTCACTGGACTGCATTTTAGGCTATATTTTACCAAGAAACCAATTACACATGCCCATTTGCCCATATAGTGGAAATTCACTAAATGAATTGTAGTGAAATATTATCATATTCATATCATGCTGGAAGGTGATACTTTTCTTCATCTTCAGCTGAAGAGACCTGCAGGTTTTGTGACAAAATAGATTGGTATATGGAGTTATGCATGATTCCCTCTATATTGACTAGAGCTCCCAGCTGACGAGAAGCAGCCCATAGCATGATGCTGCCAGCACCATGCTTCATCGTGGGCATGGTGTTCTTTGGCTGATAAGCTGTCTTGTTTTTGCACCACACATATCTTTTAGAATTATGCCCAAAAAGTTCTACCTTGGTCTCATCAGACCATAACACATTTTTCCACGTAGTTTGGGGTGATTTATGTGTGCTTGGATTTTTTTTCATGAGAAAGAGCTTCTGTCTAGGTACGCTACCCCATAGTCCAGACATTTGCAGAATATAAGAGATTGTTGTCACATGCAGGGTGTGACCAGTACTTACCATATATTCCTGCAGCTCCTTTAATGTTGCTGTAGTTCTCTTGGCAGCCTCTGTGACAAGATTTCATCTTGTCAATTTTGGAAGGATGTCCTGTTCTTGGTAATGTTACTGTGGTGCCCATTTTCTCCACGTGTTGACAATGCTGTTCCATGGTACATCTAATGTTTTGGAAATTCTTCTGTACCCCTTTCAATGATTGATACCTTTCAACAATGAGAACCCCTGCATGCTTTGTAAGCTCTGCATGCTTTGTAAGTGTAACGGGTACCGGGTTGCAGCGCCCGTGGACAGCTGAAAAAGTGGAGAACAAATGGATGACACAGGAACTGTGGCTTGCCTTTGCTGAATTCTCCTCAGTTATTTATTTTTTTTTTATTTACATGTTATTTACTGCACTGTTAACATTGTCCATTTATCCAGAATTCATGTTACTGCATATGTTCACTGTCTCTCTAGACATGTTTGAGTGTCCTCAAACACAAAACACATCAATTCCAAAAATAAACACATTCTGTTACAATACCATTTTTACATCTCTATTTCACTTTCCAGACTAACATACTGGTCACTTGCACCTTAAATGCACTTACAATCACATACTGTTCAGTACTTCCTGGACTGCATGTTTCACAGCAACTTGTAAATAACATTACTTTTTTTCCTTGTCAATTCTTGTATACTTACATGGCTTCAACTTATAACCCTTTTAACTAACACATTTTAACTTAATTTTTATATTTAGATAGATCTTAACATCATTTTGAAACTAAAACAAAACCCATATACATATTAAACACAATTAAATAAATGGAGCCAGATATCGTGCTTCAACTCGAAACAGTGGAGAAGCGTGGCTTACACTAGCCTCACATAAGTAGCTACTTGCTAACATTAGTGCGGTGCCGCGCTACATTTGCTAACTCTTTCAGCATTTATTAGGTCTCGTGAACAAACTACTCCGTCACTCCTCTCCACACTAACGCCAAAAGTGTCTCTGAATATTCACCAGCCCATTACAGCAACTTCTGTTTAGTTTTAAACATGTTACCCACCTGAAAAAGTGGAGAACAAATGGATGACACAGGAACTGTGGCTTGCCTTTGCTGAATTCTCCTCAGTTATGAGGAAAATCCCACGCAATGCATAGGCAAACTGGTCTCCTGGTGCCCCCTCTACTGTCGAAAATGTGTAACTGAATGTACATCTTACTGTTTTACATAACATTCTTGTACACTAAAATAGATCTTAAAAAAAACAAGGTACGTACTGACAATAGAAGTATAAAAAAAAATAAACCACGTAAAACCAAATATTTATATTCACAATGTGGGCACACATTAGTGTGCTCAGTCGAATGAAACCAAAATAATGTAAAGAAAATCCTACAGAAACAGCTGATCAGGGGTTAATCAGAATCACTTTATTGATGACAGTTGTATGATATTTACTTTTGAACATGGGTTTGAAAGTGATTGGTGAATTATGAGCCTAGTCAAATGGCCTGTTATAAAAGGGTGTGCACACTTGTGCAAGCAGGTTGTTGTAAGCTTTTTTCTTTTCCCCCCCTAAAACCATCCATCCATCCATTTTCTCTACCACTTATTCTACACAGGGTCATGGTTAACCTGGAGCCTATCCTAGGGGACTCGGGGCAGAAGGCAGGGGACACCCTGGACGGGGTGCCAACGCATTGCGAGCACACACTCACACACCCATTCACTCACTACAGACAATTAATTATCCTAGGTCAGAAAGTTCTTGCTGGTTTTCCAGTACATTCATTCTGGTTTTGATAGTCTCCCAGCATGACTTTTCCTTATTTACCAGCTAAACCAGCAATAATTAGTAGCTAATACTGGTATCTGTGTTTTTTCTTTTTTTTTAGCAGGAGTGTGAGACCTATGTTATATAATATTTTATCTGATCAACAAATAAGAACTTTTAACCCATTTTAGTTAATCTATTAGAGCAACAAATTCATAATTATATTAAGTACATGAATATATCTGCACTATTTCATGGTAAACAGAATAAAATGAACAACCCTCGTGGATGTGACGAACTCATAATTAGCATTTTCATCAACTACATGTTGGTATATCAATGTAACACTGAAAAGGTATTTCTGAGGAGAGATTACATTACTTAAATAGGAATGCTGTTTAATATGGCTATAAATTTATAACCAAAATTATAATTATTTACTTCCAAAATTATATATTTAAAGAAGCACAGGGTTTTAAAATAAAGTGTAGAAAAGAAACAGTCTGGTTTTGGTTTGCACCCCGTTTATCTGTGCGACTGTAATATATCAAGAATTCTCACTTCTGATGAAACACCATATGATTTACCCATTAAACGAAGGGTCACCCACGTGATCCACTTAAGGGCCATCTTGAAGCACTGAAAGAAATTTCAATGTTTTCACTAAGATGATATTTGAAACAGTTCAAAAAATGCAAGTATTTCTATCACAGACTGTGAAAGTACACATTTGGAACCAGTTTTTCCTTGTTCTGATTCATGTCTCTAAATCTCCTGCTACAAAATGAACATTCTTTTTAATGATAGTCTCCATTTTATAATACAAACTTTATTAACAACTTGTATTATAAATCTCATTTTGGACTCCTCCCTGACCTAAGCATGTCTTGCTTAGATTTGTCCCATTAAAAAAATGGATATTTTTTTAATATGGCTTCAGAAGAGGGGGAAAAAAATAGTTGAAAAATGTTATTAGAAAATCACAGAAGTAACAGATTTCCCACTTGGGAGTTAAGGCAATAAACCATGAGCCATTAGTTATTTCTTTAGTCCACTCTACAGCTTTATGCATAGCTATCTTTTGTGGTTGTCAGCACTGAGCTTTGCTAAGAATTAACAGAACTGCCTTTTTTTTTTTTTTTGGTCAAAGTACAATAAGCCAAACCTTCTTCGCTTTGTAGGTCTCACAACTCATCTTCATGCTCAGACTATTTTAATTGTGTGTTTTAGTGTTGTTATTTATAAATAAAGCATTTGGTGCAGAACACTAAACTGTTACGAAGACAAATGAAATGTAGCTAAGAAAACTTGGCAATTTTTCATAAGGTCAGAATTATGAGGTCTTTGTTTCTCATAAGGTATTTCCTTCTGCTGATGTGCTTTTAAGGAAAAAAAAGACATGGTAGCTATTAATAAGAATTTATTGTATACAGTGCATTCAGAACGTATTCAGACCCCTTCACTTTTTTCACATTCAGTTATGTTGTAGCCTTATGCTTAATGCTTTAAATTACACTACATACCCCATAATGACAAAGTAAAAACCAGATTTGTGATAACTTTGCAAATTTATTAAAAAGAAAAAATTTAAATATGACATTTACATAAGTATTCACACACTTTGCTATGGCACTTAGCTATGAAATTTAGCTCAGGTGCATCCAAATTCTCTGGATCATCTTTGAGATGTTTCCACACTTTGATTGGTGTACACCTTTGGCAAATTCAGTTGATTGTACATAATTTGGAAAGGCACACATCTGTCTATATAAGGTCTAACAGCTAAAAATGCATATCAGAGCAAAAACCAAGCCATGAGGTCAAAGAAACTGCCTGAGGCACAGATGTGGGGAAGACTACAAAAAAAGTTCTGTTGCACTGAAGGTTCCCAAGAGCACAGTGGCCTCCATAATTCTTAAATTGAAGAAGTTTGGAACAACCAGTACTCTTCCTAGAGCTTGCCGCCCAGTCAAACTAAGCAATCGGGGGAGAAAGGCCTTGGTTAGAGAGGTGACCAAGAACCCAATAGTCACTCTGGTTGAGCTCCAGAGATCATGTGTGGAGATGGGAGAAAGTTGCAGAAGATCAGCCATCAATGCAACACTCCACTGATCTGGGCTTTATGGCAGATTGGCCACACAGAAGCCTCTCCTCAGTGCCAGACACATGAAAGAATGAAAACATGAAATTTGAATTTTTTTTTTTTTTTTTTGCAAATTCCAAGCAGGCTTTCATGTGTTTTGCACTGAGGAGACACTTTGGTATATGTACTGCTACGAAATAGCAACACCAACCTGGGAAATTCATATGAGAGAATTAGTATATATAATAGAGCATATATTAATTTTAATATAACTTAATTTATTAAATTAATGTAGAAATTAATTTAATTTAATGTTATCACTGATAAATTGCACAAGAGAGTTGCCAGAACATTGTTTTATTATTATTTTACCTCCTGGTGGACATTTTCATCTTTATCTATCCATGACCATAATGCAGAAGGGAAAAAGTTGCATATTTTGGAAAGCAGCACTGAGGATTACTGCTAATGTGAAGCAGGGTGTTTCACACTAAAGATGTTTTAAGGGATTTGGTTGTGTTTTGAATAAATCTCATTAAAGAACATTCCATTAGATTGAAACAACCCTGAAATCCAGGCCAGTCTGTGGTAAGTAATAAAACATGAGACACAAAATATAGTAAGGACCATATTTTAGCTATGAGTTATATCACACAGGGATTTATATATTTTTTTGATATTCAACCTCTGATGTCATTGCAAGTTTTGTTTACTGTTTTAACTTACACACACATATATATACAATATACATGTGTATCTGTGTCTGTGTGAATTTAAATAAGAAAATACACATTAAATGTGGCTGTAGCATGTGTTAGCGTCTGTGTGTGAGTGATTCTAAAAGGAATGCACCAGCTTGCCTGTGTGAGCTTAAGTGTTCCGAAGACATAAGACAGTTTCCTGGAACACTATGCCATATTTTTTTCTTGGTTCTCATATCTGTTCCTTGTAGATTTTATATTTACTTACAAATGATTACAAATGTATATGGCTTCCACTGAAGCTTTTGACAATGAAACCGTGACAATTTTGACAATGAATTAAATATAAACTTAGAATTATACACTGTATATGTTGGAAAAGGATTCTAGCACACATATGTAGTTGTTTGTAGGGATGTTTCTGTCCGGATGTGTGGCTAGGGCCATGCACCCAAGATTATGTGTGAGATTTCATTGTTCACTGTCAAAAACTGCCATGTGAAAAATCCTTCAAACATTCTGAAAATATTTAAATAAAAAAAAAAATTAAATTACAAAATTCCAATCACAAAAGCCAATAAATGTCATTAAAATACAGAATGCCTAATTAAATACCCACTACAACATTTATTTAATGTTGAAATGTCACATTTTTATTTGTCGGGGCCAGAGATGCCTCTTCTTTTGATTCTGAACCTTCACCTTCTGAACATTCAATCCTGCAGCAATCCCAATCAGATGGCTGAAGTCAGTAAGAAGGCAGTATGGCAAAAGCTTTTCAGTTTCACCTCTCAAGACAAACTGTAAGGATTCTAATCCAAGCTTATCCAGTGGTGCACCTACTGTATGTAGAACAGAGCAGTTTTCCTTGTGCAGCACGCATTCACTCAGCGCAATGTCTGTCCTTTTTTCATCTGCAATGGAAAGCATAAGAGCAACTCACTGCACTAAGGCAGTTTAAAAATAAACTTTTTTTGTGACATGGCTTTGGACATTTTTTTGGATTACCATTGAGAAGGAATGAGTAGTAATCGCACATAGTGTTTCTAGAAAGCGTATTTTCAAGCCTCCTTCCGTCTTGCAAAAGTTACCGAAGCATTTGGGCCCTCACGGGCAGACTGTGTAACAGTTTCTTCCCACAAGCCATCAGACTCCTCGATAGTCACCAACCCACACACACAAGCACAACATGCAGGCAAGCACACACACATACACGCACAACATGCAGGCAAGCACACACATGCTGCTAAAACACCATACACAAAATACTGTATTGACCACCTGCACTCTTGCTGCTAACACTGTATTCATCATAGTAAGCACATAGTGTCATAATATATTTATATTTTCAGCATCTTAGTATTATATTGTTATATCTTTTTTGCACAATGTGTTACATATGGCACTCTGTCCACTTTATCCACACTAGAACTGTGTACTAGTCGGCACTGCACTGTCCTTTACTGTGCCTATTGTCCTGTTTTAGGACATTTGTACTTGCCTTGTGCTGATTGCACATGTTTGCACACTTGCACTTTATGTAGTCCTGTGTAAGTCTGTGTAGTCTTAGTTAATTCTGTGTAGTATAATGTATTTGTGTTGTTTTATGTACCACCAAGGTCCTGGACGTTGTTTTGTTTCACTGTGTACTGTACCAGCTGTATATGGTTGAAATGACAGCAAAAGCTTGACTTGACTTTACTTGAGGTACAAGTCTGAAGTATCTAGATGAGATTATCTGCATCCATATTACATATTGTACATTGGTCCAAATATCCAGACTATGTTGCATTTCTGTAGTGTTACAGCTATATTCTTTGCCTAAGTTTGCACCTAAGTTTGCACCTAGAGATGCTGCTTGGCCTTCTTGGATAGGCAGGTGGTGGTAAGAGTCCAGGAGAAGTCTTCTGTGATGTGCACACCAAGAAACTTGGAGCTTTAGACCCTGTCCACAGTTGAACTGTTGATGTGCAGCCTAAGTGTTTCACTTGGGTCAAGCAGTGTTTTATCAACTGTAGCGTGTTGCATTAGCAGGGGTCGGAGCACGAACCACAGGAGAAGGACTTAGAGTAAGTTTTTATTTTTTTATGTGCAGGAAGGCAGAAGTGGAGAGTGAGGTGCAAAGAGGTGCTCTGGGCGTGAGGGTGCCGGTGTGCAGGCATCCTTTGTCGGGGTGCGGTGCTCTGGCAGCATGGCGGCTGCGGGGGGACCCACGGGGCTCTGCGATTAGAAGGCAGGCAGACATGGGTGCAGTCGGCAGCCTGAACATTCGTCCTCTGCAATACAAAGAGACATTAGTGGCAGTCCAAAGCCCAAGACTCATATCCTGGTCCTGGCTGCGAGCTCCTTTTATACTCTCCTGCTGTCTCCAGGAGGGTAGAGGGCCGCCTCTGTCTTTATTGGCTGCCATCCGTGCCTGATTGCCCCGCCTCCGGCAGCCACACACTCCCGTGCTATCGACAACATAGGTGTTACTGAAGTGACACTGTCCTTTCAGCACCTTAGCGGCAGTAGCGCGAGGGGCGCTTGCTAATCTCCGTGCCCGGGCTGCCGGCCCGTTGTCACATCAACGGGTAGCGTCATGGGTTGGGGTGGAAATGAAGACATAGGAGGCAGGCTTGGGACAACTCAAACAGGCTCTTTATTTTCTTCACTACCTTCGTGTTTCAGCGATATTATTTCACTACACATGAATATGTCGGGGCTAGGTGTTACAATCAGCTGTTCCTGTAGTATTTTCTTGACATCTTCTTGGTTTCATCTGTCTAATAAAGCCATAGTCTGCAAAAGAGCTTAAAAAAGATGTATAGGATCTCATTGTCAAAGGTATCAATCAGGAGAGAAGTATAAAATAATTTCCAAAACATTGGATCCCCCAAAACTGATGAAAGGAAAAGATGAAAACTTATCAGGGAGGCTGCCAAGAGACCTATGGCAACATTAAAGGGTGTGTAGGAATATCTGGCAAGTACTGGTCACTCCCTGCATGCGACAACAATCTCTCCTATTATTCACATATCTGGGGTTTAGGTTAGGGTGCCTAGATGGAAGCCCTTTCTCATGAAGAAAAAAAAAATCCAAGTTCAGAATTAAATTTTACTAAAACCATGTGAAAAAATGTGTTATGGTCTGATGAAACCAAGGTAGAACTTTTTGGGCATAATTCTAAAAGATATGGTTGGTGCAAAAACAAGACAGCTTATCAGCCAAAGAACACCATACCCATGGTGAAGCACAATGCTAGCAGTAGCATGCTATGGAGCTGCTTCTCTTCAGTCTGACTGGAGCTCTAGTCAAGATAGAGGGGATAATGAATAGCTCTAAATACCAATCTATTTTGGCACAAAACCTGCAGGCCTTTCTTAGACAGCTGAAGATGAAGAAAATTTTCCCTTTCCAGCATGTGCACCATTTTACAACGAGGTTAAGTTTTTTCTTTTTTCCCCCAAAAATGTTTCTATTTGTTTTTCACTTGAATTGGTTTCAAAAACCTGCAAATTAAAAGGGGTATGTAGACATTTTTATATTCACTGTTTATCGGGTTTTCAGTGGGTCTGAAGTTTACATATACATTGCTAGTATTTGGTGGCATTGACTTTTAATTGCCTGAACTTGAATAAAATGCTTGGAGGTAGCCTTCTACAAGCTTTTCAAAATATTGGAATTTGAAAGAAAGAAACCCGGTCAGATTTGTGGGCCTCCTTGATCACATATGCTTTTTTCAGTTTAGTCCACAAATGTTCAGGGCTTGTGATGGCCACTCCAATACTTTCACTATGTTGTCTTTAAGCCAACATATAGGCTGTCCACCACATTTTGGGGTGTGTGGTGTTTGCATTCAAAGTGTGACTGATCTATGAAAATCATATGTATTGTACACTTTAATAGGTGTCCACTTTAATAGGAACACCTGTACACCTGCTCATTTATGGGGTTATCCAATCATTCAACCATGTGGCAGCAACACAAGGCATAAAATCATGCAGATACAGGTCAAGAGCTTCAGTTAATGTTCATATCAAACATCAGAATCGTCTCTGTGACTTTGTGGCATGGTTGTTTGTGCCAGAGAGGCTGGTTAGAGTATTTAAACTGCTGATCTCCTGGGATTTTCATACATGGCAGTCTCTAGAGTTTACACAGAATGGTGCGAAAAACAAAAAAAACATTGAGTGAGTGACAGTTCTGTGGTTATGACTGATAAGAGAGATCAGGTAGGTACTATGTAAAAATGGCTGTAATTCCTAAACGGTTAATGCAATATTTTTGTTAGACCCTGTGAATTAAATCTGAAAGTCTGGAATTCAATCACATCTTGATTTCTTCATTTCAGATCCACTGTGGTGGTGTACAGAGGCAAAATTACAAAAATTATGTCACTGTCCAAATACTGTAGTAACTCAAACACTCAACTGTGGTGAGCAGAAAAGCATCTCACCATACTCCAAACATTGAACATTGAGGTGGATGGGCTAAAACAGCAGAAGACCACATTGGGTTCCACTCCTATCAGCCAAGAACAGGAATCTGTGGCTATCATGGGCACAGGCTCACAGAAACTGGGCAGTTGAGGATTAAGAAAAATAAAAACTGGAAAAAGGACAGGTGATTTAACTGTCCCGTATCGGTGAGTCTATGCTCATGATAGCCTCAGATTCTTGTTCTTGGCTGACAGAAGTACAACCTGATAGGTTATTCTGCTGTTGTAGCCTGTCCACCTCAAGGTTTGATGTGTTATGTGTTCTGAGATGCTTTTCTGCTCAGCATGGTTGTAAGGAGTGTTTATTTGAGTTAGTATAGATTTCCTGTCAGCTCAAATGAGTCTGGTCATTCTCTGATCTCTCTCATCAACAAGGTGTTTCAGCCTGCAGACCCTCCATCCACTCAAACCAGCCCATATGGCACCAACAACCATGCTATGATTAAAGTCACAGAGATGACATTTTTTCCTCATTCTGATGTTTGATGTGAACATTAACTGAAGCTCTTGACATTTGCATGATTTTATGCATTGTGCTGCTGCCACATGATTGAATGTTTAGATAACTGCATAAATGAGCAGGTGCATAGGCATTCCTATTAAAGTGAATTGTGAGTGTACATCCTTACTGAAGTTTGTACTGTGTGTATTTCACTATATTGGTCTTTCCTTACATTGAAGTTAATGTTATTTTCATAACTTATGCAAATTATTCTGTGCACAGTGTAACATAGCCAGTCTGTCTTTTGGATAGCAGTGTATCTTAGGAGGTGTATTGTTTAAGAAGTTTTGGGAGTTGTTTTCTGTAGAAAGCCATAAAACCAGTCTGTCCCACCATGTGTCTTAAAAGTTGTAGTGAGCCATGTAGACAAGGCAGGACAAGGTTTGTAATATAAAGAGGCCCCGCTCTTGAAGTCACTCGGAGAGCCTCTGATGATTCTTGGGTGAATCATTAGGTAATTCAATGAGTCTTCTCTTTTGATGAGACAAAAATCCATGACAGGTGACAGGGTGTCAAGCATTCTCAGTGATTGTAGCTTCACTCTGATGAATCGTGTGGCCCATTTGTGTTAGGGGGCTGTTTTCTGAGCACTGCATTGTGAGCAAGGATGGTGGATGTGCCCTGAATGGGAGTATCTCTTGCCAACAGAGGTGACAGAGTCACCTACCTACATCCTGAAATGTGGCGCTAAAGAGAGGTGGAAGGTAGAACATTGAATTGGCGTGCCTACTCTTGGAAGACAAATCTACAAAGGACCATCTGAAGCAATGGGGACATGAAAATAGGTGTCCGATCCGGTCCTTTCAAAACTAGTTCAGTCCTCTCTATTCTAGAATCAGGTGGAAACTATTTGAACTAGGAACTATGCTGAGTAGAACCCTTTGTTCTAAACTGCAGGGTCTACCTTTTCAATCATGCTTCTGTCCAAGAGGGAATAAATTTCAATTTTATTTGTATAGCGCTTTTAACGATGGACATTGTCACAAAGCAGCTTTACAGAAGTAAATGGATTCACAAAAATATATTGTAAATATTTGAATTTATCACTGTGAATTTATCCCTAATGAGCAAGCCAGTGGTGATGGTGGCAAGGAAAAACTCCCCGAGATGATATGAGGAAGAAACCTTGAGAGGAACCAGGCTCAAAAGGGAACCCATCCTCATCTGGGTGCAACGGATAGTGCGATTATAAATAAATCCCTTCTATTATTGTGTACTATATGGACAAATAGTGCAATTGTGCAACCAATAAATTCATCACAGTGTTTGCAAGAAGTCCGGCTGGTTAAAATCTATCCACTGTCCACTGATGGAGTCCTGAGTACGAAGCTGCTCGTGGCAACTGCAGCCCCAAAGCCACTACAGCAATCGCAGTCCCAAGCCATTACAGTATAGCTCCCCATATGTGATCCCCATGCCATCTCCACAGCCCCCAGGTGGCACCATCCCCAGCAATCCAAACAGTTCTTCAGGCAATCCATATTGCGCCACCCCCAGCAGCACCGAGCGATCTCAACCGATGAGAACTCCAACCAGAAGTAGGGCATCAGGATGGGTCAGGCAGCGAGGAGGAGCAGAAGGGGTCAGGATCACTGGCATCACTGGCATCTCAGAAATAGCATGTGTAGCTCGACAGAGAGTGAGGGAGAGAGAGAGATGGAGAAAAAGGAAGAGATTGTTAGGTGAGCTTTTGTCCTCTAATGGTTTGCATGCAGAGTGCAAGCAGGGACTCCGGCAAGACTAGCTATGACAGCATAACTAAAAGGGAGAGCCAGAAGCTAACACAGACATGAGGGCACCCTGGGACATAAGGCAGCCAGCGACTCCACTGTCGACAAACCTGAGTGAACGTGTGAGAGTGGGGGGGCGACAGCATCCAAACATCCCAGTTCACCACAACACTATGCCTGTAAATGTCTTGTGTCCCAGTGGCACTGAGATTGACAAGGCCCTGTGCCCCAAGAATGCTGGGGCCCGATGGCAGAATCGGAGCTTATATTCCTGCAACATTGTCATCAAGGCTCACTGAGCTAATGTACTTACCCTCCACCTTTCATAGGTGTGCTCTGCAGGGTCCCATAGTGATGGGGATGCTGGTTGGACCTTATCCTTGGTGTGAATGGGAGCCGCTCAGGATCCTGCAAGGGCATGACTTGCTCTGTCTAGGGTTCATGTGAGTTTAGTGGGGCTGTTTTGGGCGTTGGAACAGCACCTAGATGAGGCACCCTGCATGGCTAGTCCATTTGGTCATGCCGGTTTCATGATTCTGAAACCTGTGGTCTCATCTGGCAAGCTGAACTGTACAAACCACACTTAAGATTGTGTGCATTGTTCTCTTTAAGCTGCATGTGTGTGATCGTTCACTTCAGATAATGCCCCACGCTAGTGGCAAAGCCAGAAACTAAGCAATGGATAAAACAGGGTGGGTAAGGGATTGAAATGAAAATTCAAGTGCCAACAGTCACTGAAAAGAACTTAAATGATTGCTGAAAGTGGCCAACAAATTGATAGGCTATCATTCAAGAAGTTTGTGCCAGTTCAGTAAGCCTACTTGTGGCCTAATTCACTTCAGTTCACAACACATAATGCTGTCATTACAAATGCCAGTAGTTTACTATAGCATACACACACAGTTGGCATAGCAGCAAGATAAAAATGACACATTTCAGGAACTTTGCCAATCTATAGGCTTAACATGAACACAACCATACGGCTGTCACAGAATGCACTCATACATAGCAACTAAATCCAGCAACTGAATACATCCCACCTAACAGAAAATCACAAAAAGTAGCACAACTTCTTGCAGAAATTAGGCCAATAAAAATAGAGATGTTTATAAAGCTGTGTTTTACAACTGCTTTTGACATTTCAGTAAACCAACTAGAATTTTATTTCAATGAAAACCCAGTTACAAATATTGCAATTAAGGGGGTCGAGCACTTTCTGTCCCCATCCCTTAGCGATGAAGGAAGACCAGAAGCCACTGGGACGATCAGTGGTTGCTTGGATGGAGAAATACTAAATTTATAGCAAAAGGTCAAGTTGTTCCTGAGATATCGCTTCACTTCTTGTTTTTGGTAGCCTCCCAGGTTGCAAATGATGTCAAATATTGTTTCATAACTTCAATTAATTTTGCTAAATATATGTGACAAGTTTCACATCAATATATAAAAGCATATGTCAACTTTGGCGACTTAGCTGACAAATTCGTTTGCAGATTATGGACAAAAAAACTTTAGATATCAAAAAGCTGAGAAATTTTTTTTAAGACTAATCTCAAGATGCTGTGATACAAATGTTGTGGTGATTGGACAAAATTTGTAAGAGAAGAAGCAAAAAAAACCATTTTTTATGAATTTCGACATTGTAATCTGCCAAACAGGAAATTGCGTACTTCCCATAGTGCATCCTGGTGCCATCTCTTCCCCAGGTAAGCGATGCACATGCAACTGGCCGTCCACATGATTTAAAAGAAAAAGTGATTCATCAGATGAGGCCACCTTCTTCCATTGCTCCATGGTCCAGTTCTGATGCTCATGTGCCCACTGTAGGTGCATTCGGAAGTGGACCAAGGGTCAGCATGGGCACTCTGACCAGTCTGCGGCTACGCAGCAAGCTGCAATGCATTGTATGTTCTGACACCATTCTATCTTAACCAGCATTAACTTTTTAGCAATTTGTGCTACAGTAGCTCTTATGTGGAATCGGACCAGGCGGGCTAGCCTTCACTCCCCATGTGCATCAACGAGACATGGGCGTCCATGACCATGTTGCCGGTTCACTGGTTGTCATTCCTTGGACGACTTTTGGTAGGTACTAACCAAACCTGCATACTGGGAACATCCCACAAGACCTGCCATTTTGGAGATGCTCTGAACCAGTCATCTAACCATCACAATTTGGCCCTTGTCAAAGTTCAGATCCTTACGCTTGCCCATTTTTCCTGCTTCCAACACATAAACTTCGAGAACTGACTGTTTACTTGCTGCCTAATATATCCCACCCCTTGACAAGTGCCACTGTAATGAGATAATCAATGTTATTCACTTCACCTCTCAGTGGTTTTAATGTTATGGGTGATTGGTCTATGTCAAAAATCAAACAAACAACTTTTTTTTGGGATAGTCTCACGATGATGTGATTCAAATTTAGTGATTATTTGACAAAGTTTTTGGGTAAAGAAGAGGAAAAAAACTGTTTTCAGCTTGATTCACAGAAGTCAGAGGAAAGTAGAATTGCATTTCTGTGGCATTAAGCTGCGGAATTATTATTGTAAATATATGTCCAAATTTGCCCTGTTGGTGGTTCTGGAGGGCTTGAGTGGTGTATGCCAAAATTGCTGTGAAGGTAGCTGAGACTACCCTCCACCCCTCTGCCTAATTTTATTAAAAAGTGTACAAAGCACTCTTTCGGCTGCCAGAGCCCCCCATGTGCAAGCATAATAATAATAATAATAATAATAATAATAATAATAAATATAGCCACAATCTGCGGTTATCGATGTCCAAGCACCTTCAGCAAACATCGCCCCCAGTGGACAGTTCTTGCCAAGTTACAGAGAACAATAAAGATTCCATAGATTAACATAATTATCAAATTTTGTGAGGACTGTTCACAAAGCTTAATAAGTATGAAATATTTGAAATTGTATTAAATATTGCTGAAAGCCATTTGAATAACAGAACAATTCAGCACATTAAATTTCAGCTCAATCATAATTTCAGTTCATACAATCATACAACTAGTCCTCAGTTAGAACTAATTTCCCAAATCAGGCTCCTCCCCACTTAGATTGATTGTCATCTGGAGGCCATGCTGTTTGCAAATTTCAACATGTTGTTGATAATTATTGAATATTAAACACTGCTAAGTAATTTGATACCAATCTTGGGAACATAGGCCAAAAAATCCTTGGACTAGTTTGCCAAAATAGACATTGAAGGAGCACTATATTATGAACACCTGTACACCCACTCATTCATGCAATTATCAGCCAATCAAGTGGCAGCAGTGCAGTGCATAAAATCATGCAGATACATGCCAGCAGCTTCAGGCAGTATTCACATCATCCATCAGAAAGGGGAAAAAAATGTGATCTCAGTGATTTTGACCATGGCATGATTGTTGGTGCCAGATGCTATACTATGAGTATTTCTATAACTGCTGATCTCCTGGTATTTTCACACACAACCGTATTTAAAGTTTATTCAGAATGGTGCAATAAAGAAAAAACATCTAGTCAGCAGCAGTTCTGCAGACAGAAACACCTTGTTGATGAGAATGGCCAGACTGATTGGAGCTGACAGAAAGGCTACGGAAAGCACTCTGTACCATTGTGGTGAGCAGAAAAGCATCTCAGAATGTATAACATAACATGTCAAACCTTGAGGTGAATGGGCTACAACAGCAGAAGGCCATGTCAAAACTGAACAGTTGAAGACTCGAAAAATATAGCCTGGTCTGAGGAATCTCGATTTCTGCTGAGGCACATAGATGGTAGGGTTGGAATTTGGCTCCAAAAGCATGAATCCATGGACCCAACCTCCCTTTGGGCCCATTAATACCAATCAATTATCACTTGAATGCCAATTCAGTGTTCTTCAGTCGCCTTTTCAGTCACTGGATCTGAATCCAACAGAACACCTTTGGCATGTGGTAGAACAGGAGATACGCAGCATGAAAATACAGCTGAGAAGTTTTATATTATATAGTTTTAGATATTTTATGCAAATTGTCACAAATCAGAGTGGGTGGAGCTAAATGGTTCTTGAGGCTTTTTGTTTGGGATAAAACAAGGAATCTGTGGCAAAAAGAATTTTCTTCACAGGACTTACAGTTCATGAGATATGGACCACAATGTAAAACCTTGTGCTGTTCGCCACCATCAGGCCTATAATTCTACCATCAGGCCAAATTTCGTGTTTCTATTACTTACGATCTTTACTCTCCATTCTGTTGAGCCTCAGGTCATGGTCCTGAAGATAACTACCAAGATTTGTGTCAGTGCGCAAAGTCGTTGCTGAGATACAGCCTCACTTCCTGTTTGGCAGTGTCACTGTCAGATTCATTGGCCCATTACGAGCAAACCGTTTGGAGTTTTGTGAGGCTTACTCTGAAGATGATGTACACCACAGGCACCCTAGCCAGAAGTAGAAGAAGAAGAAGAAAAAGCAGATTCCTAACAATTCCTTTAAGGTTACAATGGATGAACTTAACATTGCAAAACAGTGTGGCACACTGATATACGAATCCACCTTATTTTGCACCACAAAACTAATAGCACGTATGTACTCTTTTTGTACGAGACTTTCAGTTCAATTCTTTCAAGTGTAGTAACATAACAAAGGTACTGTGAGTTATTGCTGTTATTTGTTGTTGGTATTATGTAGGCTTGACAAAGCCAACATTCTGTTCTGCTGTTGAAGCTTATTATTATTCTGAGACCCAAAGTTTCTAACTGCTACTTCTGCTACAGCTTTAGTGCCACATGCACCAAACAGACCTTCAGCCTGTTCTGAGTTAGTGTGCTGTGACTTTTCTAACTGATTGGAATTATGGTTTTCCTGTTATGGAAGCTCAAAATTGGCAAAAATGACTTCCATTGAAAATTCTGGGCTGTTATAACTCCTAAACCTTTCAAGCTAAATTCATCAAACTCTGACTTTCAGACTGTTCTGACTTATCAAGCTTTATTTTCTTGAACTGATCGGACTTATGGTTTTCCTGTAGCAGACAATCAAAAATCCCAAAAACTCCCATAGACTCACACTGACGGAATGTTCAGAGCCTGGCTTGGAATTTTCAAGATTTCAAAACTCGCACACACCTGTGTGCGCAAGGCCTGAAGCCCCACTTCTCTCCCTCTGTCAATGTACCTGAGACTCTCACTTCATCTCTATCAATACCACACACTCGCTCCATCCATCTCTCTATCAGTCGACCAGTAGCACACACACACTCTCTCGCTTCATATTTATTTCTATTGTAATAATATTCTATTATTTCTACATATTTATCAATATTGTTGTTGTTATTATTACTATTATTATTATTATTATTATTATTATTATTGTTATTATTATTATTACCATATTTTAAGACAAACAGATAAACAGATGAACAGATAACTCATGTCTGCAATCACTCAGGTTTCCTTAATAGAAATTGTTCATTAGCTTTAACTTTTGATACCTAAGGACATTTCCAAGTAGTTTCATACTTTAACTCAAGCAGAAATATACATAGAAAACCTCTACTTTTGTTTGTGTACAAGATTTGTTGTGTTTTGCATTTGCTTCTGCGGTTTCTTTAAATTCAAAGCTTTTAACCGAAGAGCTTCTTCAATTTTAGGACTGGAGATCCTATGGCGTGTCTCATCCACATTCAGCTCAGGTGTGCATGATGGTTTTATGGTTAAAACACACCTGCTCTTTTGTTTTTTGCTAGTTTAATAAAGCAACCCCTAACTGCACACACAATACCATTTTTTGGGAATCCATAACTATTAAATATGACACAATAATTGGCAATGTTAATAGATGATGTGAAGACACATACAAACTAGTCAGCTAAAATAATGAGAATACGTTAACCGGGTGTCTTACACAAAACCATCGAACAGACCAAGTCCACTGGAAAGCTGAAAATACGGTCGATACAATAATAAGATACATGCAATCAATCCTACTGTATGTAACTACAACCTTAGTCCTTGTGAATATTATATGCATAATATAAATAATGTGTGATACTCCTCCTCAAACATTCTCTATAATAAGCACTTCATCCCTAGTGGGTGTATATACACTCACTGAGCACTTTATTAGGAACACTATATTAATACTGGGTAGGGCCTCCCTTTGCTCTCAAAACGGCCTCAATTCTTCATGGCATGGATTCCACAAGATGTTCCTTTGAGATTCTGGTCTCTGTTGATGATTGCATCACACAGTTCCTGCAGATTTTTCAGGTGTACGTTCATGCTGAGAATCTTCCATTCTACCACATCCCAAAGGTGTTCTACTGGATTCAGATCCAGTGACTGGGAAGGCCACTGAGGAACACTGAATTCACTGTCAGGTTCATGAAACCAGTTTGAAACAACTTTTGCTTTGGGACATGGTGCATTATCATGCTGGAAATAGCCATTAGAAGATGGGTAAATTTTGGCCTTGAAGGGATGCACATGGTCAGCAACAATACTCCATTAGGCTGAGGTATTCAAGTGATGATTGATTGGTATTAATGGGCCCAAAGTGTGCCAAGAATGCATTCCCCACACCATTACACCACTTCCACCAGCCTGGACTGTTGACACAATACAGATTTGGTACATGGATTCATGCTCTTGGCACCAAATTCTGACCCTACCATCTGTGTGCCTCAGCAAGAATTCGAGATTCATCAGATGAGGCTACGTTTTTTCTAGTCTTCAGCTGTCCAGTTTTGGTGAGCCCCCACAATTCTGATGGTTGATGCGAACATTACCACAAGCTGCCCCCTATCTGCATGATTTTATACATTGCACTGCTACCACACAATTGGCTGATTAGATAATTGCATAAATGAGTAGGTGTACAGGTGTTCCTAATAAAGTGCTCCATGAATGTAGACTGTTCTCAAACATGAGGTCTTCACGTGCTGACTGTGATTGAAGCATTGCTCATGTGCCAGCTAGGAACAACAACAACAAACAACAACACAGCTCTACATTAATTAAATATAAACTACAATATCACAAGCCATAAAAACACTTGTCAACATTACAATTTAAATACAAAGTATTGGCAGAATTCATTGTAACAACCATACTAACGCCAGAAGCAAAAACAGCATATATCACCCTAACATTACCATACTAAGATAAAGCAGGAGTGAGCAATTAATTTTCTTAAGGGGCCATACAAGAAAGTGGGACTGTTGTGGAGGGCCGGAGTGATAGGCTGAACTCAATTTTGTTCAATATTAATTATATGTCTTTATAAAAAGCAGTAATATTGTGATTGTATCATTTTGCTTAGCTGCTACTGGTAAAAGTAGATGAAAATGAAAATGTGGAAACACCAATACCAACATTATCTCACTATTTAATAAACATTCATCAAAACAATTTTGAAAACTGTGCATGTTTTTGCAGTATTTCAAAGACCAGCATTAACTGTATACAAAAATTAACCTCTACTGCTGTTGCTTTGTTGTCTTTTTACCTCAGTTTTTTTTTCTTGTTCAGTGTGAGAAATCTAGTCTCTTTTGGGCTTGTGTTTGAAGTCAGGTTGTATTTCTGAGGTGGGTATGCGGAGTACAGCTAACAGGTGATCATCAGTGAGAGAGGATCTGTATCTGGATTTGATAAATTTCATCACTGAGAATGTTTGTTCTCAAATGTAGGTAGATCCAAAGAGAACCAACATCTTCTGAGCATATCTTCAAGTGTGGAAAGTTCTCCTCTTTGAGCAAAGAATAAAAATCCAGTAGTGATACTTTCTTAAAGTGCTCTGCCAGCAGTGAATCAGATTGCAAGTCAATGAGTTCAAGCTGAACGTCACTGGGTGCGTTATCCACACTGCAAGCGAAGGGAGAGAAAATCATGTACATTTCACTCTCAACTGTTTTGAAGTCCTCAAATCGCCTTGAAAACTCACCACGCAGTGCCCGTAACATGGATGAGTACCTGTAAAGGTGATCAGCTAATGGTGTGGCTTCTTTCTGTGTTGGCATGTTGGTGAGAATGTTGCCCTCTATTTGGCTTGAAAGAACCTGCAACTTTCTCATGAAAGCCTTCACCGGGCTGTACATTTCATATGCAAAAAGGCCTTTGCCCTGTAGTTTGGTATTTAGTTCATTCACTAGTGCAGTCACATCTACAGCAAATGCAAGATCTGCATCTGAGAGCTCTGGGATGTCCTTTTCTTTCTTTTCACAAAACTCCTGAATTTCTGCTCTGAGGTCCCATACTCTTTAAACACTTTGCCCAGACTTAGCTATCTGACAGCTGTGTGGTAGCCTGTGTCACTATGCTCAGTCTTATGCTCCTCCAAAAGTGCAACAAACTGATTAATTTTTAGCACTAATTTACACAACACCACCTGGTTTACACAAAACCTCCTTCCGTTATTCCACGCACAAAGATGAGTAACTGGGCTGTGCTGTGAACATCACAGCTCTCGTCTAGAGCTAGAGAAAGTTAAAATTGTCCGCTTTCTTTTGCAGCTGAATCTCCAGATTTAGCGCGATGTCCTCGATCCGTCTTGTTACGGTTCGCCGGGAGAGACATTCTCAGGTGCCTCTTTCTTCTTAGGGCATATTATCGCTGCCGAGTCCACCAAACACTATTTGCTAAATTCCCCATCAGAAAATGGCTTACTGTTTTTGGCGATTTTGTGAGATATCACAAAGCTGGTCTTTATTGCTCCATCTCTGGATGTGTAAAGCTTGGTAAAAAGTCCTTGTTGCCTTTGCAGCTTGGCTTTGCAGCTTGGCAGATATCTGTGCTCGCTCTGCGTCAGTCAAGTTCTTGTATTTTTCGGCGTGTTTCCTCTCATAATGTCGCTTCAAACGGTAATCCTTAAACACAGCGATCTCTTCTCCACAAACTCAGCACACTGCTTTACCTTTGACTTCGGTAAATAAATACTTTGAAGTCCATGTCTTGTTAAAAACTCGTCATTCTGCATCAATCTTTCTTCTCTTAACGTGAGCGGACATTTTGGGGGTAACCGCTAATGCACCTTTGGTAAAGGTCAGATCACCAATTAAACAGGGGCACGTACGCACACACCATAGGCTCACACGCACGAGCAATATGACATATAATTAGCAATCGCCTTCAAAATAAAAGCAATATAATTGTATTGTGTGTATTAATATACACTTATTTACTTTGATTCCTGACTTCCCACTGAACTCATGGGGGCCGGTCAGCGACAGCCAAAGGCCGGATGTGGCCCACGGGCCGTGCAATGCCCAGGTCTGAGATAAGGTATACTTTATTGTCACCTCAGGAAATTTTTTTTTGACTCAACGCATTGAGCAGCAACATACACAGTCATACACATATGAAATGTATATTATATTATGCATTCCGCTTAATTAAAATCAAACCACAATATACTTAATATGCAAGCACAATACACTTTAATGAAGGTAAGTAAAGAAACCAACTGCTAAATAAGCTTAACGAACTAAAGAAACTTACAGTGGTTCTTGAAACACGCGCGAGTCTATTACTCCTCTCACAGTAGCGCACGAGTTCGGTGCCCGTGAATGGCACACTCTGATTGGTCAATCCAGTCACGCCCATTTAAAGGGACCACAGCCTCTTTAACACATGTTTTTCTCTGCTAAGAACAAACATGTTCTGACACACACACACACACACCAGGGTCCAAAAGTTTGCCATTATCCAAGTATACAGGTTTTGGTAGGCTATATTTCTGACCCAAATGTATTAATTAGAAAAATAACTGGAAATTACGTTTGTAAAAAGGTTGAGGAGATATATGCATTTTTTTAAATTTATAGAGCCCTCTACAGGCCCATTGTTATGATATTTGAGCAATGATCCGAGTGTGTCCTACTGCCTATGTGTTCTAAAGTTTGCAGAAATTAGACTTTGCATTCATAAGATGCATCTCTTACAGTACATACATGCAATGGCCTAAAATTCATTGACCTGTAGTGGCCAAATGGTTTGGTCAATCAAAATTCTTTTAGCATGTTTTTGTCAGCAAACTTGCTAGATTTCATCAGATGAATGGGGCTAGGACCAATTTGAAAAAAAGGGTGTATTTTTTAGATAATTAAAGATGGGAGAAAGTATATCAACCAAAAGTAATTAAACTACATCGCAAAAAGATGCAGGAGGACTCAAGAATTCTGCTGATATAACTGGGGCAGTTTGGGCGTGGTCTTGTGTCAGCTGCAGATGGCGAGGAGGTGGTTTGAACCAGCAGGTTACACGTGATGATTCTCACCTGTGTCTCATTACCACCAGTCTACTTACTTGTATCTCTTTGTGTTTTCAGTGACGCTCATCACTAGAGAGAGAGAGAGCGAGAGCGAGAGCGAGAGCACACACAAGCGTGCACATGAGCGTACTAGCAGAGCTTGCGAGACACGCACGCAAACCCATACACACGCCAAGGAGTGTGAACTTGACAGAGTGAAGACTGTGAGTAGTAAGTATTCGGACAGTGACACAATTTTCATAATTTTGCCTCTGTACACCACCACAATGAATTTGAAATAAACTAATCAAGATGTGATTGAAGACTTTCAGCTTTAATTCAAGGGTGTAACACTCTCTCAAGTTCGGGGAAAATGAGGAAGCAGGAGGCAGGCTTGGGAACAACTCCAGAGGTGTTTTATTCCACGTCTTTTACTTTCGCTTTTCAGCAGTTTTATTTTCCTTCCTATACACGCGCACACACACACACACGCACGCACACACACGGCTCTGTGCTGGTTAGCTGTCTCTCTCTCGAGGCACTCGTCTCTCTCCTTTTTATCCTCGCCACAGCTCACTGCAACATGGAACACTCATTAGTGGAATTCCCCGCAGGTGTGCATTCTTTACCACTCACCTTCTCCAGCTCCGCCCTCCATTCACAAACCAGCACTCAACCATGCCCCCGCTTCCACAAAAAAAAATATATCTAAAAAAATATAGCTTTAACCATTTAGGAATTACAGCGATTTTTTTCATAGTACCTCCATTTTCAGTCTCAAAGGTAATTGGACAAACTGACATTTATAAATATAAGGATTATTTTTAATACTTTGACGTAAATCCTTTGCAGTCAATGACTGCCTGAAGTCTGGAACCCATGGACATCAACAAATCCTGAGTTTCCTCCCTTGAGATGCTTTGCCAGGGCTTTACTGCAGCTGCCTTCAGCTGCTGCTTGTTTATGTCTTTCTGCCTTCAGTGTTGTCTTCAGTAAGTGAAAAGCATGGTCAATTGGGTTGAGGTCAGGTGACTGACTTGGCCATTTAAGATTTCATTTCTTTGCCTTAAGAAGCTTGGGTTGCTTTTGAGGTATGTTTTGGGTCACTCAACGGGGGCAGTCGTGGCCTCATGGTTAGAGAGTCGGACTTGTAACCCGATGGTCGTGGGTTTGAGTCTCAGGTCCAGCAGGGATTGTAGGTGGGGGGGTGAATGACCAGCGCTCTCTTCCACCCTCAATACCACAACTGAGGTGAGACCCTTGAGCAAGGCACCGAACCCCCAACTGCTCCCTGGGCGCTGCAGCAAAAAAGGCTGCCCACTGCTCCAGGTGTGTGTGTGTGTGTGTGTGTGTGTGTGTGTGTGTGCGCACTTGGATGGGTTAAATGCAGAGCACAAATTCCGAGTATGGGTCACCATACTTGGCCACACGTCACTTCACTTTCATTATCTATCTGTACTGTGAAGTACCATCCTCAGTTTTGCAGCATTTGACTGAATCTGAGCAGAAAGTATAGCTATATACACTTCAAAATTCATCCTGCTACTTCTATCAGCAGTCACATCATCAATAAACACCAGTGACCCAGTTCCATTGGCATCCATACATGCCCACACCATGCCAAAACACTTTCTCCACCATTTTTGACAGATGATATGGCATGCTTTGGATCATGAACCCTTCCTTTCCTTCTCCGTACTCTTCTCTTCCCATCATTCTACTACAAGTTAATCTTGGTTTCATTTGTCCAAAGAATCTTGTTCCAGAACTGGGCAGGCTTTTTTAGATGTTTTCTAGCAAAGTCTAATTTTGTCTTTCTGTTCTTGAGTGTTACCAGAGGTTGCATCTTGAGGTAAATTCTGCGATCATCCACTTTAGTTGCCTTCTGTGGTCTTCTAGGCCTTTTAGTTTGATTTAGGCCTTCAATTATCCAATTACTTCTGAGCCTGAGAAAATGTAGGGGTTATGTAAAAATGTCTATGGAATGTTTCCTAAATGGTCAATGCAATATTTTTTGTTACCCTTGAATTAAAGCTGAAAGTCTACACTTCAATCACATTGTGATTGCTTATGGACCCGACTGCAGCTGTTTAAGTAAATTAGGCTCCACTTCATTAGAATTGATTGACATGTGGCCATATTGTTTACAAATGTCAGCGTGTTTTTGGTTCACACTCAGCTGAGTAGTTTGACACCAAAATTGTGAAGATAGGACAAAATCCTATAGGACAGAATCCTATGACACTTTCTCAAAAGTATGTTTTGCATATTAAGCAAATCATTAAAAATTTGAGTGAATGGAGATAAATGGTGTGCTTGTTTTTACGTGCAAAACCATGAATAGTGCCCCCCAGAGGCCAAGATGAGCAAAACTTTATCAATTATTAGAGGGTCTTTAGAGGGACCATACTTTCAAGTTTTGTGACAATGCGTTCACTGTTTACTCTGTCAAATGCTTGTTGAAAGCTGAGTGGCTGATGGTGGCCATGTTTGTTTAAGTAACCAGCTCATCATCGAAGCTTCACAAGCTGATTAGCATACAGATGCATTATACCAAGTTTCAGCTCGATCAGACGTACAGTTCTTGAGAAACAGTTATCTGACCTTAGCCCCACCCCTTATGCATGACCACCCCCAAACTTTGCATATTACCTCAAAATTGTGTCCTATATGTATGGTTCAACTTTCATGCAAAGCCATGCAAAATGAGTTATAGCTGTTTGAGTAAATTATGTTCTGCCTCATTAGAATTGATTGACATGTGGCAGCCATATTGTTTATAAACGTCAACATGTTTTTGGTCATTTTTGAGGGTCACATGCTGATGAGTAGTTTGAAAAAATTTCTCAAAGTTTGCATATTATGCAAATTAGCAAAAAATCTAAGTGGGTGGAGCTAAATTTATCTTTTGTGGCTAACCCAGGGAATAAGTAGCAAAAAGAATATCCACTATAGGACTTATGGTATTCGAGGTGTAAAATGTAAAATGCTTCACTAGCACCACCATTAGGCTGATCAGGCTTATCTCTCTTGCCTGAGTAGCCAGAGGGAGTACCACGTACTAACCTAGTTTCATGTCTGTAGGACCTATGGTTTGGTCTGCACAGTCAGTATTGTTGGAGAATTAAACAAGAAGAAAAATCCTAATGAAAACAATAGGATTCCAAGCACTATGTCCTTGGCCTCCTAAAAATCATAACAAATTGGTGCTTGAACCCATAACTATAGCTGTAAGCAGCTATTAAATGGCACCAATTACTAACAGCAAGGTAAAGACCACAATTCAATTCAATTCAATTTTATTTGTATAGCGCTTTTAACAATGGACATTGTCACAAAGCAGCTTTACAGAAATAAATGGATTCACAAAAATATATTGTAAATATTTAAATTTATCACTGTGAATTTATCCCTAATGAGCAAGCCAGTGGCGACGGTGGCAAGGAAAAACTCCCCGAGATGATATGAGGAAGAAACCTTGAGAGGAACCAGGCTCAAAAGGGAACCCATCCTCATCTGGGTGCAACGGATAGTGCAATTATAAATAAATCCCTTCTATTGTGTACTATATGGACAAATAGTGCAATTGTGCAACCAATAAATTCATCACAGTATTTGCAAGAGGTCCGGCTGGTTAAAATCTATCCACTGTCCACTGATGGAGTCCTGAGTACGAAGCTGCTCGTGGCAACTGCAGCCCCAAAGCCACTACAGCAATCGCAGTCCCAAGCCATTACAGTACAGCTCCCCATATGTGATCCCCAAGCCATCTCCACAGCCCCCAGGTGGCACCATCCCCAGCAATCCAAACAGTTCTTCAGGCAGTCCATATGGGGCCACCCCCAGCAGCAGCGAGCGAACTCAACCGATGAGAACTCCAACCAGAAGTAGGGCATCAGGATGGGTCAGGCAGCGAGGAGGAGCAGAAGGGGTCAGGATCACTGGCATCACTGGCATCTCAGAAGTAGCATGTGTAGCTCGACAGAGAGTGAGGGAGAGAGAGAGATGGAGAGAAAGGAAGAGATTGTTAGGTGAGCTTTTGTCCTCTAATGGTTAAGCACGATGTACTTTGCATGCAGAGTGCAAGCAGGGACTCCGGCAAGACTAGCTATGACAGCATAACTGAAAGGGAGAGCCAGAAGCTAACACAGACATGAGGGCACCCTGGGACATAAGGCAGCCAGCCACTCCACCGTCGACAAACCTGAGTGAACGTGTGAGAGTGGGGGGGCGACAGCATCCAAACATCCCATTTCACCACAACACTCTATGCCTGTGAAACCCTCCAGACCTGCCCCTGTACCTAAGAAAACTATTCACAAAAGGCTTGACTAAACAAATATGTTTTCAGCCTAGACTTAAACACTGAGACTGTGTCTGAGCCCCGAACACTAAGTGGAAGGCTGTTCCATAACTGTGGGGCTTTGTATGAGAAAGCTCTACCCCCAGCTGTAGCCCGCATTATTCGAGGTACCAACAAATAGCCTGCATCTTTTGATCTGAGTAGGCGTGACGGATCATAAAAGACCAAAAGTTCGCTCAGGTACTGTGGCGCGAGACCATTTAGTGCTTTATAGGTCAATAGTAGTATTTTATAATCAATACGAAATTTGATTGGGAGCCAATGCATTGTGGATAAGATAGGGGTGATGTGGTCATATCTTCTGGTTCTAGTAAGGACTCTCGCTGCTGCATTCTGGACTAACTGGAGCTTGTTTATGCATCTACTGGAACATCCAGACAGTAAGGCATTACAATAATCCAACCTAGAGGTAACAAAAGCATGAACTAATTTTTCTGCATCGTGTAGTGACAATATATTTCTTATTTTAGCAATATTTCTGAGATGAAAGAAAGCAATCCTAGTTATATTATCTACATGAGCTTCAAAAGAAAGACTAGAGTCGATAATCACACCAAGGTCTTTTACTGCTGCACATGATGAAACAGAAAGGTCATCCAGAGTTATTATGTAATCAGAAAGCTTACTTCTAGCTGCATGTGGTCCTAGTACAAGTACTTCTGTCTTGTCAGAATTAAGTAAGAGAAAGTTAATAAGCATCCAGTTTCTAATGTCTTTTACACATTCCTCAACTTTATTAAGCTGGTGTCTGTCATCTGGCTTTGCTGAAACATACAACTGTGTGTCATCAGCGTAACAGTGGAAGCTAATACCATGCTTACGAATAATTTTGCCCAGAGGTAGCATATATAAAGAAAAGAGCAGTGGGCCTAAAACAGAGCCTTGCGGAACACCAAACTTTACCTTAGCATGAGAAGAGAAGTCACCATTTACGTTTACAAACTGATAACGATCAGTCAAATAAGACCTGAGCCAGGAAAGGGCTGTTCCCTTAATGCCTACTACATTTTCTAGTCTATTGAGGAGAATAGCATGATCAATGGTATCAAAAGCTGCACTAAGGTCAAGCAGCACCAGCAAGGAGACACAACCCTGATCAGAGGCCAGTAGTAAGTCATTTACAACTTTTACCAGTGCTGTCTCTGTGCTATGATGAGGCCTAAATCCTGACTGATACATTTCATGAATGTTATTCCTATGTAAGTATGAGCATAGCTGCTGTGCTACAACCTTTTCAAGGACCTTGGAAATAAAGGGGAGGTTTGATATTGGCCTGTAGTTGGACAGTTGACAGGGATTGAGGTCAGGTTTTTTAATCAGGGGCTTGATAACTGCTAATTTAAAAGATTTAGGTACATAGCCAATGCTAAGGGAAGAATTGATTATCTTTAAAAGAGGTTTGATTGTTTCAGGAATTATCTGTTTGAGGAAACAAGTAGGTAAAGGATCTAGCATACAGGTTGATGATTTTGATGATGAAATTAGTGAAATTAGTTCAGTCTCTTCAAGGGGACTAAAGCGTTGTAGTTGTTTATCTAATATTATCATATTATCATCTACAGGGTTAGTTATAGAACTGTCCGGTTTTAAATTAATAGTCTGAATTTCTAGCCTGATATTTTCAATTTTACCATTGAAAAAATTCATGAAGTCATCGCTGCTATATAATGATTGTGTGCGTGTTTCTATTGTGGTCTTATTCCTAGTTAATTTTGCTACAGTATTAAATAAGAATCTAGGATTATTTCTGTT
The DNA here is from genome assembly GCF_027358585.1 of Pangasianodon hypophthalmus. Classification (NCBI taxonomy): domain Eukaryota; kingdom Metazoa; phylum Chordata; class Actinopteri; order Siluriformes; family Pangasiidae; genus Pangasianodon; species Pangasianodon hypophthalmus. The sequence goes on along the minus strand of NC_069737.1, from coordinate 11,348,978 downwards.
ATCTTCAATTAGGGTGGAGAGATACATTGATCTAGCAGCACTAAGAGCTTTCTTATAGCTCAATAGGCTCTCCTTCCATGCTATTTGAAATACTACCAAGTTAGTTTGACGCCATTTACGTTCTAGTTTTCGAGTGGTCTGTTTTAAAGTTCGTGTGTGATCGCTATACCAGGGTGCTAGCTTTTTCTCCCTAATTATTTTTCTTTTAAGTGGAGCTACCTTATCTAGTGAGTTGCAGAACGTTGATTCTAAACATTCAGTTGCCTGGTCAAGTTCTTCGGGATCAGACGGTGATCCAATCATGGTTGATAAATCTGGGAGATTACTGATAAAACTCTGTGCAGTTGTTGACGTGAACGTACGTTTGACACGGTGACGTGGCAAGGTGCATATACTATGATTAATACACATTTTAAATGAGATGAGGTAATGATCTGAGATAGCTTCAGACTGTGGACATGAGACTATATTTTCTATATTTAATCCGAATGTTAGTATTAAATCAAGAGTGTGACCACCACTATGGGTGGGTCCTATTACATTCTGATTAACCCCTACAGAATCTAGAATGGACACAACTGCTGTTCTCAGAGGGTCATCTGGATTATCAAAATGAATATTAAAGTCTCCAACAATTAATGCCTTGTCTAAAGAAACAACCAGGTTAGAGATGAAATCCGCAAATTCACACAGGAATTCAGAATATGGCCCTGGGGGTCTGTAAATAATAATTACTGGAATCACCTGGGTAGACTTATTTTTAGTGGCTACGTATGTTATGTTAGAATAAAGAACTTCAAATGCGTTGAATTTATGACTAGGTTTTTGTGTGACGGCTAGATTATCATTATAAATGACTGCGACGCCTCCTCCTTTGCCAGTTAGACGGGGCTGATGTATGTAACTGTACCCGGGAGGACTAGCTTCATTTAATGCTACAAACTCGTTTGGTTTAATCCACGTTTCTGTTAAACACAGTACATCAAACTCCTGATCAGTAATGGTTTCATTAACAATAAGCGCTTTAGACGTAAGAGATCTAATATTCAACAGTCCTAGCTTCAGATCAACGGTGCTGGCTATGCATTCGGTATGGTTTAATTTTATGTTAATTAGATTACTAAAACAAACTGTCTGAGTATGTCTATAATTTTGTTTAGCTCGGGGAACAGACACAGTCTCAATACGGTGGAACCTAAGTGACGACTCAGTGCAGCTAGCAGACGGTCGGTTTAGCCTGCTTGTCTGCTCCCTGGCCTTGGCCCTGGATTGTCACCGATTAACTAGGCCTGTTCTGAGACTATGTGCTATGCTGCAAGAAATGAGAGCAGCACCTTCCCGAGTGGGATGGACACCGTCCCGCCCTAACAGGCCAGCCTTGCCCTCAAAGTTAGTCCAATTATCTATAAAGCCCACATTGTTTTCGGAGCACCACCTGGACATCCAGCAGTTCAGCGACCATAACCTGCTGTAAGCTACATCGCCATGCCGCATTGGGATGGGGCCAGAGCATACTACAGCATCGGACATCGCCTTCGCTAATTTACACACCTCTACCAAGTTAATCTTAGTAACCTCAGACTGATGAAGGCGTATATCATTAGCTCCTACATGAATAACTATCTTTGAGAACCTGTGCTTGCCTAAGACCCTAAGATTACCTGCTATGTCCGGCGCCCTGGCTCCCGGTATACACCTAACTAAAGCTGCTGGTGCCCCTAAAGGCCTAGCTAATTTCACGTGCCGCAAGATAGAGTCACCTATAACCAGAGCTCTTTCAGGTTTCTCAGCGGGTGCTTCACTGAGGAGAGCAAACCTGTTGGACACGTGAAGCGGAGAGGAGTGGTGCTCCTGTGGGCGAGCCTTAGCGTTAGCTTTGGCTTTGCGATTATGCCGCCGAGTCGTCACCCATTCGCCCCGCTGTGAGGGCTCTAATGCCGGAGTTGGGGGATTACTAACTCCGCCTAAGGCATCCAGACTTTCCCCTACAGAAACTACGCTGCTCTCACTCTCACTAACCCTCTCTAGAGACTGGATGCGCACCTCTAATGCAGCAATCTTCTCCGTCAGAGAGCTAACTAACATGCATTTATCACAAATAAAGTTAATACTAACGACGGAGGAAGAGTGACTAAACATCCTGCACTCAACACACTGAACAAGCTGAATGTTAGACATGTTGTTTAACGCACCTTAGTCGAAGATTTGTTGATATTATTGTAGACGGCGTGGATCCGGTGTGAATGGCCTCCGCTCGCTGTCTTGACAAAATACAAAAGCGCACTTCGAGAGAAAAAAAAAAATGAAAATACGGTAGAAGAGAACGTGAAAAATACAGACCACACATTTCAGGAACTTTGCCAATCTATAGGCTTAACATAAACACAATGGCATGGCTGTCACAGAATGCACTGTGTAGTGCCTAACATTACGTAGCAACTAAATCCAGCAACTGAACTCATCACACCTAACAGAAAATCACAAAAGGAAACACAACTGGTCGCAGAATTTCGGCCAATAAATACAGAGATGTTTATACAGCTGTGTTTTACAAGGTTTTTTCGAAGGCTACAGGTCAAACTGTTGCAGAGATATCACCTCACTTCCTGTTTCTGGTAGCCATCCCAAGTTGCAAATGATGTCAAATCTTTCTTAATTTCAGCTCATGTTGGTAAACATATCTGACAAGTTTAATGTCAATATTTAAAAGCGTCGTTGTCAGATTCATTTGCAGATTATGGATGAAACATCACAAATATCAAAAATCTGAAAACTCAAATTAAAAAGTAAATGGTCAGAAAGCGTCACATCATTGCTGAGATATGCCCTCACTTCCTGTTTGGTGACACCATCAAATTCATTTGTGCATTATGGACGAATCATCCATCAAATAGAAAAAGTCTATGAAACAACGTTTGTTTGAGTTGATCTCCCAATGCTCTGTTCCAAATGTAATGGTTGTGGGACAAAATCTGTAGGAGAAGAAGCAAAAAAACCCATCTTTTGTTAAAATTCACATTGGTTGACTTCCTGTTTGAGAAATCACAAATTTATTACATCAACATCGGCACCTTCAAGGGAATCAAGAGGAATAAGAATCTTAATTTAATGTTGAGTGGTTCCAAAGTTACAAACAATTTTACAAATTTGCAAGTTATAGCACCAACTAGAGGTTAAGTTAGACAAATCTTCATGGATTAGGTACTTCAGTTATCTACAAAGTTTGGTCAAAATATGTCACACGATTGCTGAGATCTTCCTGTTTGGTGGCTTCACCATCAAATACAGTTGCGTGTTATGGACATACTGTCCCATATATCAAAAATCAGAGAAAGAAGTTTTTATCCAGCTAGTCCCCTGTTACGTTCTGGGGTATGTTCGCGTGTTTTTGTGTTTTGTTCTCTCCCCCTTTTCTCTCGCCCTCCCTCTCTTTCTCGCTCTCTCTGCAGCGGTCGCCCCACTGGATAACGTTCCTGTCTGTCTCAATTAACCCCGCTGATGTCATCGACCGTGACATCCAATCAACCTCTGACCCCGCCTATTTAAAACCCGCTGCCATTCATTCAGAAGAAGTCGTTGTTGTCCTGGTTACGTTAAACTAAAACGCTGTTGTGTCTCTGTTTGTTCTGTGTTGAGTTACGCTGCCTTACTGTGTCCTTGTATGTCATTTGTTCCATGTTTCCCCGCTTGGTGATAGTCACGTGTTTGTCTGGTAAATTTGTTGTTTGTTACCCTAGTTGTGACTTTGTTTGTGTTGGGGGGGAAAAAGGGGACAGGTAAGTACGTCACGTGACATGCATGGTGCAGCACGCAGGAGGTCCGTTTGTATTAGACACACTAGGTTAGGAGCGAGCACCACCCTCTGTACTTTTGGTTTGGCTAGTTAGTATAGGTAGTTAGTGCGTCCTGGACGCTGAAGATTTACTTTCTATCTTTGTTTGTAGTTAGGTTAGAGGGCTAATTAGGTAGATTGGTTTTGTTTTGTTCATTTCTTTGCTTTGGTGCCGCTCGCGTCCTTTTTTCCCCTTTCGTGTCCTGTTTTGTCTTACTGTAAATAGTTGTAAATATAACCACTCTCATCCGACACTACACACTTCACTTGTATATTGATAAATAAATCACGTGGATTGTTTTTGCACTTCTGGTCACTGGTCCGTGATTACCCACACACCACTCATATTTTAATAATCCAATAAGTGTTATTCCCCACGTACCCCTAGACTAATTGGGGTTGTAACATTTATTTGGGGGCTCGTCCGGGATAATAAAAACCCATTTTCCCGTGATTATTAAAATATTCGTGTGTGTTGGTGTCACTGACTCGGCCTAGAGTAGTATTGGTCGTAGTGTTGCGCTATACCGGTTCGTGATAGTGGCGGTAGTGCGGTGGATTGTGTTACGTGTGTGGACTTGAAAAGGGAAAAGAAAATGGCTTTGTTTGATTTAGAGACATTTAGTAAAAATCCCACCATAGGCAAGCTTGACAAGTGCAGGAAGGATGATTTGTTTGCAATAGCGGCACATTATGAAATCCCCGTTGCTAAGCAAGCCCTTAAAAAAGAAATCAAGCATACAGTATTGCAACATTTGGTTCAGTTAAATGTGCTTGCGTTGTCTGCTACGGTTGATGAGGAGACCGATGGGGAGACGCACTCTGTTGGTGCCGAGGCCCAGCCTTCTGCCGTTGGGAATGTGCTGAACGAGCGGGGGGGATTTGGCTGCAGCTGAGGCCGAGGAGGAGTCCAACGCCAAAGTCGGCTTGTCACCCTTTGAACCGTTCTCTCCCGCGTCTGTTGGGTCCCGTGAAGAGGCGCGACTGAAGGTCCGCCTGGCCCGCTTACAGATGGATGCACACGAGAAAGCCCAAGCACGGCAGGCTGAAATAGATTTGCGTTTGAAAATACGCAAATTGGAAATAGAGGCCGATACGCAGATAAAGTTGCGACAGCTCGAGCTGGAATCGCTGAAGGCTGCTGCCAGCTCGGCTGCACAACCGAGTCCCGCACCAATCTCTAATGTTTCCCCGGGTGTCAATTCGTCCTCACCAACCTTTGACGTGAGCAAACATATTGCTTTAGTGCCTCAGTTTAGAGAAACGGAGGTGGACTCTTATTTCAGTGCATTTGAGCGCGTTGCACTTTCCCTCCGTTGGCCGAAAGATGTTTGGTCTCTGTTGTTGCAGTGTCGACTGATGGGTAAAGCTCAGGAGGTCTGTTCTACACTCTCCGTAGAAGATAGCTTAAACTACGATTGTGTAAAAGCTGCTATTCTTCGCGCTTACGAGCTGGTGCCTGAGGCGTATAGACAAAGATTTAGAAACTGTAGAAAAATGTCTAATCAAACTTTTGTGGAGTTTGCTAGGGAAAAGGGTATCCTTTTTGATAAGTGGTGTGTTGCTAGCAAGGTTAATGATTTCAATTCACTACGTGAATTAATCTTGTTGGAGGAATTTAAAAATTGCTTGCCAGAACGTGTGGTGGTTTACCTGAACGAACAGAAGGAAACGTCTCTCTCTCAAGCCGCAGTGTTGGCGGACGAGTTTGTGCTAACGCACAAAAATGTTTTCTCTTCAGCACGGACTGAAAAGAACTCGGCTGCCCAGTCTCAGTCCCCAACCTCAAAATCTGCCTCCCAGCGTCCTAGAGAGGTAAGGGAATGCTTTTACTGTCATAAGCAGGGACATATAATTGCTGACTGTGTTGCGCTAAAACGCAAACAGCAACAACAGCCTAAAAGTGTTGGGTTTGTTAGTACTCTTGTTGATCCTGTTAGAACATTACCTGTATGTGATGTGCCTGATCCTAGTTATAGCCCATTTTTGCTGAAGGGGTTAATTTCGTTAACTGGCAACCCTAAGGATCAGAAAGAGATACAAATGCTTCGAGATACTGGTGCTGCACAGTCGTTTATTGTTGCTAATGTGTTGCCTCTGTCCGATGAAACATTCTGTGGCTCCAGTGTGCTGGTGCAGGGATTGGAAATGTGCATAATAAATGTACCATTGCACCGAGTGCATATTGAGTGTGAGCTGGTTACCGGTTTCGTAAGAGTTGGAGTACGGCAGTCACTTCCCGTTAATGGCGTTACTTTTATCCTGGGGAATGACCTGGCAGGGGGCAAAGTAATGCCTGTGTTAGAGGTTTTGGATAAACCTGAGATGATTTGTGAGGCTGATGAACTGTCTGAAACCTACCCTAATGCTTTCCCGGCGTGCGTGGTTACGCGCGCGCAGTCACGCAAAACGGGGGATGTAGTCACCTTGGCTGATTCATGTATTGCCCCGGTTCTGATGCGTGATGCGCCTCCAGAAAGTGTTTGTCCTGAAAAGCAGGGTAGTAAAAAGTCAGTGTGTGCAGATTCAGTTGTGGAAACACTGAACTGGCCGGTGACACGAGAGCAAATTATTGCTGCACAGAAAGAGGATCAAAGTCTCACTAAGTGCTTTGCTACAGTTGACAATCTTAAAGAGACAAATGTTGCTTATGTTGTTAACGGTTTACTGATGCGTAAATGGTTCCCTAATACTGCTATGGATAAAGAGTGGGATGCTGTGTGTCAGATTGTTGTTCCTACTCCTTACCGCCAACATGTCTTGAGGTTAGCTCACGATCACGAGTTGTCTGGTCATTTAGGCATCACTAAAACATACAATAAAATACTTAGACATTTCTTTTGGCCTGGGTTAAAGAAAGATGTAGCTCACTTTTGTCATTCCTGTCATACCTGTCAGTATGTGGGACAGCCAAATCAGGTGATTCCACCTGCTCCCCTCTTTCCCATTCCCGTTATCGGTGAGCCCTTTGAGCACATTATCGTGGACTGTGTGGGCCCACTGCCTAAAACAAAGTCGGGAAACCAATTCCTTCTCACAATGATGTGTTGCCACCCGATTTCCTGAGGCAGTTCCTCTGCGTAAGATTGCTGCACCTGTCATAGTCAGAGCACTAATAAAATTCTTTTCTACGTTTGGATTAACGAAAATTATACAGACTGATCAGGGTACAAATTTTCTCTCCAAAATCTTTACACAAGTGTTGAAAACCCTTGATATTACTCACCGAGTTGCCAGCGCATATCACCCCAAAAGCCAGGGCGCGTTGGAAAGGTTTCACCAGACACTTAAATCTATGCTCCGGAAATACTGTTGTGACACAAACAAAGATTGGGACGAGGGACTTCCCTTAGTTTTATTTGCTGCCCGAGAGACGGTACAGGAAAGTCTCGGTTTTAGTCCCGCGGAACTCGTATTTGGTCACACGGTTAGAGGGCCGTTAAAGGTTCTGAAAGAGAACATGATGATAAACGAGACAGATCGTAAAACTAACATCTTGGATTATGTGTGCAAGTTCCGAGAACGACTACATACCGCCTGTTCTCTTGCTAAAGAGTCTCTCGCTGCTGCACAGAAAGGCATGAAGCGCCTTTTTGACGAGAAGGCAGTTTCTCGCTCATTTAAACCTGGTGACAAAGTTCTGGTTTTATTGCCTGTCCCTGGTTCAGCTCTGTCGGCACGTTTTGCTGGGCCCTATGAAGTCATAAGGAAAATCAGTGAGACCAATTATGCTATACGTACTCCTGACAGGAAGCGCCAGTCTCGTGTATGCCATATCAACATGTTAAAAGCTTATCATGATAGAAATGCGCAGGTCTCGGCTAAAGAAGAGGTGAAAGAGCCTGTTGTTTCTTTGATGGCAGTAGTCTGTACTGCCGAACCCTCCGCGGTTGTGGATGGGGCAGAGGAGGATGGTATTGTGCTGCGCAACGCTCCTCAGCAGTGTGCCCGGTTGCATAATTCTTTGTGAGCAAATTAGATTTGTTAAAAGGATACTGGCAAGTTCCTCTTACCCCACGTGCATCTGATATTTCCACATTTGTAACTCCTGATAGCTTCCTACAATATAATGTCATGGCTTTTGGACTGCGGAATGCACCTGCAACTTTTCAGAGGCTTGTTAATTTGGTGTTGGCAGAGGTTCCTAATTGTAATGCATACCTGGACGATTTGGTGATTTACTCATCAGAGTGGTCAGAGCATATGTCCATCTTGAAAACTGTTTTTGAACGCCTTGTAGAAGCCTCCCTAACCCTTAATCTAGCCAAGTGTGAGTTTGGACAAGCTACTGTTACATACCTCGGTAAGGAGGTTGGGCGTGGTCAAGTGAACTGTTTGGATTGCTGGGGATGGTGCCACCTGGGGGCTGTGGAGATGGCTTGGGGATCACATATGGGGAGCTGTACTGTAATGGCTTGGGACTGCGATTGCTGTAGTGGCTTTGGGGCTGCAGTTGCCACGAGCAGCTTCGTACTCAGGACTCCATCAGTGGACAGTGGATAGATTTTAACCAGCCGGACCTCTTGCAAATACTGCGATGAATTTATTGGTTGCACAATTGCACTATTTGTCCATATAGTACACAATAGAAGGGATTTATTTATAATTGCACTATCCGTTGCACCCAGATGAGGATGGGTTCCCTTTTGAGCCTGGTTCCTCTCAAGGTTTCTTCCTCATATCATCTCGGGGAGTTTTTCCTTGCCACCGTCGCCACTGGCTTGCTCATTAGGGATAAATTCACAGTGATAAATTTAAATATTTACAATATATTTTTGTGAATCCATTTATTTCTGTAAAGCTGCTTTGTGACAATGTCCATTGTTAAAAGCGCTATACAAATAAAATTGAATTGAATTGAATTGAAGTGCGCCCTATCGAGGCAAAAGTTACAGCCATTGCCCAGTTCCCCGCTCCGACCACGCGGCGTGAGCTGCGCAGGTTCCTGGGCATGGCTGAGTATTACCGCAGTTTCTGCAAAAATTTCTCCACCGTTGTTCATCCCCTCACCAGTCTGCTTAGTCCAACAAAATCCTTCACCTGGTCAAAGAAATGTCAATACGCCTTTGAAACTGTTAAGTGTTTGTTATGTAATGCACCTGTCCTTGCTGCACCTAATTTTGCATTACCTTTTAAGCTGGAAGTTGATGCCAGTGCTGTTGGTGCAGGCGCCGTTCTCCTCCAAGAGGATGAGCGGGGCATTGATCATCCTGTTTGCTATTTCTCCCGCAAGTTCAATAAACATCAGGTTAATTACTCAACAATAGAAAAAGAGGCATTAGCATTGTTACTTGCGTTGCAACATTTTGAAGTCTATGTTGGTTCCTCACCTCTGCCTATCATGGTGTTCACTGATCATAACCCGTTAATTTTTTTGTCCCGCATGTATAATCAGAATCAGCGCTTAATGCGCTGGTCTCTAGTTACTCAAAATCACAAGTTAGAAATTAAGCATAAGTCAGGGGTAGAGAATGTTGTAGCGGATGCGCTCTCCAGAGCTTAGTGGCCGTAATTAGATCAGCTGTGTGTGTTTCTTTAAAACAAACAGGTGTTTGTTCTTATGGGGGTGGGGTGTTACGTTCTGGGGTATGTTCGCGTGTTTTTGTGTTTTGTTCTCTCCCCCTTTTCTCTCGCCCTCCCTCTCTTTCTCTCTCTCTCTGCAGCGGTCGCCCCACTGGATAACGTTCCTGTCTGTCTCAATTAACCCCGCTGATGTCATCGACCGTGACATCCAATCAACCTCTGACCCCGCCTATTTAAAACCCGCTGCCATTCATTCAGAAGAAGTCGTTGTTGTCCTGGTTACGTTAAACTAAAACGCTGTTGTGTCTCTGTTTGTTCTGTGTTGAGTTACGCTGCCTTACTGTGTCCTTGTATGTCATTTGTTCCATGTTTCCCCGCTTGGTGATAGTCACGTGTTTGTCTGGTAAATTTGTTGTTTGTTACCCTAGTTGTGACTTTGTTTGTGTTGGGGGGAAAAAGGGGACAGGTAAGTACGTCACGTGACATACATGGTGCAGCACGCAGGAGGTCCGTTTGTATTAGACACACTAGGTTAGGAGCGAGCACCACCCTCTGTACTTTTGGTTTGGCTAGTTAGTATAGGTAGTTAGTGCGTCCTGGACGCTGAAGATTTACTTTCTATCTTTGTTTGTAGTTAGGTTAGAGGGCTAATTAGGTAGATTGGTTTTGTTTTGTTCATTTCTTTGCTTTGGTGCCGCTCGCGTCCTTTTTTCCCCTTTCGTGTCCTGTTTTGTCTTACTGTAAATAGTTGTAAATATAACCACTCTCATCCGACACTACACACTTCACTTGTATATTGATAAATAAATCACGTGGATTGTTTTTGCACTTCTGGTCACTGGTCCGTGATTACCCACACACCACTCATATTTTAATAATCCAATAAGTGTTATTCCCCACGTACCCCTAGACTAATTGGGGTTGTAACATCCCCCAAATAGTCTCCCAACATGCCAAATTTGGTGATGATTGGACAAAAAGAAGAAGCGAAAAGACTGTTTTTCTTAAAATTCAAAAGGGCTGTCTTCCTGTTTAAGAAATCACAAATTGGTTACATGTGCAACACTCTACATGTTCAATGGAATCAAGAGAAATAAGATTCTTGATTGTATATTAAGCAGTTCAAAAATTGTGAACAGGTTTACAAATTTGCACATTACAGCACAACCTTGAGTTGAATTACACAAACCTTCTTGGAGACCCTTAGGATGAGGTCTTTAGTGGTCTACCAAGTTTGGTCAAAATCCATCAAATGGTCCCTTAGATATGCCTTCACTTCCTGTTTGATGGCGTCACCATCAGTTTTGTTTGCCCATTATGGTGGGTCCATCCTTTATATCAAAAATCAGAGGAAGAAGTTGTTTTCTGGCTCGTCTCATAATGCAGCATGCCAGATTTGGTGATGATTGGACAATATTTGTAAGAGAAGTAGCAAAAAAACTGTTTGGCCCCCTAATAATAATATTTTTAAATATTTTAACAGCATTTTTGGGGGCCAAGCACCCAGACTCAATGAGCCACACATTCCCAGATGAGCTACAACTGTTGCCTAAGCAATCACAGGAATGCAGAGCCTTAACTTTAGGCAAAGAGATTCAAGAGTGATTTGTAGTTTGACTCATGTATGTTTTGACCAAGGACAGTGTTGCAACTCTCTGACTGTAGGAGGAAAGGTCTAGATGAACAAATGGGCAGCAGGGTGGCATTGCTGCAGCATTGTTTAGACAGGTGTCAAGATGATGTGAGCCAAATTTGGTGAAGATTGGACAAAATTTGGAGAAGTAGCAAAAATGGCAGTTTGATGTAAGCATTTTTTAGCATGTTACTGTTACTTTTGACCAGTAGGTGGCGCTGGCACAAAATTTGTTGCATAGCCTCAGGTCATAGTCCTGAAGATGCCTACCAAGTTTTCTGTCTGTGTGCAAAGTCGTTGCTGATATACCTCAATTCCTGTTTGGCAGCTTCGCCATCAGATTTGTTGGCCCATTATGGACAAACCGTTTGGAATATTCAAAATACTTTTGATATCCTTTGTGAAGCTTACTCTCAAGATTTTGAAATTTGGTGATGATTGGAGAAAATTTGAGAAAATTTTAACAAAATCCAAAATCGTTGACAGGAAGTACACTTGAATTTCAGATGTTGTTGTGCGTTCACTTCTGCATACTCCAGGGAATTATACAAAAAATGAACTGTGAATTTAGCACAAACCTTTCAAATGATATAAGGAAAAAAACAAGGACCACAAGGAGGCAGAGTCACAAAACATCTTGGTTACATTCAGGGCATGGCCTTGAAGATACTTATCAAGTTTCGTTATGATAGGTAGATGCATTGCTGAGATACATCCTCAAATCCTGTGTTTTGCATTTGCCAGCACGTTATGCAAAGTTGTTCCTGTTTGGCAGCTTCGCCATCAGATTCATTGGCCCATTATGGAAAGTCTACAGTAATTAGGTGGCAATTGACGTCATAGGGTGCATTGACCTTTTCTCAACCCAGGGAATCCAGGGATTGGATTTCAAATTTTGGACACATGGTTCAAAAGTTTTGACCATAAATGTACTCCCAAATTAGGCCCAAATTTGACCCGATGGTGGCACTAGAGCATTGGCAGCACTAGGCCCACATTTGGTCAGAATGTTCCTTAGACATCCCCCCCCCCCCCCCCCCCCCCCAATCAGTGTGCCAAATTTCACTACTTTTTACCAGACGATTCTATGGGCTGCCATAGACACCCTAGCCAGAAGAAGAAGATGAAGACATACAATCACTAAAGGGTGCCTACACACCTTTGGTGGTTTGCGCCCTAATAATAAAACATACAATCACTAAATAATAATCATCCAAGATTATTCAAAATGCTATAACTACACAGCTAGCCTATGTGAACTTAAATCATACATTTTGAGCAGTTTTCCAACATAAACAAAAAGCATTGCAACAACATTTTAACATTCGTGAAGTAGAGTTGAACATACTCACTTTATGCTCCTTCATCATTGAAGCTACCTAGTGCTACTTTAGTCAAGTCAGTCAAGAGTGTTTAGAAAAACACTGTCAGAAAAAAACACAAACAGTTTTTCAACCACATGGTGGTAGGTTACCTTGTCTATTTTATTCCTTTTTTTTCTTTTTTTTTCTTTTTTGTCAAACCCTTGGATGGAAATAAATGGAGCATATTTACCTAAGCGTGTTGACTGGATACTGGTTGGCACAAGTTGAAAAACTGTTTTAACTAGCTGGAAGCCAAACTTGTGACTGACTGTGATGTGAGTAATCTCCTTTGCAGTCTTGACTTGATGAAGAGCTTGACTGAACTGTGCAGAGTGAGCATTGTTTAGCTGCAGCAGAAAGCATTTGCAACGTTTATAAATTGTTGCATTTGAACTGAAGTATGGATGAAGCAGAGGAAGCAGAAGATTGTTTGGCACAGTTAATTGAAAGTCGTAGAGGAAAACTGGGTGCATGCGCACGGAAAATGAATGAAATAAAAGAACTTTATAAAACAAGTGGAAGTCCAGACAATGTGAAAGCACTTACAGAGAAATTTAAAGTTGCTCTGCAAGACTTAAATTATGTTCACAGTCAGTTGCAACCAATGATGTCAAAAGAGGAAAAGAACGAAGACAGTAAAAACTGTAAAATTGGAAATTGAAACTGAGTTAGCTGCCTCAGAGGCTGAAATTAATGTTTTCAAAAGTTATGAAAGATTTCCTCAAGATAGCCAAGACAATCCAGTTGATTGCATGAACCTTGAAGAGCAGCAAAGGCCTTTTCAGGTATCCATTACTACTGAATATGCACCTATAAATGTTATTCCAAAAACTCCTCTTCAAAGAACCATGCAAAGCGAGCAATTCTTGCAACCGCTGAACACAGTAAATCAGAAGCAAGTTGATGGTGCAGCCACAAATCAACAAAAGAATGATAATCCAGTAAGTGAAAATATTCTTCTCAACATAATGAAACAAAAGACTGATCTGACTGAACTGTTACTTAAACAACAGAGCATGGCTCTCCTGCCAACAAAAGAAATAGTTTTTTATAATGGAGATCCTTTGAGTTTTATTCCATTCATGCAAGCCTTTGATTACAACATTGAGAATGAAACAAAAAATAACAAGTAACGACTAGACTACCGTTAACAATTTACATCTGGACAGGCTAGAGATCTAGTCTGGAGTTGTATGCACATGGATTCCAGTAGAGGCTAAATTGAGGCAAAACACCTAATACAAGAGTATTTTGGAGATATATTGAAAAGATTTGACAGTGGCCTAACATCAAGACTGAAGACTGTCAAGCATTGCAAAGTTACGTTCTGTATTTAAGAGGGTGTTGTAATGTGATGCATGAGTTACGTTATATGAAGGAATTGGATATTGCTGCCAACCTAAGGGTAATTCTTTCAAAACTACCTTATAAAATTAAGGAAAAATGGAGAACAGCTGCAAATGACGTCATGGACAAAACCATGACGTCAGAGGGCCTGCCTAAAGGACCTTGTCACCTGCCTTGAGACGCAGGTTAGAATAAGTTCAGACCCCATGTTTGGTACTATTCAGGAAAACCAAGGAGGTAGAAAGTCTAGTAATGCTGAATCAAGATTCCCCATACAAGGGAGAACAGCAGCTGGAAAAGCTTTGTAACAATAGTATCACCAGTAGCTATTCAAATCCCTTTGCCAGGGAACAAGGAGGATACTAGACAGTGAGGAACATCAAATATCCTATATACTTAATGTCCATATTGTACAGGTGATCATGTACTAACCAACTGTCAATGTTTTAAGATACAGCAGCATGAGAAGAAAGTGGAATTTCTGAAAGGAAATGGATTTTGTTTCGGATGTCTTGTAAGGGGACATTTAAGTAAAAGCTGCAAAAGAAGGATGACATGAAATCTGCCAATGCAAACATCCTACTCTCCTGCACATATCTATGGACAACAAAGAGAAAAATAGATCTCACAATTCAGTGGATCTACTAGAGGGATCCAAAGGTGCCCAAATATCTTACGCTTGTAAATAGTGCTCTTGTTTCACTTGGATCTGGTAAAGATACTGGGGTCAGAAAAGACTGCTTACTAGCAATAGTTCCAATGCAGATTAAAGTGTAAAATGGACACAAATTGATATCCACATATGCCTTTCCAGGCAGCTCAGCTACATTTTGCACAAAGAGTTTGATGAGACAGTTGAAAGCAGTGGGAAGAAAAACAGAGATCCTACTCAGAACAATATCTCAAGAAAAACTTGTTACCACCTATGAGATCTGGAAGTAGGGGATATAGATGGTAATAACTTAATTTCATTGCCAAAGGTTTTCACCCAAGATGCAATTACGGTTTCAAGAGAAGACATTGTTTTAGTAGATGAAATGGCCTTACTAAAGGATGTAGAAGTCATGGGAATTGATGCGGATGTAGAACTTCTGATTGGAGCTAATATTCCAAAAGCAATGGAACCTTGGCAAATTATTAATAGTGAAGGAGACGGTCCCTACGCAGTACATACTTTACTTGATTGGGTAGACAGTGGTCCAATCAGTTTGGCCAAAAATGATGAAATAAGCTAAACAACTGCAAATGGAATTTTGGTAGCCAAGATCGAGGCTGTAGATACCATCCAGCACAATTTCTATTTAGATGATTGTTTGAAATCCACAGAAAGCCAAACCATTAACTTATACAAAGAACTCAATGAGATATGTTCAAAGGGAGTATTCAAGCTTACCAAATGGACAAGTAATAGCAAAAGAGTGATCAAGTCAATTTCAATAAATGACAGAGGGGAACGTGTAAAAGATCTGGATCTGGATAGAAAAGGTACACAAATTGAAAGTGCACTGGGTATCTGGTGGAATATAGAGAATGACACCAATTTCAAAATTGCTGTGAACAATAAGCCAATGACAAGAAGAGGAATTCTCTCCATGCTAGGTTCTGTCTATGATCCATTAGGATTTCTTGCTCCTTTGACCTTAAAAAGCAAAGGCATACTTGAAACACTCTGCAAACGTCAGTATGGTTGGGATCAAATCCTTCCAGACACCATTCTTCAGTCATGGCAACAGTGGCTTGTGGATCTCGACAAACTTTCCAATTTACAGATCAAAAGGTGTACTAAACCTGATAAATTCTATCAAATCAAGGCTTCCCAGCTTCATCACTTTTGTGATGCAAGTGAAGTAGGATAATAGCAAATAGCACTGTTAGCTATTTGAGGTATGTGAATGACAGAAATGAAATTCATGTCTCTTTTGTCATGGAAAAGAGTGCAAGAGTAGCTCCATTACAACAAATCAGCATTCCTAGTTTGGATAAAAATGGATAAGATGTTGAGAAGAGAACTGCAAATGCAACTGGAACTGTCAGTGTTGTGGTCTGACAGCCAGTCCATGTTGAAGTATATAAATAATGATCAGACAAGATTTCATACCTTTGTGGCCAACCATTTTTCTGTCATCAGAGATTTAACAACTAAAGATCAATGGAAATATGTAAGTACAGAGAATAACCTGGCTGATAAAGCATCAAGAGACCTGCATGTAAATGCATTCTTGAGATCAAAATTGTGGTTTAATGGTCCAGATTTTCTCTGCAAAGTCAAAGCCAGTGGTCCCAAGTTACCAAAGAATTTCAAAAGAATTACAGAAGCGAATGTCGTAACGATTATGAAAAATCCCATAAACAAGTTAATTGAACACTTCTCGCAGTGGAATTACTTGAAAAGAGCAGTGGCATGGCTACTGAAATTGAAGGACATCCTAAAAACAAAACTGAAAGGAAAAGATGGGGATAAAAATGTGGCTGTATATCATGTGGAAACTAACCGTCTTTCCATAGAAGATTTAGGCAGAGCAGACAGGGTGATTATATCTCATGTACAACAGCAATATTTCAAAACTGACATTGAATCCTTACAAAGAAAAAAGTCTGTTAACACCTCAAGCAGCATTTCTATCTTGGATTCATTTCTTGACGATGATGGAACACTGAAGGTAGGAGGTTGTCTTAGTAAGTTGGCTATGCCAGTTAAACAACAACATCCAACTATCTTACCCAAAGATTCTCATGTTGCAAAACTCATCATGAGACACATTCATCAATACACAGGTGATTCTGGAAGAAATTATATGTTATCCAAACTCCACCAGTGTTTCTGGATACCTTGTACAATGCTTTAGCCCGTAAAATGATTATTAGTGAAGTGACTTGTGGCCAAGTATGGTGACCCATACTAGGAATTTGTGCATTTAACCCATCCAAGTGCACACACACAGTAGTGAACACACACACACACCGTGAACACACACCCGGAGCAGTGGGCAGCCTTTTTTTTGCTGTGGCGCCCGGGGAGCAGTTGGGGGTTCGGTGCCTTGCTCAAGGGTCTCACCTCAGTCGTGGTATTGAGGGTGGGAGAGAGCACTGGTCATTCACTCCCCCCACCTACAATCCCTGCTGGACCTGAGACTCGAACCCATGACCTTCAGGTTTCACGTCCGAGACTCAACCATTTGGCCACGACTGCCCCCAATCCCCCAATCCCCCAATGGAAATGGTGGGTTAGAGAATATCTTCCTAGCATGCAAGAGAGAGCAAAATGGACTTCAGCTAAAAGAAACTTTCAACCTAATTGTAACGGGTATATTATTTTGAAAGGAGATTATTTTTGGGATACTTTTGTTTTGGCGAGTGATCCGCTTTTTGGCGCGTACCGGAAGTGCAGCACAGAGAAATGAAGAGCGCGGTGTATGAGTGTGTCGCACACAGAAGTGAGTGCAGTGTTGTGATTGAGAAGCTCGTTCGATAAAGTTGCTTCAATATTATCAAGGCTTAAGTCGAATAAAGGACGACAGTAAAGTGAAAGTGTGGACAGTGACCCGCATTTCATAGTGGAAAAGAGTTTTTCCCAGTTTTGTTCTCGTGGTATGTGTTGGCTGTTAGAATGATGCAGTAACATATTGTGAAGGCCACGGACACTGTGAGTACGCGCAAAGTTCAAACCCCGCTTGATTTTTGTCATCGAGAGACTCGTTACATGTCTTTTTGCTGCATTTTGCACTTCCCGTGTTTTGACTGAAAAGCATCGCTAAGAGCTAACATTTCAATGGGACTGTTCACGTGTGGTTGAGTTTCTCGCACGTGTCTAGCGCGAGATCGAGACCGCTGTGTGGTGCAGTTAATACAGAGATGTAACTTTGAAGATTGTGTTGCTACCCTGCCATCCAAGTGACATCTCAGTTTGATTCATCTTCAGTTTGATCCTTTTTGAGATAGTTTAGCTGTGGGATATTTTTTACAAAGTTGAGTGAATTTTTGAACTTGCACATTCCAACTACGTGATCTTCAGTTTATTTCAACGCACCCCACGTCAAGACAACGCAGTCCAATTCATCGTTCTGTTAAGTAGTATTTTTCTCTTTTTTTTTTCTTTTTTTTTTGGATGACTGAACTGATAAACAGTGAACTGTGGTAATTCAAGTGGACTACAGAACTTGACGTGAACTGTGAGTAAATATTTGAAAGGGACGTTTCATATAAGTGCTCACTCTGAGGTGTGGTTTCTTTGTATGCTTTGTTTTTTTTTTGTTCGTTGTTTTCAAATGTGATTGTTTGAAGGTGATCATTTGAAACAGTGAGAATTTTTCCAAAGTGGGTTTACAAATTGACAAATTGCAAGTGTTTTCATTTTTTTTTAAGTCACATAAAGGATTTGTCGTACTGCAAGTGAAAGGTTTTTTTTTTTACTGTGTTGAAGGTGATTGTGTGAATTCAAAAGACAGCACAAAGACTAGATTCTTTCATTTAATTGATTACTCAAACAGAAGAAATAATTAATCATAAGAAAAAGGAATTTAAAAGAATAAATTCTGTTTAATTCCTTTTACACCTATCTATAGTGTACCTTTTTGTTGAGCTGTCAGGGAGTAGGGGAGTCTCACTTATTTTATTAGATCTGGGGAGGGAGGAGCATATCAGACTGTACTCTCACATATTCAATTTCACTTCAGGAAGCCACCGTGTAACATTAACATACCTGAAGCCTACCCTTGTCAATCAGTCGTGTCCCAACACAATAAGGTAAGAAACCACATACACACGTTAGTGTGTAAAGAGCCTAAAAAGCTTGGGCAGCGGGGACCAAGATCCTTTCGTTGTCCGAAACTTCCAGGGCAGCCGTAATCCATTTCCCCTACACAACGCGATAAAAACCCCCGTTACATAATGACCTGGTAATAACTGCTGATGAGAAAGCACCACGAAATTCCTGGTTGTTAGGACGAATTGTTGAGACCTTTCCAGATAACCAAGGACGAGTGCAGAGTGCTCTTAGCAAAACAAAATGAAGTACACTGTTGAGGCCTATCCTATGAGCTTTGCTTGCTGAGGGAAGCTCCACTTTCCACTTAATGGGCCAGCAGTAAAAACTAAGCCCCAACAGTGGGTCACATACTAAGGACATCTGATCCCTAAAATAAATGAACTATTATGAAATTTTGATGAACTCTTATAAGCTATGTTGAATCTAATGAATTTATGAGCTTACGAACTTCTATTCTATAAATAAGAATGACAATGTATATAATGATTGAAGAATACATGTACTGCTATTATTGAATATGTCTATAATTATGTTTATTGGGAATTTGTGAATTTTTTTTGTTTGTTGGTTTGTTTAAGTACGTAATTGTGTAGTCCACAGTTAGGGGCCGGGTCTTAGAGCCATCTTAATTTTCTTTGAGTTGTCTATTTGAATTAGAGCAGAATATTTGTCTGGTTATTGAGATGGTGAAATTTCAATTTACCTTGTCATTTCTTTGAGCTGAATACCTACCTCTAGTGTTGCATACTGGTCACTGCATCTAGATAATGCCTGTAGGGTCCTGCTTAAAGGGATTTAGTAGTCAGTCTAGGATGCCTGTCAGGCATCAAACAGTTTTTCAACAACATGGTGGTAGGGTACCTTATCCATTTTATTTCTTTTTTTTTCTTTTTTGTCAAACTCTTGGATGGAAATAAATGGAGCATACTTACCTAATCGTGTTGACTGGATACTGGCTGGCACACGATGATTGACCTGAAGGCTCCTGGGCATGGAAGTCAAGCTTCCTAAGCTCCATTGCAGGGACAGGACTTACCTGCAGTGAAGAGCTCAAGCTGCTAACTAAGTGGTTAGGTCTTCAGTCTTCAGCACACGTCAAGAGGATTTGAGGCATCCACATCAATGACTCAGCTCTAGGCCTGAGAATGGCATGGTCTCGTTTTCGAGGGTCTCCAGAGAGGATCGAAAAGGCTCCCTTAGACAGAGCGGAGAGGTTTCGGAGGATCAACAATAAGGATCCACAGAAACTCAGAGAGCTTAGTGACCTACTACAGGAGCTAGGATCAGCGCAGTGTAAGGGCAAGCTACCTGGGCTGACTTACCTTGACACTGCTAGATGCCTGGACCTCATAGTAGAGAAGTTGCCATTCAACTTCCAAGAAAAATGGATCTCTCTAGGGATTAATTACAAGCTACAATACAAGGTGCATTTTCCACCATTCACCTGCTTTGCCGGCTTTGTCTGCAGGGAGGCTTAAATCTGCAACGATCCAGGTTTCTCTTTGTCTATTTCAGCTGTTACAACAATGAAGCCAGGCAATGCAGTGAAGAAGATGAGTAGCCCCAGGAATTTCACCTCCTTGCACAAGACAGAGATATCTTCTATGTCTGACTCTGACACTACAGAGACTCCCAGTGCTAGGCCAGATGTCAGTAGCCAATGTCCTATCCACAAAAAGCCCCACCCCCTTATTCACTGTGGAGACTTCAGAACCAAAACCATAGAAGAATGCAAGGTATTTCTAAAAGAAGCTGGCATATGTTTTAGATGTTGTTCCTCAAGTAAACATCTCACCAGTGACTGTAAAATCACAGTTCAATGTAAATAGTGATGTGCACATAGCAGCTCTTCGCCCCGGGCCAGTTCCATGGAATAGCCAGATCCCTGAGTCAGATAATGGCGGGGAGAAAAAGGGTGAGCCA
This sequence comes from Pangasianodon hypophthalmus, assembly GCF_027358585.1. Classification (NCBI taxonomy): domain Eukaryota; kingdom Metazoa; phylum Chordata; class Actinopteri; order Siluriformes; family Pangasiidae; genus Pangasianodon; species Pangasianodon hypophthalmus. The sequence continues at coordinate 11,328,591 of NC_069737.1, read as the reverse complement.
TCTCCTACTGTAAGTGTACAGAGGTCTGTGGAGAAAACAACAGCCCACACTCCTGCTTTAAAATCTGCCTCAACACAGTACATCTTAAAGGACAACTGGACAGGTCAGTGAGACTCTATACTATTCTTGATGACCAGAGCAACCGGCCACTTCTTTGACCTCTTTGGCATTAAAGGCACAGATGCTGTCTACACACAGAGATGCCTGGAAGGAGAGCCACAACTACATCCCTGAGAATAGGTCAGAGATACCTACTCCAGAAGTGGCAAAGCATCATGCTCACCTCAACTCCATTGCTAAGCACATTCCTCCACTTGACTCAGAGCCTCAAATCCTACTTCTCCTTGGGCGTGACATCCTACAGGTCCATAGGGTGAGAGACCAGCACAACGGACCTAATATCGCGACATATGCCCAACGCTTGGATCTCAGGTGAGTCATTATCAGTGAAGCCTGTCTAGGCACAGCTCACACAGCCAAAGACACAAATTTGTTCTGCACTTATGTTCTTGAGAATGGGCGCCACTCTCACTTCATGCTCTGCCCAAACCATCTCACTCTAGAAGAAAAGCTTACTGTGAACGACCTGCAAAGCTCACAGCTCGCTCGTCTTCCAGCTCCATGTTCTGAAGATGACTCCTTGGGCAGTAAGATCTTTCCACACACAGAGGTTGACAATGAGGTTGCTACCTCTATTGAGGACAAGCAGTTCATCAAGCTAATGGATAAGGAGATGTTCATTGATGAAGGAAACAGCTGGGTAGCCCCACTCCCCTTCCACATGAGAGAGAACAAGCTCTGAGTTGCTTTATCTCTCTTTGTCGTACTCTTGAAAGAAAGGCTGAGAGGAAGCAGCACTTCATGCAACAGATCTTTGACCAAGATCATGCAGAGCTGGCTCCACCATTGGCAGAGGGAGAAGAGTGCTGGTACCTCCCTACATTTGGAGTGTATCACTTCCACTCTGAGTCGTGTTTCACGCCAGCACCAAACATCTTGGCGTGTCTCTCTACAATGTGTTGCTGACAGGTCCAGACCTGAGCAGCAGTTTGCTGGAAGTTGATGGGTTTTCAACCTGAACAGGTCGCTGTCACTGCAGACATCAAACAGAAGTTCCATGGCTTTATCTTGAGGGAAGATCACAGGAACTCCCTCAGATTCTAATGGTTCAAGAACAACAACCCTATGGATGAGGTTGTCGAATACCACATCCGGGTCCCCGTATTTAGCAACAGCCCCTCTCCAGCAATCTACAGCCTCTGACGAGCTGCTCTACATGGAGAAAATGAGTTTGGCCATGCAGCAAAGGAGTTCATTCATAGAAAGTTCTTTGTGGTTGAGGGCCTCAAATCTCAATCTTCTGTAACTGAAGGCGTCAGCCTGTTTGGGGCAGCACAAGGTATGCTGGCTATGTCCAACTTATACCTACACAAGATTGTATCCAACTGTCCAGCAGTTATGCAAACATTTCCATCTTCTGTGTATGCCAAGGACTTGAAGGACCTCGACCTAGACATTGACTCTTCCAGTGCAGAGCATTCCAGGATTGAACTGGGACCTGAGGAAAGATATGTTCACCTTCTGGGTCTCCAGCACCAAAAAGCACTTCATACACAGAGTTTGCTTGCTACTGTGTATAGTTTGTTCGATCCACTCGGTCTAGTGGCACCGATTTCCATACAAGGAACGTTCCTGCTGGGAGAACTCACCCACAATCCTGTTGACTGGGACAAGGCTGTCCCACCTGAAAACGAAACAGAGTGGATCACTTGGAGAGATTCCTTACAAGCCCTTGAATACTTTGAGACTCCTCATTCCTTTATAAGCACATCTGTCTCTAACGCCCAGCACATGGAACTGCACGTCTTTTCAGATGCTTCTGTCATTGCTGCAGTGGCCTACCAGAAGGTGTTAGATGACAGCGGTGTGGACCATGTAGGATTCATCATGGGGAAAGTCAGGTTGGCTCCTATGTCAGTCCATACAGTCCCAAAGCTCGAGGTAGGGGCTGCCATCCTAGCAGTTGAGATTGTAGAACTGGTGTCCAGAGAATTGGATGTCAAAATTAATGACATTCAATTCAATTCAATTTTATTTGTATAGCACTTTTAACAACGGACATTGTCACAAATCAGCTTTACAGAAATAAATACATTCAGGATATAAATTTTAAATATATGAATATAAATTGTATATACATTTTTATAATATACATTTATTTTAATATAAACTTTATATCTATATAAATTTTAAATATATGAATTTATCCCTAATGAGCAAGCCTTGCATGGTGGCTTGCATGGTGGCAAGCCTTGCACGGTGGCACCTTGCACTGTGGTAAGGAAAAACTCCCTGAGATGATATGAGGAAGAAACCTTGAGAGGAACCAGACTCAAAAGGGACCCCATCCTCAACAGACAACAGATCCCTTCTATAACTGTGTACTACATGGGCAAATAGTGCAATTGTGTAAATAGGAAATTAATTACAGTTTTCACATTAAGACTGTTTTGTTGAACTTATCCATTGTTTACTGATGGAGACATGAGTTTTTACACTGACAGCAAGGTCGTGCTGGGTTACATTCGCAATGTTGCCCGCAGGTTCTAAATGTACATCAGTAACAGAGTAGAACACATCAGTTCGCAAGTTCTTGAGCCCTGAACAGTGGCACTACTGTGGCACTGAAAAGTGGCACCCACCAGCCAGAATCCAGCAGATGTAGCAACCAGGTCAGTACCTGCAATGCTGCTCTCAAACACCAGCTGGCTCACCAGGCCCAAGTTCCTGCTGCTACCTACGAAAAAAGATGCTCTTCTGGAAACATCTTACAACCTCGTAAACCCAGAGTCTGATGTAGAAGTCTGATCTCACCTCAAAGCATGTACCAACACAAAACTGGGCTCTCAGCAATTTGAAAGATTCTCAACATGGCAGTCTCTCATCAGAGTCACAGGCACTCTGATCCACCAGAGCCAAGACTACAAAGCAGAACATGGAATGTAAAGGCTGGCATCAATGTTTGAAAGCCCACACACCTGACAGTCTGTCAAAAGTGAAGCAGGTCATCAATAGAGGTGCCCAAAATGAAGCATATTGGACTGAGATGTTTTGTCTGAAGTGAGTGATGGCCATCTCAAATAACAATCCATTGAGTTAGGGTCCTGTCCTTGGTGATAATGGACTCCTGAGAATTGGGGGCTGGCTTTATCACTCAACTCTTACAGCAGAGGAGAAACACCCTCTCATCATCTCTGGTTGCACCCACATCGGCAGTCTACTCATCAACTACTACCATGAGAGGGTCAAGCACCAAGGCAGGGTCTTCACAGAGGGAGCTATATGATCAGATGGCATATTGTTGGCTCTTGTTGGAGCCAAAAGGTGCATTTTGAGACATCTCCACAAGTGTATGGCATGTAACAAACTCTGAGGTAAGACAACTGAGCAAAAGATGACTGACCTCTCTTCCAATTGGCTAAGCACATTGCCACCCTTCACCAATGTAGGCATTGATGTGTTTGGCCCTTGGAGTATCTCCATGGTGGCACTGTCAACACCAAGAAGTTGGGAGTGATCTTCACCTGCCTCAGCATGCGTGCTGTTCAAATAGAGCTCATAGAGGCCATGGACACATGGAGCTTCACAAATGCTCTTCGCTGATTCCTTCCCATCTGGGGTCTCGTGAAGCTGATCGGGTCTGACTGTGGCATGAATTTCAGTGGAGCCTGCAAAGAGCTGAAAGTGCTCCTACAAGATGACAAGGAGCCCAACGTCTCCAGGTTCAATCTGGCGCATTCCTCTCACATGGGTGGTGTGTGGGAAAGGATGATTGGGGTCTCCTGGAGGATTCGGGATTCCATGTTGTCCCAGATTAAACCTTCTCATCTTACCCACGAGGTTCTGTCTACTCTCATGGCAGAGGTGTCCGCCAGACCTCTGACAACCATCTCAGGGGATGTGAATGCCCCATCCCTTCTTACTCCATCCATGATCCTTAGAAAGTCTGCAGTCCTCATCCTCCTTCAGGGTGCTTCATGGATCTACACTGCAGATCTACACCGCAGATCTACACTGCAGATCTACACCACAAGCAATGTGCAGGACTTGTAAAGCATCTTTGTGGAGGCACAAGTATCTCTCTACACTCCTGAGTGATTCCAAGTGGCAGAAGGGCCATCCCAACATTAAGGAAGGAGAACTAGTGCTTCTTTGTGATACCCAGGTTAAGAGAAACCAGTGGCCCATGGCTTTAGTCATGAAAGTTTTCCCTGCAAGCAACAGTAAGGTCAGGAAGTTGGAGCTCAAGATCACCAGAGGAAGGACCTCCAGGATTACTGAGGTGGTGCTGCTTATGTCCCTTAGGGTTACATGGACCTCTTACTTAACCTACACGTGTTTAGTCTTTAATAGTGGTATTGTGTTCAATACCAGGCGAGGAGTGTAATGTTATATTCATTCTGTTTAAATGTTTCTAGCACCTTTTATAGGCCATTATGTGAATGTCATTTATTCCTGTTATTTTAGGTGTCTGCATGCTCATTGGTTGTTTAAAGTCACATTGTTAGTCACATGATCTGTTAGTCACATGACAAGAGCAGCCATTTTTCTTGTAAAACAAGCTAGAAAACAGCATGATTCCAGACCTCTTTTAATCTTGCTCCACGTGCCTGTGCGATCCTTGGAGAAGCTTTTTTTTTGCGAGTAGAGTAGTTCATCTGTGTTTTTAGAAATTATTTCTGCTCATTTCATTGTATTTCATAATGTTTGTTTACATTATTCGTAGTCACTTTTGTATTATTTAGAGTCTCCCACTACTATAACCTGACCACATGGACGTGCTGTATTTTCATTAAACGGACGTATAAGTGCATGTTGTTAACTCAATTTATGCTTCTTCATCACTGAAGCTACCTAGTGCTACTTCAGACAAATCAGTCAAGAGTATTTAGCTATCTGGTGATGTGTGCCTCACTATGCACTCAGGTGCCAGAATAGTGAGACCTGTCTGGAAAAAAAACCTTGTTTCTCGGATTTTTGATATGTGTGACATTTCCACCCTAGTACATTGTTGATTTCCTGAACCGCTCTAACCACCTCTCCTCCTGAACACTCCCACTGTTTCCCTGAGCATGACAGCAATATTTTGCACTTAAATACTCTTCAGAATCTACCTGCCCGTACATTTTAGACATGCCCACTGGGGCTACAAATTGTTGTCCACATTTTGGGGGTTTTATGTGCATGTAATGCTTTCATACATCATTAGTATTAGTAGCACTACACTGAAAAATATTCAGCATAAAGTATGACAGTCAGTACTGGACTGATTTATACTCTACTTAACTCATGCACATACATAAATATAAAGCTGTAGTAGTTGGAGGGGTGGTGGTAGTAGTGGTAGTATGATGTTTTCCAGCACGAATGACATTCATTATTTATGGTCAGTACTACTGCCCTAGCAGACACGTTAAAGAATGTTCCCACTTGGCTTATGTGTAATTTAAATTTACTTACCTTGGCCCAAAGACAGTTTATTCATACAACACATAGCATCTGCTTCAAGAGCTCAGACTAACAATTTTTTTTTTTTTCCAGGTCAGAAATGCCAGAAATGGTTTCCTTCATTTTGTCCCACACAAAATCTGCCACATACTCACTGAGCTTTAAAAAAAATTATACTCCAATAGCTGACTAAAATACAAATACAAATATCTGTATTCAATATAGTAGTTGAAAATCACTAAACACTAAGTTTTCTCTTTCCTCAATAAGTGTAACTATTGAATTGACATAATTTGTGGTGTTTCGTTGTGTTTGGAAAGGTTAGGGCACTGAGATAGAGCACTGTGTTTAGCCACGGAAAAAATGTCATTAAAACCTTAACAGTGGCAAATGTTGTGTTCTGTGGCTGTGTTGGAGTAAAGTTATTAAACAAAGAAAGATTGAGACAGAGAGAGAAAGAGAGAGATTTTATGCAGTATTGCAGCCCCTTCTGAGCCCAGGGACCCAAGTCCAAAGCTCCACCTCTGTATCACTCTCTCTCCCTTGTGCTCTTTGTCTCTCTCTCTTTGTCTCTCTCTCTCTCTCTCTCACTCACACACACACACACACAGAGTGAAAGAAATCTCATGCTGATCTGCTCATAAAGTATGCATGTAATAGTATTTTCCATAATAAATGAAAGTGCATGAAAGTGTTGCATGTTTGCCTGACTGATTTCTTTTCGGAACTTCTTTGGATTAAACTTGACATACTTACATTCCTAAATGTGTCTGAACAAATTCTGGTTTGAGCACTAGTTTTATTACCTCTCACTGTGAACTGCCTTTCATAATTCAGAGAAAATACTTACTACGGTCCTAGATTGAAAATAATGAGTGACGTAAGTCAGTTATGATATTTTTATCTGCAGATCATTAATACATGCAACTTGGCCAATGTACTTTACGTATATACCATGAAAAACAGAAGGCAAACGCATCGATATAAAAAAAACTACATCAAATAGCTTACTTATTACTAAATCTAATGTTTCTTAATTGGACTTGACCTACATTTAACATTCGTTGCTGCAGCCATTTTTTCATTCAGCATAAAGACAGTGCAAAGCTTCTTGGGCACAAAATGTCAATTGGTTGAACTGATTCAAAAGTGTTGTGGTCCAAACAGAGAGTGAATGGGTGCCCCAATAAATAGTGTCAGAGTGTGAGGACTGCCAAATTGATGGCCAGACACTCCTTCTCCACAGTGCTGTATTTGACTCTTGTACTGAGAGCTTCCTTTTGATGTACAGCACTGGGTGTTCCTCCCCCTCCACTACGTGGGACAGAACAGGCCCCAGCCCTCTGTCGAATGCTTCGGTCCACAACACAAAAGACAGAGAAAAGTTAGGGGATTGAAGAAGAGAGCCCCCACAAAGAAATGCTTTAACACTCATCAAGGCCCGCTGGCACTGATCTGCCCACTGGACAAGATCTGGTGCCACTTTTTAGTAAGATCTGTCAGCAGGCTGGTGAGTAAGATCAGTCAGCAGGTTGATGAGGTCCAAATAATTAGGTACAAACCTGCTATAAAATCCTGCCAGCCCCAGGAAATGTCTCACCACCTTTTTGGTCTTGAGTCTCAGACAGACCACAATCACAGCAGTCTTATTAATTTGCCGACACACCTGCCTGTGACCCAAGTGGAAGCCCAGATACTGTACCGCCACCCATCCGATTTCACTGGGTTCACTGTGTGGCTGGCATGTCTCATTTTAGGACTGCCCTCACATGCTGCATGTGCTACTCCCAATCATTACTATAGATTATTATGTCATCTACATAGGCAGCAGTCTATGCACTGTGCAGCCATAACACCGGAAATGTAGCTGGCACCCCGAAAAGCCAGAGCAGAGGTGTGACGAATTGGCATAAACTGAATGGGGTAGAGAAAGCCATTTTTTTCCTTGGACTTTAGCGACAACAGAATCTGCCAATAGTTCCATTGACTGCGGGCCTCCTTTATTACTCCCATCTCTGGTATTTTCTCTACAGCAGTCTCTAAGTGGTGTTCTATGAGGTTTGTGCATCCGGACAGGGGGAAAACATGGCCGAAAATTCAGATTGCAACTTGGCGACCTCTGTCTTCTGGGATGGTGAAAGATGTTCTCCAACTGGGACTGGAATGGAATCAGCCGTTTTTGGACACTCCAGTCATAGCTCATCACTCTCTCTGCCACTGCCATTGCAAGAGCAACAGGGACCACCTCCCTCCCATGCCGACCAGTCTCAAGGCTTGACAAGATCCATGCCAATTGTTCAAAGAGGATCTCGATAGAGAGGGAGAGGCGCAATGACGTGTTTGAGATGCACACAACCTTCATACATCACTGTGGATGCCCGGCAGCCTTGCCTGAAAAAGCAAGTATGAATTGCCTACAGGTATGAATTGTACCCAGGCATAACTTTGATTACCTTAAATCTTGATCAATTCATTTTAAATTTCAAAGCCTCAACTAATCAAACTTTCTAAGCTTTGTTTATTGTGGTCTAATACCATTTTTCTCCATTCTGACAAATCATGCATTTTCAACATCAGTTGCAAATTATAAATTATAAATATCAAGCATCTAGTAATGACTGCGACATCTTTGGTGAATATCGTTCTAAAGCTACCATAAAAGCCACAAACTGTGTTTAGTGATATTTTGGACCATTCTTCAATAAGAAAAGTCTTCAGTTTAAGGATATGGAATTTAGGATTGTGCTGCATCCTTAATTCCCATAAAGGTTCAGTGATTAACTGATTTAAACGATCTTAGAAAATGTTGAAAGCTTACAAATTCTTTGGTTGTCCCTCTGGTGAAAAACTTAAAGTTTCTATGCAGAACCTTACAACAGTCTGTTTCCCTATCAGGACAGTTCCAAGTTGAACCCTTAATTATCCAACAAACTCTTAAAGAATCCTTCAAGAACTCATTTTTTAAGCGTGTAAGACTATGGAAGTTCATCAGAGTGTTCTTCAAACTATCCTTGATTTATTTTTTCAGTTAATATGTGGTGAAATTATCATCTTGAAATATTGTTTCCACCTCATCCTATAAAATGCATTTCATATAATGGCCAAAGATTCCTTGAAAAATCCAATTAAGTGCAATCCACACATATAATAACTTCCTCAACATGGCTGAAGTGCAGACTGAAGGCATATTTAACAAAATAAAATCTCATTTTTTAAAAAGGCTGTTACTAAACTATTATTAAACAAAAAATTATTTGAGGAATAGAAAGCTCTTTCTTTCTTTCTTTCTTTCTTTCTTTTCAAAAGAACATTCAGAAAAATTGTTTTCAGTAATTTTTTTTTTTAAACCATTTTCTTGATAGGTTCTGTAATAGTGGTGTTAGTGCACATGCTATTTCAGATTATACTGCCTCTGCAAAACAATTGTACAAATAGCTGTGTTAATTCCATCAGGTTGCTTTGAAGGCTTTGAATCATAAATACTTATCAAAGTGCTGATAATACAATTATTAAATAAAACTATAAAAAATAAAATAAAAAGTAAAAATATAATAATAATTAAAGAGAAACCACCAAAATGCCTGTTTAAAGTTGATTTATATTGTGTCCCACCTTTTTTCATAAAAAAGACATTATCAGCAAATTTAGCATTCTGTATTACAGAGGCTATAAAGACATTGATTGTTTCTCAAGGTTATTGGTCATTAATATTGAAAAATAATACACTCACCTTGTAGGTTTTTACCCATCTCCAGAAGACCCACCTTACCAACCTTCTTCCAATTTAATAATTTGATTCAAGCTTCAAGATTCTTAATCTGTCCATACTTAATTTTTTAGAAGAGACTGGTTACAAATTTGTAAAATATTGAAGATTTTCTAAACCGTGTTATTGCTGTAAGAAATTAATTATATAATGTCAGGCCAACATCTTAATATGTACCCTTTTTTAGTCTACTATGCTCATACAATATTAGAATATGTTGATCATGGATTTTCATAAAATAAAAAAAAATGTTATTGAAATTTGATTTATTTATTTATTCTTGTTTATTTATTTATTATATGAAACATTTTACCAAACATGTCATTTTCATTACATTTAAATAGTCAGCACGTAGAGGATTTGAGAAATACAGTATATCATCTATTTTGTTTTACTAATGGCAAGAAAGCTTAGACAATGTGGAACTTTTTCTAACTAAAATTAAAATCCAGTATATCTGAATTCGAATTCACAACTATGTCGTAAGTAAATCTACTATATTATGCCTGAACAGTACGCCAAAAGGCTTTTTTAGTTTAGACATAAGCTATCGTATTGTATCTACTGATTAGTAGGTCGTATGGCGCAATACTAAATAGCATACTTTTCAGAACGGTAGTACGCCTTTTAAGACGTATCCAGAGTGTCGTTTTCCTTTTATGCTCCTCCTTCAATAAGATTTCACAAAGATGAATTGTATATATAAAGTAGGAGGGAGCCAAAACGTAGTGGGCTACGGGTTTATTACAATATCGAATTACGAAAGCTCTACAGTAGACGCAAATACCATTTAGATACAATTGACAGGCCCTTTTTCAAACTATATATAAGACGGAGTCGATGACTCCTGGATTTAGTCGACTTGGATTTTGCATGTGAGGCACCGGTATTTTTATATTAACGCTGGTCTGTTCTTTTGTGTCTTCTGGATAACGTTTTGTGTCTGCTGTATGACTTCGTTTAGTTCGTTTTTCACTTTCGTGTTTTTCTCTCGGTTTATCTATATTTTATACAATTTTATAAAAAATAAACTAAATGAATATTTTTGGTAGAACATATATTTGTGTTCCTTTTTTTCTCAGAGGATAATTTGGCTTTTTTGGGGATTTCATTTTAACAGGTATATGGATTTTTTTTTTCAACTATCATTGCTGAGGTTTTCCTCCAGCTTGTACATGAAGTGTCGTTTCTTGATAAACATATGAGACAACGTTGTGACTCAGCGTGCCAGTCACATTTGGTAGTGGAATAGATACTATTCACTATTGCATGACGTATTATTTTCTCAGTGTTGTGCTTAGAACTCAACTTGAATAAGTGGTTAATATTCACTCTAGAATGCTGAATATTTGATGAATTCTAATTAGAAAAAAAATCTGTTCTTTTAAGGAGTTATGATACTCAGGACAATTCATATCTTGCTACCAATGCTGTTACTGCGCACGACAGCAATACCACAAGGTAAGTGCAAAACGTACTTATTTTCCATAGCATTATGACAAAAAAGTCTAAAGGGATTTCCATTATTAAAATAATGTTTTCCTTTATTTTTGTTGACATGATCTTCATATGTACTGTATGTTTTATATAATGTAATATATATATATATATATATCGATAACTCAGTAGGTCAGTTAAGTCTAGGAATTGAGATGTTCAGAATGATTTGATAGCCTACTGTATTCATGATGAGCTATTGAGCTGATATCTTGGAGCATTTGGTTCAATAGTCTTAATGACTACTAGTAAATGGTAAAAGGTCTGAATTACATTACTCCCAAGGAGGCCAAGTGGACGATGAATCCAGTTTTAACTTGTTTGAGATCAGCAACATCACAAGAAAGACGATTGGCGCTAAAGTCTTCAAGGGTCATGACTGGGATTCTCCAGCGTACCGCTTCATCCGCTTTGACCACATTCCTCCAGTCAGCTCCCCAGTCCTCCAGCAACTCTTAAGACAGATCCAGAACAATGACGGCTTTGTGTTTGTGGCTTCCATACGTCAGGATCGGTCTTCTCGTGGCACCCTTGTGGGCTTAGAGGGTTCTGGTGGCCGTCGACATTTCGAGATAATCTCCAATGGACGTGCCAACAGTCTGGACCTAGTCTACTGGGTGGAGGGCTCCCAGAACGTAGTGTCCTTTGAGGATGTGGATCTATCAGACTCACAATGGAAGAACATCACATTGCATGTGCATGGAGAGAATGCCAACCTCTATGTGGACTGCAGCCTCATTGATAGCTTCACCCTGGATGAGTCTTTTTATGACCACTTGCAAGCCGAGGGTAGCCGCATGTATGTGGCTAAGGGATCTAACAGGGAGAGCCACTTCAGGGTAAGAGGCATTCCTCCCATTCTCAAATAGTGTCTTTCCTCCAGCAATGTTTTTTTGTGAAGTCTAATAATGACCCTTTGTCTAACGATGACCCTTTATGCTGTGTTGTTTTTTGCTGCTACCTAGTTCATTCATTCATTCATTCATGCTTTATTCTGGTCATAGTTAATTTGAATCTGGAGCCTCATCTGGGAACAGTGGGTGGGAGACAAGACCACACGCCACCCTAGATGGGACACCAGTCTATTGTTTATTCAAGACTTGAATTTATCACCCCACATCTGAAATCTACAGTAGTATAGTCTCATTCTCATCTGGCCAACCAGTTTATTACACGGATACAGTCCTCATTATTTCTATGTTGTTATAGTGGGTACAGAAGGGTATTCAATCCCCTCAGTTCTTACATACTTTATTGTGTTTTAGATTTTATTTAAAATTGGTTAATTGACTTTTTTGACCATCAATCAACACACAATAACTAATAATAACAAAGCTTAAAAAATACAAGTTTTTAAGTTTTTTTGTGCAAATCTCTCATTCGTATAAGTATTCAGACCATTTATTCAGTACTTTGTAGGAGCACATTATTTTACAGCAGCAGTTACAGGTTTGAGTCTCCTTCAGTAAGTCTGTGCAAGCTTTGAACAACTGGATTTGGGCAATTTCTCCCATTCTTCCTGGCAGATCCACTCAAGCTCGATCTGATTGGATGGGGAGCATGTGTGATATGCTATCTTCAGATCCCTCCACAGATATTCTATAGAGTTTGAGTCTGGGCTTTGAGTAGGCCCAGAGCCACTGCAGTGTTGCCTTGGCTGTATGCTTAATAGATTGTCATGCTGAAAGGTGCATCTTCACCCCAGTCTGAGGTCATGTGCTCTCTGGAACAGGTTTTCTTCAAGAACCTCTCTGTATTTGGCCCCATTCATCCTTCCCTCAATTCTGACCAGTCTCCCCATTCCTGCCTCATCGAAGTACCCCCATAGCATGATGCTGGCACCACCATGCTTCACTGTAGGTATGGTATTACCAATTTATTAGCAGTAACTGGTTTTCACCAGATGTAGCTCACAAAGTACGATTTTTGTCTCATCAGACTAGAGAATGTTTTTCCTCATCGTCTCAGAGTCTTTTAAGTTCCTGCCTTTTACTCAGGAGTGGCCTCCATCTAGTCACTCTACCATAAAGGCCTGATTGATGGAGTATTTCTGAGGTGGTTGTTCTTCCAGCAGGTTGTCCCATCTCTGTGGAGGACTTCTGAAGCTCTGTTAGAGTGGCAATTAGGATCTTGGTCAGCTCTCTAACCCCTGTAATTGTAATTGTGGGACCTTATACACACAATTTGACTGCAGTGAAGTTCTAGAGACAAATGATAAACAAAGCATATGAGAATGCACATGAGCTTAATTCAAAGTGCTTTAGTCAAAAGCCTGAATACTTAGCCAAATGAGATATTTCAGTTTCTGATTGTTAATACAGTTGCAAGAATTTCTAAAAATATGTATTTGATTTGTGATTGTGGATTATTGTGTGTAGACTAATGGCCAAAAAAAGTACATTTAATGCCCTGAGTACTTTTTGAACCCACTGTAACTAAAGATTGCATATTCACTTACCAGCATTGACTAAGTGTTGCTCAGTTGCTCACAACATTATCTCATGATCTTACAATTGCGAGTGGTTTTTGCTCCATTCATACTCATCTGTTTCAGGCAATTCTGCTACAGTATGTGCTTTGAATTTTCTGTTCAGAATGTCTGACAGATTGTATTTGTAGAGAATGTATTATATTTTTCTGTACTTAAAAGACTGGCTAATAGTAATTTAGCAGAAAAGAATGGAGAATATTGGTATAATAGATTACCCCAGTACTAACACTTCTGACATCTTGCAGGGTTTGTTGCAGAATGTTTGTTTCATCTTTGATACACCCATTGAAGATATTCTGAGAAAAAAGGGCTGTGAGATTTCCAACCCGGGTAAGAATGGAGTAACCATGCCTAAAAGATAAAAGAAAAGTTAATGAGACTAACCATAAGGAAATGTTTATTAGAGTAAGTTAATATGAGGTTGTTTGCATAATATTGATTTCCTTCAAGATTTTTGGGCATTTAAACAGCCAATAACTGTTTGATCAAGGGAAATGATCAAGTGCTGCATAATTCCATTACTATTATCATGCAGTTTTCTTTGGTTGTTTTTGCTGGAGATGTCAACTCATGCTAAAATTGCATTAGTTGTTTAATTTTTTTTTGTTGTTGGAATGTTTCCATTCTGAATCTTATGGGCATTTGCAAAAGTGGGTCACAAGCCTGTGGATCAGCCTGTATTAAATCAAGTTTATTGGAATTGACAATGGCTGTGGACTACACTGAGGTCAGGATGCACATATTATAAAGAAGTTTTAAAGAAGGGTTTTATTCCAAAGATTTATATAACAGTTATGTGCTATGGCCATTTGGGGGAAAATCCGCCTAATACTGCAGAGTTAAGATTCCTTTTACTTACCCTTTATACATGCACACAGATAAACACACGTGCAGTGAGATCATGAATTGGCAGACGCCATGCTAAGACGTTACACTGGGAAGTATGCCTTGTGGTCCTTTGCTAACACGTGGAGCAGGCCAGGAAAGTCCATACACTCAGCTAAATCAATACCATTTGGATTGACCGTCCTTTTTGTCCACAAACCAAGCATCATCTGACATGGATTTAATTTCCTTTTAATGAAATTTAGAAGGTCTTACCATGACTACATGGAGAACTTGTACATGGGAGGTGTTTATGTCAATAGTACAGTTATATGTGGTTAACTTAGTATTGAATGTCTCTTTGCATTGAACGTTTAAAGTAACTGTGACTTCTAGTTTCACACTGCTAAATATATAGATGTGAAGATTTCCTAAACCTTTGCGTGCTAAACTGGACCATTGCAGGTACCTTGCAATGGTCCAGTTTAGCAGTGCCATGTCAGACTGTGAACCGGAATGACTGATAATGGTCTGTCAGTGTTTCTCAAAGATGAACACTAATCTCCACAACATGTGCATTTTTTTTCTTTAATTGTCTTTATTTAAGTATTTTAGCACCCTGTATACACACCATAATAACAAGCCTTGTGTTCAGATATATATTTAGGAGAGCCTTCTTCATATAAACATGTCTTTCAAGCATAGGAGACTTTGAGTACCTGCATAAACGAGCCATAAACACAAAGACAGCTGTGCTCACAAATACACAAACATACATATATATATATATATATATATATATATATATATATATATATATATATATATATATATATATATATATATATATTCTCTTATAGAAAGCATTATTTTCAGAGGAAATGGTTGCAGCTCTGGACCAACCTGACTGTGTGAAGTTTCCTGTTTTCCATTTATCTTGGATTGTTTTCCCAAATAATGCAAGTCTTGGACAAATGATCATAATTCCCTTGCTTTTTCGTATTCTTCATCTCTTGGGCCAGGCCTTGGGTCTCTTGATTAATTTAAAAATGTTGTTTCTATGTAGCTTCTACAGAATATTTATCATGTATACGTTGGAGGGGAAAAGGAGTAATAAATCTGGGAGACTGACTTATTTCCAAATATTGTCATGGTGTTTATTTTGGTACTTTCAAATCTTCATTTGTAAATTCTGCACTGTCATTCTAGCATCTGCATTTACCAAGCAACATTGCTGATTTTTAGGTCTAGATTTGCACTGCCTAATGGAAAAATATGGTTTCCACCCATCTACCTAAGTGACACATGTGCCTTCCAAGAGTTTGTGAAAGAGTGATCACATTACAAAATTTTATTTCCTCTCCTATGGTGACATATCAATATATAATTCTTAAATCCATAGTTGTGAAATGCACATAATTTCCAAATAGTTCTGAACCTTAACCTATTTATTATGTCCATATATATCTATCTATCTTTCTGTCTGACTATCTGTCTGTCTGTCTATCTATCTATCTTGATAAAATTATATAACTATATATATTTGTGTTTAAATTGGAAATCTCTCAGATGATGTGCACATGGTGAGCGAGGGTGAATACATGATGGAAGTCAGTCCAGCCATCTCCACTAACTTTATCAGGCAAAATATGGAGAAAATGGACACATGTGAGCACTCCTGTGAGCAGCTCAGCTCCATGTTGCAGGAGCTCAAAGGACTCCGCATAGTGGTCGGAAACCTAATGGATGGCCTACAGAAAGTGGTAAGCTGCAGTGTTTTGTATGGACAAATCATACTAACAATCTAATAAGTTTTTTCCTGGTGTTTACTGGATACAGACACAGACATACTTTAAAATGTTTTAAATACTTACATATAGTTATGACCATTAAAATTGAAATATTAATATTGAATTTGATTAGTTCTGTATGGGTTAATGGAACAGTCATAAATTTACTGGGTGCAGAGAACAAAACCACTCATTAAACTTCACCCAGAAATGACTCCTGGCATGTGTAAACATAAATATGTTAATCTGCTTTTATTCAAAGTATCACTGAACAGTACTTGTGGTTAACTAAACTTAAATAATAGAATTCCAGCAGCAGTTGGGTTTTTATGATTCATTTCATCAGGACAGGGTAAGTGTTCCCTTGTTTGTGAGTGGGAGCCGAGACATGTCTGGCTGTGTTTAAACATCACTCTCTTTTTTCCTTTGGGAGCATCCCAGCAGTGAAAGAGTTTTGGCACGATCTCTGGGAAATTCAGCTGCTGCTGAACACACTTGGTCCCTGAGGCTCTTGCAGACCAAGTGGTGTGCCACTTTGTGGATTCACACCACTCTCTGTCTTTCCCTCTCTCTCTGTCATTCTCTTTCTAACACACACACACACTCAGAAACACATGCTGTTAATTTCCTAAGTCTTTTTCCACACAATTACACACACATGCCTGTTTTGGCATATACTCACTCATAAACCTGTGTCTGTCACTGAGTAAATAGCAGATTAGGAGTGGATATTACAAACAGCATCTCTCTGATTATTCATGTCTCTCAGTCTTTTATTCCTCTATTAATCACATATTCTGTATATACAAATGTGTCACAGAAATATATAATGCCCATTAGATTCCTCCATTATCAGTTACCATGGAAATAACTTAGCTTCCCTATTTGTGGGGACCTTATATACTACAGAACTGTTTAGTCAGATATTTCTCACTGTAATTAGCTGTAAATCCAGTCACATAGCCACATTTCACTGTTTTTATCAGAAACATTTTGGTTTCTATGCTGTCATACTTGTCTGTCTTTCAGAGTCAGGAGAACACAGTCATAAAGAAAGCCCTGGGCAACATTAAGAATATCAAACATAACCGTATGTGCTGGCAAGATGGCCGCTTGTTCGAGGATAAAGAAGACTGGGTGGTGGATAGCTGCACCAAATGCACTTGTCAGGTAGAAGACATAGATGAAGGAGATTTGGGTAATATAGGCTTTAAATGTCAGTGTTCCCCTTTATTAGCCCTTCTTTTTTGTTGGTAGGAGTCAAAGATTGTGTGCCACCAGATTACTTGTCCTCCTGTAGCCTGTGCCATTCCAGTTTTCCTGGATGGAGAGTGCTGTCCAATGTGTCTACGTGAGTAGAATTATTTTTGATAAGGCAGACACAGAACACAGCACAGATATGAATCTGTTTCCTTTCACAATATGAGGTAGGCCTTCAGTATACCAACAGTACCATCTGTTCAGACTAGAGTGTGAAATTGAAGAGATTAAGTCAGCTGCCAGGTTGTCATGTTGGCACAGCAGATAGTGTTGCCACCTCACAGCTCCAGGATCCTGGATTTGATCCTGAGCTTGGGTTACCTTCTGTATGGAGCCTCACATGTTCTCCACATGCTCCTACGGGTCCTCCGGTTTCCTCCCAGCATCCAAAACATGCAGGTAGGTGGATTGCCTGAGATAAATTGTCCCTAGGTCTGAATGAGTGTGTGAATGTGTGTGAATGGTGCCCTGTGATGGACTGTGATGTGGACTCCCTCGTCTTCTGCCCAGTGTTAAGAGGATAGGCTCCGGATACATCATGACCCTGACCAGGATAAAGTGGCTACTGAAGATGAATGAATGAAGGAAGTTAGCTACCATGCATGTATGGTTGGAAACAAACTGAGATGTTATCCAGAGTATATCTGAGCCAACAGAGTGTGTGCAGATCAGTTATATAACTCTGCAGAGGGTGTGGTGAGGTCAACATTATCCACCCTCTGCCTGGGTTTGGTTGCAATAATAGTTATACTGTTATCAGGAGCTGAAAAAACTTAATGGACTTGTATTGTTAATTGTGTTTGACTGTTTACAGCTAAGGACAGTGAGGATGGCTGGTCACCCTGGTCTGAGTGGACAGAATGCACAGTCACATGTGGAACGGGCACCCAGCAGAGAGGCAGGTCATGTGATGCGACCAGCAACCCCTGTAGTGGTCCTTCTATCCAGACGCGCACATGTAGCTTGGCTAAATGTGACAGTAGAGGTGAGACATTAAGTACATAAGTACAACATTACTACTTACGGCTTTACTGAAGATTGCAGATATATGCAGACTGGTATTGATGCATCCATAATACTTTGCATATTCCATTTCCACATTCCAGTCACTCAACCAGACAGCTGATTGTCATTGTTTAATCAGGCTGGTTAAAACACTGTTAGGTAGGTAGGAATATAAAACATCAGTGTAGCTCACTGTTTCAATGCCAATGGTTGTGCTAATGGGTCATTTCCTTATTATCTGTGTTTTAATACTGACTTGATTGATAGAACTGATTCTAGAATAGAACTGGTATTTTTTCTTCACATGCACTGTATTTAGTTGTGCATCCTCTGCACGTTTTAAACCTGCTAAATTGACTAAATACTTTGGTGTGTAACACAACATAGGCGATATACACAGATCAACCTTAACAATAAAACCACCTGCTTAATATTGTGTAGGTCCCCCTGCCAAAACAGCTCTGATCCATCGAGGCATGGACTCCACAAGATCTCTGTGTGGTGGTATCTGGCACCAAGACTTTAGCAGCAGATCCTTTAAGTCCTGTAAGTTGTGAGGTGGAGCCTCCATGGATCGGACTTGTTTGTCCAGCACATCCCACAGATGCTCAATAGGATTGAGATCTGGGGAATTTGGAGGCCAAGTCAACACCTTGAACTCTTTGTCACGTTCCTCAAACCATTCCTGAACAATTTTTGCAGTGTGGCAGGGCGCGTTACTCTGCTGAAAGAGGTCACTGCCATTAGGGAATTCCGTTGCCATGAAGAGGTGTACTTGGTCTGCAACAATGTTTAGGTAGGTGGTACATGTCAAAGTAACAGCCACATGAATGCCAGGACCCAAGGTTTCCGAGCAGAACGTTGCCCA
Organism: Pangasianodon hypophthalmus; assembly: GCF_027358585.1. Lineage (NCBI taxonomy): Eukaryota > Metazoa > Chordata > Actinopteri > Siluriformes > Pangasiidae > Pangasianodon > Pangasianodon hypophthalmus. The sequence goes on along the minus strand of NC_069737.1, from coordinate 11,309,581 downwards.
GAGCATCACACTGCCTCCGCAGGCTTGCCTTTTTCCCATAGTGCATCCTGGAGGCATCTCTTCCTCAGCTAAGTGACACACATGTACCCGGCCATCCACATGATTTAAACGAATACATGATTCATCGGACCAGGCCACCTTCTTCCATTGCTCCATGGTCCAGTTCTGATGCTCACATGCCCATTGTAGGTACTTTTGTCAGCGGACAGGGGTCAGCATGGGCACTCTGACTGGTCTGCAGCTACAGAGCCCCATACACAGCAAGCTGCAATGCAATGTGTGTTCTGACACATTTCTATCATAGCCAGCATGAACTTTTTCAGCAATTTGTGCTACAGTAGCTCTTCTGTGGGATCGGACCAAATGGGCTAGGCTACGCTCCCCACATGCACCACTGAGCCTTGGGCTCCCATGACCTTTTCATCGGTTCACCAGTTGTCCTTCTTTGGACCATTTTTGGTAGGCACTAACCACTGTACCGGGGAACACCCTACAAAACCTGCCATTTGGGCGATGCTCTGAACCAGTCTTCTAGCCATCACAATTTGGCTCTTGACAAAGTTGCTCAGATCTTTACACTTGCAGATTTTTCCTGCTTTCATAACATCAACTTTGAAAACTGACTGTTCATTTGCTGCCTAATATATCCCACCCCTTGACAGGTGCCACTGTAATGAGATAATCAATGTGATTCACTTCACCTGTCAGTGGTTTTATTGTTATGGTTGACTGATGTATAAATATACACACAAGTGTACAAAAGTATGTAAAGCAATGCTGTAAAGCAAATATTTTTCAAAAATTCTGCAATTAAATGTTTTCTACATTAAAAAAAAGTTTCCCTAAAAAGCAGTAAACACCATATAACACATATAACACGGTTGGCATGACAACCCTTTACATGACAACCCTTTAAAAATGCATCAGTAATCTCACGTACATTTTGTGCTGGTAATTCTTTCTATGACTCTTGGAGAATCAGCCACAGTTCTTCTGGAGACTTTGACTATCACACTTGCATCTGTGTTTGCGTTTAATACCTGACAGCCAGCATTTATTTTTTGTCTGAGAAGCGATGTATATAATATGTTACCTTCCTTACCTTCTCCTTCTTTATTTTTTTGCAACATTTAATTTTTGATGGAAAAAAGTAATGTTTGGAGATCTGAAATGTTTTTTTTTTTTTTTTTTTGGTGAGCCAATAATGCAGAAATCATAAACATCTAAGGCAAAATTAATATTAAAAAAAAAAATTTGAGTACCTAACACTTTTGCACAGCACTGTATATATTTCCATTAGGCTCTACAGAGGATCACATGTTACTAAGGATTTTTTTTCAACAAGAGGAAAGACCAACTCTTCCTTCACAGACTTAACATGCCACCTGTCTGGCTTCAGCAGAAAAAAACCCTCCTTTCTCATAAAGCACATATGTCATAATCATGTCAATAAAATGTAAGTGTAAATCACAAAAGTTCTCAATGACTAAACAGACAATTGCTACAGTTGCCTTGTTTTCCTACAGCTCATGCTCTTAGCACAGATCTGTTAATTCCTTGTACATGAAATTTGTGATTGTGTAACAAAGTACTCACATCCACAGCTGATGATGACTTTCAATAAAAATTTAAAATCAGAGACTGTGAGATGCATGTTGCAAATACACTGAATTAAGGTTCCTGAAATAATTTCTGTGTTGACTTGTATGTATGTTCAACTCATTATTTTAGTGAAATATTCATTTATGGACATCAAATGGACTTCATCTGCTGGCAGTGGCAAACCACTATATTGTCATGACACCATCAATCTTTACAAGAGCACCTGTTGTAGTCTTGTTTTGTCCAAATATGGCAATGGTGTGTATATCTGATAAGTTTGGTTTTGGTCTGACTCCAACCCATGATGCCAACACATAGGCTACTTCTTATGTACAACCCTACCAAACAATTTAATAGTTGATTTTGAAACTTGAAAACTTTTTTTTTTTTTTTGCCTACTTCACCACACTCAATTTTTTTCAATTTTTTTTTTTTTCAATTTTAATGCAGGCTGTATGCTTGTGTCCTATTCCTGGTAAACTATTGAAACTTTTTAGTATAGAATTAATTCTGCTATATTTCTATCTGCTTGTGAAATTTTATATTAATTACCTGCCACGTGCAGCTTACTAATCTTTTCTCTCTTTTATGTTGAAAACTCTTTGTCTCTTCCCCCTGTTCAACCTCATGTTTATACACCAGAGGAACAGGAAATGGTCAAAGACAAAAATAGGGCTGGCTCTTAAGTATAAAAAACAGATGTGAGAACTGCCTTTAATTAAATTCTCCAAAACATTTGGCAGGTCATATTTCAGTTTACATGCTATAATAAGTGTGTACTGGATTGTCTAATGTATTGAAAATAATAAATGCCACATTGGTTGTCAGTTCATCAGGATGGAGGATGGAGCCTCTGGTCTCCTTGGTCATCCTGTTCAGTAACATGTGGTGAAGGCCAGATTACCAGAATCCGCCACTGCAACTCACCAGTGCCCCAGTTGGGGGGGAAGGACTGCGAAGGAAGTGGCAGAGAGACGCAACGTTGTGATACCAAGCCCTGCCCTAGTGAGTGACCGCATTCACACTTCTTATGTTTCATATGATCTGGCTTTATATATTCCATGAAGTTGAATTCAACTTGAATTCAGCTGTCTGTTGAGAACTGCATGGAAACTAGCTTTGATTCATTTTTGGTGAGCTCTTCCTTTGCATTTAACTCCTGACATCTGAAAAATGGTCAATATGTTGAGTGATTCACTGATTAAAATAATGATACTTTCATATGGAGATCATATAAAATATTGCCATATATATGTATATGACTAGACGTACACTATATGACCAAATGTATGTGGACACCTGACCATGACACCCATATGTAGGCCTTCCCCAAACTGTTGCCACAAAGTTCCAAGCAACAATTATCTAGAATGTCTTTGTATGATGTAGCTTTAAGCTTTCCCCTTTGCTGGAACTAAGAGGCCTACCCCAAACCTGCTCCAGCATGACAATGTCCTTGTGCAAAAAGGTAGAACCATAAAGACATGGTTTGCCAAGGTTGTGTGGAAAAACTTGAGTGGCCTGCACCAAACCCTGACTTCAACTCTGCTGAGCACGTTTGGGATGAATTGGAACACTGACTGTGCACCAGGACTTCTTGTCCGACATCAGTGCCTGACTTCACTAATGATCTTGTGGCTGCATGGGCACAAATCCCCACAACCATGTGCCAAAATCTAGTGGAAAGACTTCGTAACAGCAAAGGGGTACTAAATCTGTAAAGGAATGGTCAACATGCACATAAGAGTATGATGGTCAAGTGTCTACATAATTTGTCAATTACTACTACTAGACATTGAAACTGACCTGGAAGACTGAAAACTCTCACAGACATACATACACATAAACTACTACATTATTAAGGAACAATTTTTTGACCTGACATGCTTGCAGTTGATGGAAGATGGGGACCATGGTCCCCCTGGGCTATATGCTCAGCAACATGTGGTGGAGGAGTGCGGAGTCGAATACGTGTGTGTAATAGCCCTTGGCCACAGCATGGAGGAAAAGGGTGCTCAGGAGAAGCTGAGCACACAGGGACATGCAACAAGCAGGACTGCCCTGCTGGTAAGTTGATGGTGGTTACTTCTGTTTGCTATCTAGCTTATCCTGACACTGCTCCTGTTGTTATCTGTAGTCGTTTTGTACAATCCAATTACCTGCACTGTGCTATGCATTTATTGTATGTTTCACATATTCCTGTCATACACTGTTCAGACTATTTACACTTTAGGTAGTCTGAAAAAAGGTATTGTATGTTAAATCATATTCTTGGAAGCATGGTTTTCTGATTTCATCTTACTATGTGAATATATATTGATATATGACAATAAAATTCATTTATGTTATTTTTGATGTCTGCTCTTCTAATGCATTAAAAAAAAAAGGTTTTGGGTCATTTTTTCTTTCTTTTTGTTTCTCTCTTTATCAGATGGCTGTCTGTCCAATCCCTGCTTTGGAGGGGTGGAATGCACCAGCACACCTGATGGCTCATGGGAATGTGGTCCCTGCCCCGTTGGTTTCCAGGGCAATGGAACATTTTGTGAGGATGTCAATGAGGTAAGGCAGGAGACAAAGGAAACTGGAAAGAATATGCCAATGCAATCAGTATGGAGTGAAAGGCCCTGCAATTTTCCAGAATGCTCATATCAGTACGCTTTCATAAATAGTCTGTTCTTTTCAGGATTTTAACGAAGTGATGAGTGCAACAATATGCCTACAAATAATGTCACACTGTTGTATTATTTTGTTCAAAATATTCCTAATTTCACTGGCATCTCCATGTGTGTTTGTGTGGGTGTGTGTGTTTCATCCGTAGTGTGATCTGGTGCCGGATTTGTGCTTTAAAGTCAGTGGGAAACAGCGCTGCATGAACACTGACCCAGGATTCCACTGCCTTCCTTGTCCTCCTCGTTACAAAGGCAACCAGCCCTTTGGCATGGGAGTGGAAGTAGCCAGGAACAGTAAGCAGGTTAGGAAAACCATGGCACCATTGTATAGTGGTAGTAATTGGACTTTCAATTCAGGTGACTGTACTCGTTTTAGAGTCTTCAATTTCCACACACATGAGAGGATAAGCTGTTAAAAGTACTCAAGTAAGAGAAGAAACAGGCCAAATCATGCATCTTTTCACACTACTAATATGTCATATTTTCACTTCCCCATAATTACCATCCTTTGCTAAATTGTCCATTATTTGTAGTATGGTTATAGCCTTTCTAAGTTCCTAGCCTTCCAACACACTCAGTAATATTTAGTATACAATTAGTATACAACTGTGAAAAAGTAATGATTGCTCATTAGCGATCTAATTATAAATCTACTTATGGGCTTCTTTAAAGCTGCTTTCTGACAATATCTATACAAATAACAATGAATTACCTGAAAGATATTTAAGGAAGATGGAAGATATTTAAAAAATGAGCAAGCTCATACTTGTGGGATAAACCTCAGTGGCTTTCCTGTGAATAACAAGAAGGCAACAAGAGACCTACCTCACCATTTTTATAGACAGTAGGTTAAAATGAACTTTTAATAATCCAGACCCAAATGTTTACCATTGCTAATACAACTCAAAGCAAAAAGAAGTATGCATTTGAAATGCAAAGACTTGGAAAAAATGAGGGGAGGAGGCAAATTTTCAGGCAAATTTTCCAATTTGGATTAAACTTAGGTTAACTGAATAGTGCAGACAATTGACTGCTAACGTAACAGTATGCTGTTCATTCATTACCTCATTCATTTTCTGTAATTGCTTTATCATGGTCACAGTTTTGCAATTTGCTGAACAGTACAGACTACTGAACTATTCCATTTACATTGCTATACATGTTTGGCTATGTGAGGAAGTATTCAAAGTTGAGATTACAGTTTACAGCTGAATATGTTGTTTTATATGGTTTATTTTCAGAAACAAATCCTCTTTTTTTTACTCTCGTGGCCCATGATCTATTAGTAAACTACTACACTACACTCCCTCCTTGAGCACTACTTTGGTTCAAAAGTGGCGCCAATAAGTCTGGATAATCATCCTTTACAGTGGTTGTCAAATAGGGGAGAGTGGGGTAAGGTGAAACAGGGGTCTGTTGGAACATTATCAGTTGCTCCAATCAGCAAAAAGACAGTTGTGACACTCTGCACATGTTCAGTAGCTTCTTCTGCCTTCCTGTAAAAGAACAGCAACTTAATCACAGCTCTGAAGATTTACTCTCAAAAGTCCTATTTGAGGTATAAAAGTAATTTTCTTTGGAGAACATTTTGACCAGTTGATCAGTTAATATGATTGATAGATGATGGTTAGCTAGCATATCAGGTTTTGTGATGGTTGACAGTGTGGGGTCAGCTGAAACAGTGTTATTTAGTGATATTTAACAAAACAATAGAGATTCATAAATGCAAAATCTAAAACTCAATGTAAAATAGCAAGCCAGGGTCAATACATATATATACCTCGGGCTAGACAGGGAGATCCAAAGAATAGGAAGAAGCTGGGCACAGGTCAGAACATCATAAACATAGACAAATTGCCAAATGGGAGATCAAAGAAACAAAGCAAGGTCATACACATAGATCAAGGTAGAATTCAACTGCTCAGAACTTACATGATTTAGAACAAACAGCAAGACTTTGTGATCTGTGTTTGAGTCTATGTGCATTCTATCCACCTTATTTTGCAATGGAGAAGTAAATAATACCTCATATTTCCTCTTTTTGTGTGAGATATCTGGTTCAATTCGCAAGTGCTTGCTTACAAATGTAGTAAAGTAACAAACGTACTTTGAGTTAATGCTGTTATTTGTTATGATGATGCCATTCTTCTTCTTTTGCTGCCATAAAACAAATTGTGCAAACCAAACCGTAAGTCTTACAGATATGAAACTTGGTCAGTAGGTAGCATGCCCTCTCGCAATTCAGGTAAGCAAGATGGGCCCAACTGGCCTAATGGCCTAATTGTCAATAGATAGTGCGGTCTCCCACTACTCAAGTAGGCGAGATGGGCCCGATTTGAACTGTGAGTCTTACATACAAAATTCTTTTTTTCCACTGATTTCCTGGGTTCTCCCAAACAAAAAAGTCTCAAGAACCATTTAGCTCCACCCATGTAGATTTTTTGCTACTTTGCATAATATGTGAAATGTACATTTTTGTGAACTAGTCAACCAGTTGTGGCTCATGAGTGCTTTCTTGGATTCATATGAAACTTGAAAGGTTTGGGGCATAGGTAGGGGGTAGGTGACCCACTAGTAACTGATCCAATCTCACTCACAAAGTTCTGAGTATGTCTGCAAAGGTTGGGGTGTGATCATCAAAAGAGGGCACTCTTAATAGCTCTTTCTCAGGAACCAAAAGTCCAAATTGAGCTCAGATTTTGTGTGCTGCATCGAACTGCTAATCTGTAATTGGATTTTTAAATCATCACTGAATTACTTCAAAAATATGGCCACCTTCAGCCACTCAATTTTCAGCAGGCATTTCACACAGACAGCATTGAGCTATTGTCATACTTCGTAAGTATGTTCATCTATGGTCTCTTTTTTGATCTATGTATCTTGGCAAGAACTGGCCACCGAGGGCGCTATTTGCGAGAAGTGCTTGTACCCTGCAGATATAGCAACCTCTTGCAGCTATATTTATTAGTTTTTTTTCTGTTAAGGTGACCTGAGTGGCATGAACAGCTTACTCATGCCTGAAGTCACACAGGTTTCCTTAAATAAAAATGGCTCATTAACTGCAATAATGCACAGTACTTTAACATTTGATTCCTAAGTACATTTCCAAGTATTTTTGTATTTTAACTCAAGAAGAGATATATAAAGTGAAATCCTTTACTTTTATTCAGGTAGAAGATTTTTTTTTGCATTAGCTGCTAATTCTGATCTAAGAGAGTAGCTATTTGACCATGCAAGCTACTATTATGAACAGACATAGCTAATGTTAGCTTGCTAGCTAGCCAGTCTCACGGTTGTACCAGAGAACAGAAAACTCCTGAAATAACTCTGTGTCTGCATCAGGTGCTGTTTAGGGACAATGGACACCACTGGGGTATCAAACAACCTACTACTCTCAGTAACATTTAACTTTGTTCACACGCAGTTTAGCTTATATTTATGTGCTGATATCCTCAGGTGGCATGGCAGAGAAATGTCCTGTGCAACCTGTGGAAGCAAGTGAGACCAGTAAATGAGTGAATTATGGGCATATTCAGTCCAAGGGAGGTAGCGGCTCCATTTGTGCTGGTTGTTACTGCAGTATGTTCTCAAAAATCTCACAGCTTCTTGCTTTAGGTGTTCTACTTGGCTGTTTAACTGTGGGGGATAACATGATTAATGTTAATATTTAATTGCCTGCAAAATCCTTGCCATACCCATGATGTGAATTGAACTCCCTGGTCTGACCCAATATCTCCTGGGAGACTGTAATCCCTGAACACTTCCCTGAAGATTACTACTGTGGTTTCCATGGCTGTAGGGAGCTTGGGCAGAGGAATTAGGCAGCATCACTTTGAAAATTGGTGAGTGATTGTCAGTATGGTGGTGTTAGAGAAGCAGGGAGATCAGTGATAAATGCTACATCTACACTACATGGCCAAATGTTTGTGGACACTTGACCATCACACCCATATATGGGCCTTCCCCAAACTGTTACTTCAAAGTTGGAAGCATAGAGTTGAATATGATGACTTTGTGTGCTGTGGCATTACAATTTCTATTCACTGGAACTAAGGGGGCTACTCCAAACATCTTCCAGCATGATAATGCTCCTGTGCATACAGCAAGGTCTGTGAAGATATGGTTTGCCAAGGGTGGAGTGGAAGAACTCAATCCCACTAAACACCACTTAATACCTTTGGGATAATTTGGAATGCCGACTACACTTCAGGCCTTCTCGGCCAGCATCAGTGCCTGACCTTATGTCGTGGGCAGATCCCCAAAGACACTCTCCAAAATCTAGTGGAAAGCCTTCACAGAAGAGTGGTGGTTATTATAACAGCAAAAGGGTGCATAAATCTGAAATGGGATGTTCAAAAAGCACATATGGGTGTGGTGGTCAGGTGTCCACAACCTTTTTGGCCAGATAGTGTATGCAAGTCCAAGGCCGCTGTGGGATAGGTAGAGGTTCCTAGTCTAGCAGGTTGCTATCTTGGGGTACAAGACGGTAAACAGAGTATGCAAGACTTGTGACATCCTTGACAACCTTGAGAAATCATGGCTCACCAGAATTTGTTTTCCACAAACTCGATTGTTCTATGAATGCCTGGGTGTCTGGAACTGAGTGAGGTATTGCCCCACTGGATTGCTGATCCTCTCATACTCAGAAGTATTTAGGTCTTTTCTGGAGGGCACTCTGGGGAGACTGGGTCCTCTTGTTGTGCATGTTGGATGTCCTCCATGATGTCTCAGATATTGGAGAAAGTGTATCAGCTTTAATATTATTATGTCCTGGTCTGTAAGTAAGAAGTGAGAAAAAAATGAGGGTCCATCTGTCTGGTCTGGGATTCAGTATTTTGGCAGATATTCAGTCATATTCCAGATTTTGAAGGCTTTGATTATCAGGAGGTCTGCTTTGATTGCTAAGAGTTTCCCGCATCATAATTTCTTTCTGCAGAACTTAACTTTTGTTAACTTGATGTTGTGGGAGGATGGGTCTAATTCCACTTTTGGAGGCATCTACTTTGACAGTGAATGGGAGCAAAAGATCTGGGTGATGGAGAATGGGGGCTGGTAAATCATTCCTTCAGATTCTTGAATGCTTGAGTGGCTTTTTTGGTCCATCTCAGAGTTTTTAGTTTACCTTTTAGGAATGAAGTCAACACGGTGATCACTGAGCTGAAACCCCTTATGAATCGCTGGTAAAAGTTGTCAAATCCCAGGAATCCTTGACGTTCCTTCAGGTGCTGGGTTGAGACTGAGATGTTACAGCATCGACCTTCGATTTGTCCATCTCCACTCCATTCTTGGAGAGGATATAGTCACAGAACCCTATTGAGGAATGATGAAACTCACACTTCTACAGCCATACAAAGAGCTACATACTTTCTGAGGATGAAACATGAGAATGATGTCAGTGTACACTATCACAAACAGGGTTAGGAATTAGTGAACACCTGGAAGACACCTCATTAATAAACATCTGAAAGACTGAAGGAGCCTTTATGAGCCATATGGTATGGCCATATGGTGGTCTTCTATTCATCACCTTCTCTAATGTGATGCAATCACAAGACTGGTGAGGTGGTAATTTGGTGGCTTGGTTTAAGACCTCTGCGAGTTTGAAGATCTCCACCATATTTTGAACTTGAGGGCATTCAATCTGGGTTGCACGGCAAGGGAGAGATAGACAGGAATTAAACATTGTGGATCCTATGATGTTAGCTCACCATGTTTCCAGGAGATTATATGGGTTGTGCTTTGTGAGGCAAGGTGAGCATAGGATCACCAGGTCCTGGGAAGAATTGGTGATCATGAATGAGATGGTTTCAATGTGGAGAGTGCATCAGGAGAGGAATGGTGCTTTAGGTGTTATTTCCTAGACTCAGTGGCAAACCATCTAGTGCATACACTGCTATTTTTTGAATAGGACAAGAAGAAATTCATTTGTGAATCAAAATTTGTGCTTTTTTTTTCATTCAGGAAGTTGTCTGCCAATCCATTATCAATGAGAGCTGGGAAGAAATTAGATCATAAACAGTGACAGTGACAGACTAACATGTCTGAATTCCATGTGTTCAAATTGTATTTTCTTCTGATATTAACACAAATGTTTTTTCATGTATTTGTTCACAGAAAATGTTCCTATTATATGTTTAAAAAATTGGAGATTTAGAATATTTTTCTAATCAGCTTTATTAAAAAATTTTTAAATCTGACTAATCTGCCAGGTTAATTTTCCAGGAACTTTCATGGAATAGCAAATTGCTATTGCTATTACTGTTGGGAAATGACTGTCTCATCTCACAGCTCAGATTACACAGCAAATATTAAAAGAATTTTTAATGTAAATGTGTCAAATTGTGTTGAGTTTGAATTGGAGATTCTTTGGTGCTTTTTTTAAAAACTAATAATCAGTTTCATTGGAGGTACCTAACACAAAAATATGGGTTGATGGGAATTCACAGTAGATGTAATATTCAAGAGTGGTCTATTTGGGACCAATAAGAACACAATGAGATATATAGGCATTTTCCTAGAACATTTTGTACAGAATTTTTACAAATGTTACTGTGATTTTTGCAGTATATTAAAAATTAGATCATTTTAGTCACCTATGAGCTAAACTACTTACAACCAGTATAATATAATAAAAGACCCAAAAAGGATATATCATCTTTTTAATCCCACAGATTTGTGAACCTGAGAACCCTTGCAAGGACAAGACCCATAGTTGTCATAGGTTTGCTGAGTGCATCTACCTTACCCACTTCAGTGACCCTATGTATAAATGTCAATGTAAGATTGGCTATGCTGGAGATGGCTTTATCTGTGGAGAAGATTCTGATCTGGATGGTTGGCCCAACCAGAACTTGGTGTGTAGAGCTAATGCCACCTACCACTGCAAGAAGGTAAACGGACAATACATGATGCGTGACAATATAATGATTTTGAAGAGATACGATTCATTGATGGCTTTGATTTCTTGTTCCCTTTTATCCTCTAGGATAATTGTCCCAGCCTTCCCAATTCTGGCCAGGAGGACTTTGACAAGGATGGCCAAGGAGATGCATGTGACAAGGATGATGACAACGATGGAATTATGGATGAGAGAGTGAGAGATCTAGTCAGCTACTCTTTTTAAGATATAAATGTGTGTTAATACAATTGTAATGTTAGTGCAATGCTATTTCATAATTCCAAGATGTGCATGCTTGGAATGGGTAAAGCCTATGAATATATTTTGCTTTGTAACCTTCAGAACTGTTTGCAATTTTCATTACTTACCTACATCAAGTATTGAAGATTGTCAGCAAGTCACCTAGTTTCTAGTCATGATCCTTTAATATGATCCTTCCTTTAGCTCAGTAAATCTGTCTTTCCTTTTTGTTCATGAACTGAAATTTCTTGTTCTCAACAGGACAACTGCCCTCTGTTGTTTAATCCCAGGCAGTTTGATTATGATAAGGATGATGTGGGTGATCGGTGTGATAACTGCCCTTATGAACACAATCCAGCTCAAATAGATACCGATCACAATGGGGAAGGAGATGCCTGTGCTGTGGACATTGATGGGGATGGTATGGCCTAACCCTGTAAATTCCAATTAATTCCAATAAAAATGGGAAACCAGCATTTGTACATTTTTTGCAATTTTAAATATTCATTTTATAACACTGGGTCTTCAGTTCTGTGACAAAGAACTGACGGCAAAGTTCTAGAGTCATTTTTTTATTAAAATCAAAGTATGTGACCATGCTATGATGGTCAAGTAAGAGCCAAAAGAACAATGGCATAGGATGATGCAAAAGTCGTGGGAAAAATGCAAATACAACTACAAATTAATCACATTAATTAATATAATCTTACCAGCCTACATGCCTGGCCCCACGCTCATACAGTGCATTGCAGTGTTAACACACATGGTAATGGGCAGAAAAAATATTCATATTACTGATTGATGACATAAGAAGGACAAGTTTTATGTAATGTAACAGTTTTCTTTAATCGCAGGTCTATATCTTCAGCGTATAATCGGGCATGGAGAACAGATTATCGCACAGTTTGTTATTGAATTATTATGATTATCTCATACAGTGTTACAAGTAATACATCTTAAAAGGCTGCTGTAATCACGCAGTCTAAAACTGGCTTTAGAAGTATTGCCAAGATTACAGACAGCTTTGGTTATGATACTGCAAAAGCTTGTACATCATCTATGAGTGTGACAAAGTAAGTCTTTATATGGACTCTTGCCGTTTGTGTTCCAGGCATCCTAAATGAAAATGACAACTGCCCGTATGCATACAACAGTGATCAGAAGGACACTGACATGGATGGAGTGGGAGACCAGTGTGACAATTGTCCTCTGCTTCATAACCTTGATCAGGTACTAGTGGGACATTTACAGCATTTAGTAGACACCACTCCCTTATACAGAGTGACGAAACAGATGTGCAGTTCACTAGGTGTGCTAGTTCACTAGGTCACGGAGCCAAGATTGAGTCAAGAACGCAAGATCAAGTCTAGCTGAGATCAAGTCAAGACAGAGTCTTAAGGGGGTTGAGACCGAATACAGGCAAAGTCCAGATGAATGCAAGACTGAGTTAAGGCCGAGACTGAAAACCATTGGAGGGTTTCGGGAGACCCTGGGCTTGAACAATATTGGGGCCATATGCAAACACCATGAGATGAATTTACAACTGCTACAACCAGAAGAAGAAAGGCTGCTAGTAGATACCGTAAGAAAGAACAGCAGTTATTCTCTGAGCAGAGAGAGACAGAGATGATATCAGATAATTGCAGATAATATCACAGTGACAGAGGATTAGCAGAAAACTTATAATACTATCTACTCAGTCACTCTCTTACATGAATTGTACCTGATTAAAATGTTTCTATTTCTTTAAAAAATCCATTACATGTTCATTACAAATATGAAGGCATTTTTGGCATACAGCTAGTTTCAGAGCTACTGTTTTAATGACATGTTCTAATTATTTCCAGCTGAACAATTATTGTTCAACAAATATTTCACAGCTCCTGTGCAGCAAGACCCTGCTGAAATCAGGTGGTTGCTAACGTCAAACCTTTCACACTTTTCTTATTTGTCGAACTTTAGCAATGGTCCCTAATGATTCAGTAAAACAGATACTCGGAGAGAGAAAATGTATCACTGACTCTGAATCAGGTGTTTCCTAACTTGCTTAAACAAGTGCAGTTGATTTGTCACATTCAAATATGTAGTCTTGATATAGTTTGCCGTGCTGTTCATGTGCTATTGACCAGAAATGATTGAAACATTCAGACCAGATCTGAATGTTTCAATGTGAAACTGACTTTACCACAGTAAGAGAGACTGGATTTATTTCCAGCAAAATAGAAAAATCCACTTTTAAACAGCCATAGTTAATTAGCTAGACAATTATCAACAAATGCAGTCTTCACATGTATTTTTGCTGCAAGCTGCAAGCTGCAATGCAATGTGTGTTCTGACACCTTTCTATCATAGCCAGCATTAAGCTTCCCAGCAATGTGTGCTATAGCAGCTCTTCTGTGGAATCAGTCAAGACGAGCTAGCCTTCACTCCCCACACGTGTCAGTGAGCCTTGGGCACCCATGACCCTGTTGCTGGTTCACCAGTTGCCCTTCCTTGGACCACTTTTTGTCAGGGCCAGGACTCAAACTCTGGGCGGCAGCTTGAGAGTCAGACGCTCTATCAGTGAAGTCCAAAATTCAAAAAATGCAAAGATAGAAAAAGGCAAAAACAAGAAACAAAGGTTATCCACAAAGTTCAGTTGGAAAATCCGAAGAAATAATCCAGTGTAAGAAGGCAATGCAAAACATATCATCAAAGGAGTAGTCCTACATAAATAGTTTCTCACGAGAAAAAAGAAAAAATCACAAACGTTTTCACTAGTACAACAGGCAAGAAAAACAGGGTAACTTACACGAGGCACAGAGGGCTGGCCTTAACACAACTGAACACCAAGAAAAGAAATTGAGGAACAGGGCAACTTAAAAACACACGGGGAAATGAGACAGGCTCATTTGGTAGGTACTCACCACAAGACCTGTGATTTTGGAGATGCTCTGACCTTGTCGTCAAGCCATCACAATTTGGCCCTTGTCAAAGTTTCTCAGATCCTTACGCTTACCCATTTTTCCTGCTTCCAAAATATTAACTTTGAGAACTGACTGTTCACTTGCTGTCTAATATATCCCACCCCTTGACAGGTGCCATTGCAATGAGATACTCAATGTTATTCACTTCACCTGTCAGGGGTTTTAATGTTATGCATATAATATAACATAAAATGTTATATATGTATATATACTGTATTTAAAGAAGCACGTAAATAGCATGTAATATTATCTTGCAACATATTCTCAAATGTACAACTTTTCTGCTTCTTTGCAGCTAGATTAGGATCATATGTCTCCGTGTTCCTCACTGCCTCAATTCACCTGCTTTTAGGAAGAAACTTTTAAGGGTTGACTGTTTCGCCACTGTCTGTTTAACCACTTGATTGGAAGTTGTATATTTGGGGCAAACCAGACATCTCCTCAAAGTCTGTAGCATTGGACAAAACACAGGAAGGCATCATCAAAAAGGCATAATCCATAACTAAATTATACACAATATACTGTGGTAGACACCTGAAATAACAATAACACCTGAAAAGCCCAAATAATTATGGACCTGACTCTGTGTGTATGTGTGTGTGTGTTCTCTGGAAACTTTGTGTACTATGCCTAATTTCAACCATATCCAATATGTCCTATATTTTGTTTTGCTGGCATTCGTGAAGTAATTCACTTTATTAAGTAGTAATCCACATTTCTGATATTATCATGATTATCTAGGAACAATTTAGCAGTGTCCCTAAGAAAGTGAATAATGTTTTAAATGTTAAGGCAAATTTGATTCAGTTCCTTTTTTTTTTTTTTAATAGTTTTACTGTTTACTGCACTACATAATAATTATTTTGAAAATTTTCACTTCATTATTTTTGAAAGCATCTTCACTTTACAGTACTTCTTTAGACTTTTGTATACATCAGAAACATTAGATTGTAATATGTAAAATATTCTTATGTAACAGTTCTTAGTTTTGAAAATTGTTATATTTATTGTATGCACATTCTCACTGTAGTGTAATGTGACCACTTTAGCTGATATATTTTTTTTAATGCTCAACAGGCTGATACAGATAATGACCTTGTAGGAGATCAGTGTGACAACAACCATGATATTGATGAGGATGGCCATCAGAACAATCTAGACAATTGCCCTTATGTTCCTAATGCCAACCAGGCAGATCATGACAAGGATGGAAAAGGAGATGCTTGTGACTTTGATGATGATAATGATGGAATTCCTGATGACAAAGACAACTGCAGGCTGGTAGCCAACAAAGAACAGATGGATTCAGATGGTGGGTCAAAGTGTCATAGAGGCTTTATAATATTTTATCATTCCTTCAGTATTCCTCAAACCAATTAACATGATCACTTTCTTTTATTATTTACAGCATTAGCAGTTCTCTAAAGGCTTGACTTTGTCCAAATGTCCAAAACAATCATAGCATAATTCTATGGTCTATAAATTAAAATAGCTCGGTGCTAGCTATAAGTTAGATGTTCAGTGTATGTCTATGCCTTGAATCAGCTGAGGTCTGATCCACACAAACATCCACACACAACATACAAACAAGTGATACCGATTTGGGACATAACACGGAAGAGTGCCTCTGCAACGCTTGGTGCTGAGATGTTGCGAAGAGTCACAGCTTCTGGGTATCACTTGCATAGTCCACTAAAACTAGCACAAAGCAATGCCCTCGTGAAGTCCGTTCTAATGGCCAGATGAGGTCCATACAAATTCTTTTGAAGGGGACCCCGATCAATGGAAGCAGACGCAATGGCACTTTTGGGGTGGTCGGGGGATTCACTAGCTGACATTCATGGCAAGCCACCAATAGAAATGGGCCATGAAATGGTTTGGTGTTTTATCCTGCCCCAAATGCCCAGCCATGAGATCATGATGAGCCACATGGAACAGTAGTTCCCTATGGCTCTTTGGTACCAACAATTGGATTGTCTCTTCCTTGGTTTGAGTGTCCTGTGTCACTTGATATAACCTTTAATGACTGACCCTTCCTGTCCCCCGTTGTGGAGCTGACATTGACAGCCCCAGGCACCACCAACGCTTTGCACATTCCACACTGTGCCTTGCAAGTGCAGGACCCATCCACAAACATTTCTCATACTAATGCCTGAAACCCTGGCCAATTTGTCCCAAGAATTAGTGGATGGGTGAGGGGAGGACTAACCAGTGCCTCCACTCTTGCCCCCAGAATTTAACGATGACTGGCACCAGCAGATACTCATGAACATCCTCGTGCACACACCTCACCTTCACCAATCATGAATTTCCCAATGCCTTGTGTAGCAGATTCCAACTGGACACCATTGACTTCTAAAGATCAGACAGCCACGACTCCATGAGGTCTAGGGTCTTTTATTCTAAAACAGGGAAATATCATCAGTGTGGTAGCGGGCAATGGCTTCTCCCTCTGGGTGCACAGACCTAACTGAGGGGAGAGCCACAACACGCATGTCTGTTAACCCCAGCGTGCACTCACGTACTCATTTACAATCGATTGATTCAAATTAGAAAATAAAATACATAAAACGTAAAGAAATAATCAGTTACAACCAACAAAATTTCTCCATTTCCTTGTAACACAGGAAATGTTATACTCATATACAATAATATTTAAACATGCCTCACAATAATAACAGATATGTATGAAGTAAAATATACAATATACACAGATCAGCCATAACATTAAAACCACTGAGAGGTGAAGTGAATAACACTGATTGTGTCATTACAGTGGCACCTGTCAGGGGGTGGGATATATTAGTATTAACAGTCAGGTCTCAAAGTTGATGTGTTGGAAGCAGGAAAAATCTGCAAGTGTAAAGATCAGAGCAACTTTGACAAGAGCCAAATTGTGATGGCTAGAAGACTGCAAAATGGCAGGTTTTGTGGGGTGTTCCCATTATGCAGTGGTTAGCATCTATCAAAAGTAGTCCAAGGAAGGACAACTGCTGAACTGGTGACAGGGTCATGGAAGCCCAAGGCTCACTGGTGCATGTGGGGAGTGAAGGATGGCCCGTCTGATCCGATCTCACAGAAGAGCTACAGTAGCACAAATTGCTGAAAAAGTTAATGCTGCCCATGATAGAAAGGAGTCAGAACACACGGTGCATTGCAGTTTGCTGCGTAGCCACAGACCGGTCATAGTGCCCATGCTGACTCCTGTCCACCACCAAAAGCACCTACAATGGGCACGTGAGCATTAAAGCTGGACCATGGAGCAATGGAAGAAGGTGGCCTGGTCTGATGAATCACATTTTCTTTTACATCATGTGGACAGCTGGGTGCGTGTGCATCGCGTACCTGGGGAAGAGATGGCACCAGGATGCATTATGGGAAGAAGGCAAGCCGGTGGAGGCAGTGTGATGCTCTGGGTGACTGCTGGGAAACCTTGGGTCCTGGCATTCATGTCGCTGTTACTTTGACATGTACCACCTACCTACATTGTTGCAGACCGAGTACACTCCTTCATGGCAGTGGCATTCCCTAATGGCAGTGGCCTCATTCAGCAGAATAATGCAACCTGCCACACTGCAAAAATTGTTCAGGAATGGTTTGAGGAACATGACAAAGAGCTCAAGGTGTTGACTTGGCCTCCAAATTCCCCAGATCTCAATCCGATCAATCATCTGTGGGATGTGCTGGACAAAAAAGTCTGATCTATGGAGGCCCCACCTCGCAACTTACACGATTTTAAGCATCTGCTGCTAACGTCTTGGTGCCAGATACCACAGCACACCTTCAGAGGTCTTGTGGAGTCCATGCCTCGACAGGTCAGAGCTGTTTTGGTGGCACAAGGGGGAACTAATGTTAAGGCTGATCTGTGTATTATATTATATAGATAATTATATACTATATGACTACGTAATAACATAATCAACACTATTCACACATATGTGTGTGTGTATATATATATATATATATATACACATACAGTTAGGTCCAGAAGTATTTGGACAATGACAGAGTTTTTGTGATTTTTGCCTTTATACACCATTTGAAATAAAACAATCAAGATGTGATGGAAGTGTAGACTTTCAGCTTTATTTTGAGAGGTTCCACAAAAATATGGCATTTCACATTCAGGAATTACAGCCATTTTATGCAAAGTACTTCCATTTTCAGGGGCTCAAAGGTATTTGGACAATTGACTGACAAGAACTTAATTGACCAGGTGCGGTCCATTCCCTCATTACTTCAAGACAAATGAAGCAGATAAAAGTTGATATCAGGTATTGAGTTGGCATTTGGCAGCTGTTCGGCAGGAGCTACCAATATTGGACAAGATGGCGGCGCGTACGGATGCAGCGGCCCCTCTCTCTCCGACATCAGTGTTCAATTGTGCATTTTCGAGTGCTTTTTGTTCATGTTCATGTTCGCATAGTTCGCCGTAATCTCTATCCAAAGCTAGGTACAGTCGTTACTTGCTTTTTGAAATTGAAACAAGGACAATAAACCACATCTTGGACAACACAGTATCTGACGAATTTCGGGCCCTCAGTATATACCGGACTCCGCTATCCAGCTAGCTGGGATAACATGCTGCCGCGCTGACTGAGTCTGTGTTGAGGGAGGAAAGACTCATGGCGGGGGTGTTTGTGTTTATATCAGCGATGCTTGGTGCCAAAATGCTGCTGTTGTTTGTAATCACTATTCTCCGTTGGTAGAGTTTGTTATTATCAAGTGCCGACCCTTCTACTTACCGAGGGAATTTTCAGTGATTTTACTCGTCGCTGTTTACATCCCCCCCAGCGCTAACAACGGCGACCCAATTGAGGCACTCAGTGAACTTTACCAAGCTATCAGCGAACAACAGACAGCACACCCAGACGGATTTCTCATTACTGCTGGGGACGCAGTAGTAGCACGCAGATTTAAAGCCCTTTCTACCAAAACTTCATCAGCACATAAACCTTCCCACAAGGGACAATAACACATTGGACTTAGCATACACAAATAGCAAAGGAGCATACAAAGCCTCCCCCTCCCCCACCTTGGACTCTCTGACCACATCACCATCTTGCTTAGACCTGAGTACAGACCGAAGGTGAGAGTCACCAGACCAACCAAGAAGGAGGTACGTGTGTGGCCAGAGGGGGCCCAGTCTACCCTTAAAGACTGCTTTGACACAACAGACTGGGACATCTTCAAAGAAGCAGCAACTTATAACAACCACAGAGACATAGAGGAATATACTGAGACTGTTACTGCTTACATCTTAAAGTGCACTGACGATGTCACACACAGAAAGACCATCACTATTCGGGCTAATCAGAAACCATGGTTGACAGGAGAAGTGTGCAAACTTCTGAGGGCACGGGATGCAGCCTTTAGAGCCAAGAGCAAGAGCCAACAGCAAGAGCCAACTTGTCCCGAGGAATCAGGGAAGCAAAACAACAATACAGCAATAAAATATCTGGATATTTCAGCAGCACCAGAGACACACAGAGTCTCTGGTGAGGCATCCAAACTCTAACAGACTATAAACCCCTACCATGGACCTGTGACAGTGACATATTTCTGCTTAACAGCCTCAATGAATTCTTTGGCCGATTTGAGACCTATAACAACACACAGGCACAGAAGATCCCACCTTTCCCACACGAGCAGGCTGTGTGTCTGACCCCAGTCAGCGTGAAAAAGACCCTCCTGAGGATCAACCCATGCAAGGCAGCTGGACCAGACAACATACCTGGTCGTGTTCTTAAGAATTGTGCTGAAGAACTCAAGGATGTACTAACTGACATCTTTAACATCTCGCTGAGTCAGGCAGTCATCCCTAAGTGTTTCAAGGCAACCTCAATAATCCCAGTCCCAAAGAAGCCGCACCCATCCAGTCACAACGACTACCGGCCCATTGCACTGACCCCCATCATTATGAAGTGCTTTGAGCAACTGGTCATGCAGCACATAAAATCCATTCTTCCTCCCTCCCTCGACCCGTTCCAGTTCGCATACAGAACCAACAGGTCCACGGAAGACGCCATCTCAGCCGCTCTCCATCCAGCCCTTACACACCTGGACTCCAAAGACTCCTATGTGCATATGATGTTCCTAGATTTTAGCTCAGCCTTTAACACAATCATCCCCCAGCAGCTAATAAACAAACTGAGACACCTGGGACTAAACGGGCTCCCTCTCTGTAACTGGGTGCTGGACTTCTTGTAGGAAAGACAACAAAATGTACGGGTCGGCGGAAAAACATCTAAGACCGTCACACTAAACACAGGGTCGCCACAAGGGTGCGTGCTCAGCCTGCTGCTCTTCACCCTGTTGACCCATGATTGTGTTCCCAGTTACAGTACCAACCACATCGTCAAGTTTGCAGATGACACGACTGTAGTGGGTCCCACCACCAACAACAATGAGGCCAACTACAGGAGCGAGGTGAGCCGACTGGTCCAGTGGTGTAACGACAACAATCTCTTCCTCAACGTGGGGAAGACCAAAGAAATTGTCATTGACTTCAGAAGAGGACCTCCACTGCACCCCCCACTTACCATCAACCAGTTGTGAGGGTGAACGGCACCAAGTTCCTAGGGGTGCATATCTCTGAGGACCTCTCCTGGGTGATGAACACCACATCGCTGGCCAAGAAAGCTCAGTCACGCCTCTACTTCCTTCACAAACTGAGGAAAGCACGACTCCCACCTCCTATCATGTGCTCCTTCTACTGGGGCACCATTGAGAGCATTCTCACCAGCTGCATCACTGTATGGTACGGAGGCTGCACTGCCTCCTGGAGGAAGACTCTGCAACGCATAGTGAATGCAGCCAGCAAGATCATCGGAGTCTCTCTGCCCTCCCTAGTGGATATCTTCCACACCTGCCTCACTAGCAGAGCCATCAGCATCGCAGCAGATGGTTCACACCCGTCAAACCTCCACTTCAGCCTACTGCCTTCAGGGAGAAGGTACCGGAGCCTCCAGGCTCGTTCCACAAGGCTTTCTAACAGCTTCATCCATCAGGCTGTCAGGATGCTGTGAGGATGCTGTCAGGATTAGCTCCCCCTCCCCCACCTACTCCTGAACTCTAAAATCTACAGTTCACCCCACACTTCTTTCATTGCACATAAGACACTTTATACTTCTGCAGAACTCTGCACACATGGACCTGTTTACAAACACCTATTCAAAACGTTACATGTACAAACTATTTAAATTTGACACTGTTTGCACTTTTACACTTTACAGTCTTTTTGCACTACTGTCATACTGATGCTATTCTGTATTGTATCTTACAATAGGACTCTATACCCAGAACTACTCAACGTTACATTTATTGCTTGTATATTTGCACCCTTGGGAGTATATTGTATATAAACAGACTTCACTGTTTACATTTACTCAGAGGTATATTAAACGTTTACATTTATCTGCATATATATTTGCACCTTTGGAAGTATATTTGTATATTTAACAGAATTCACTGTTTACATTTACATTTACTCAGATGTATAATCATTCACCACCACAAGTACACTGCTGTTACCTTCATACAAAATCTGTTCTATATTGCACTGACTGAACTGATTGTAGACACTTGATAACAGAGAAGAGAAACGGTATTTCGATTCCTCTGTATGTATGCACATATGGTGGCATTGACAAATAAAGAACATTGACCTTGATATGAAGTCCAAGGAGATCTCAATGCAAGTGAAGGAGGCCATCATTAGACTGAAAAAAACAACATGAATCTATAAGAGAGAGAGCAAAAACCTTAGGTGTGGCCAAATCAACAGTTGGGTACATTCTTAAAAAGAAAGAAAGCACTGGTGAGCTCAACAACATCGAAAGGCCTGGAAGACCACGGAAGACAATTAAAGTGGTGGATCGCAGAATCCTTTCCTTGGTGAAGAAAAACCCCTTCACAACATAAATAGAAGTTAAGAATACTCTGGAGAAGGTAGGCGTATCATTGTCAAAATCTACAATCAAGAGACGCCTTCATGAATGTAAATACAGAGGGTTTACAACAAGGTGCAAACCACTGGTAACATTCAAGAACAGGAAAGCCAGATTAGACTTTGCCAGAAAACATCTAAAAAAGCTTCCCATGTTCTGTAATAAGATTCTTTGGACTGATGAAACCAAGATTAACTTGTACCAGAATGATGGGAAGAGAAAAGTATGGCAAAAGAAAGGAACAGCTCATAATCCAAAGTATACCACGTATATCATGTGTCAAACATGGTGGAGGAAGTGTTATGGCATGGGCATGTATGGCTGCCAATGGAACGGGCTCACTGGTGATTACTGATGATGTGACTGCTGACAGAAGTAGCAAGATGAATTCTGAGGTTATAGGGCTATACTCTCTGCTCACATTCAGCCAAATGCTACAAAACTGATAGGACTCTGCTTCACAGTGCAGGTGGATAATGACCCTAAACATACTGCAAAAGCAACTCAAGACTTTTTGAAGGCAAAGAAATGGAATATTCTTCAATGGCCAAGTCAGTCGCCTGATCTCAACCCAATAGAGCATGCTTTTCACTTACTGAAGACAAGACTGAAAGCAGAAAGACCCACAACCAAGCAGCAGCTGAAGGTGGCTGCATTGAAGGCCTGGCAAAGCATCTCCAGGGAGGAAACTCAGAATTTGAGGTTTAAGAACATGGGCTCCAGACTTCAGGCAGTCATTGACTGCAAAGGATTTTCATCCAAGTATTTTTGTGGAACCTCTTAAAATAAAGCTGAAAGGCTACACTTCGATCACATCTTGATTGTTTTATTTCAAATCAATTGTGGTGGTTTATAAAGGCAAAATCACAAAAACGCTATCATTGTCCAAATACTTCTGGACCTGACTGTATATATATATATATATATATATATATATATATATATATATATATATATATATATATATATGTATTTCTACCTCCATATGCTACATATCAAATGGGCACACACGTGCATCACTCGTGGCACAAATCATGGACTCTCGCACAACATCTTACGACTCATACTGTTAATTCAAACAAGTCACTAGACCTCCTTTATAAAATATGCAACTAATTAAGCAACATACCTGAAAAAGGGAAATATCCTCAGTGTAGTAAAGGCTTCTCCTTCTGGGTGCACTAAACATACAATGCTAATTAGCTAGAGCTGCAAGGCATTTAAAAGAAAAAGTCATAATTAAAATAATATATTTCCAACATGACAGTCAACACAATTAACACTTCCAATAGCTTGTCACGCATACCAGCAATAAAATAGCACTTGGGTGTCAAATTTCAATATACCAGAGCTAACCAAGGGGAGAGCCACAACACAGACATCTGTTAACACCAGCGTGCTCTCACAGACTGAGGCTAATGCATAGCCCACAAACCAAGAGCACCAGCGGATACTCGGAGAGAAAGAAAGAGAGAAAGAAAAGGGAGACCCCTGAACCAGCAATCACCGCCATGTGATCCTCCACCCACTGAGCGGCTTCCTCCAGGGATGTGGGCTGGTGGCACAGGACCCCCTCCGCTGTTCCTGTCAGGAGTCAAGTGAAAATTTGCTTCAGTACCACCAGCATCAACTACCAGCGATAGGAGTCCTTCAGCTGGTGTACCAACCAGGGGAGTGGCTGACCTCTGCGTACTGCAGCGACTGGAAGCATCGGTGGTGCTCCTCAGGTGGTTGGCCGATGCATTGCACGACTGCCCTCTCGATGCTTAAACACTCCAGCTGTGTTCAAGGTGGCAGCTGTTGGGAGGCAGGCTGGGCTTTTCCCGATAGCAAAGGGACGATTCACAGACCCCATTCCTCCTCTGGCCATTCCCACACAGCTGCCACATGCTTGTACGGCTCCAAGAAGGCATCCGTATCTTCGTGAGCATCACATGTTGGATGGTTGCAGGGGACACACCTGGAGATATGGTGGGCTGCAGCAGCTTGTGGAGTGCCCACTGGCTCTCAGCTTACTCCTGCACGAGGGCTTAAGAGCGCAGCTGCTGCTCTGGCAAGGGACTTGACAATCTCAGAGAGTGGGGAAGCTTCCATGGCAGCGTCTGAGTTTTCCTAGATCTCTTCCCAGATATTCTTACTCTCTTCCCACTCTCTCTTACTCTCATCCTGAAAACACAAAGAAACACAAGTAAGTAGCCTAGCGGTAATAAGACACAGGTGAAAATCATAACAGGTGAGAATCTCAACTCGCCTTCTCTCCGTCTGCAGCTGATACTCAACCACGCCCCCGCTGCCACAACATGTCTGATGAGCAAAATAATTTCTATAAGAGGCACTTTGCTTTCAAGAATTTATAGTCAATTTAACTTATAATACCTTACCTTACTTGATGTCAAGCTCTGGACCTATTATGATTTTGGCTAATGGCACTGGTTTTTTGCTAGTGTAGTTGATCCAGGAATTTTGTTTTAGCATTTTGTAATTTTTGCTGATGTCTTTAGCAAATTTACAAGGAATGAGAGTACATTTTGACAAGATGTATCTTTTTATAGGTGATGGTCGAGGTGATGACTGCCAGGACGATTTTGATAATGATAGCATCCCTGACATTTTGGACACGTGTCCAGAGAATAATGCTATAACTATAACCGACTTCAGAAAGTTCCAGATGGTGCATTTGGATCCCAAAGGAACCACTCAAATCGATCCCAACTGGGTAGTCAGGCATCAGGGCAAGGAACTGGTCCAGACTGCCAATTCAGATCCTGGAATTGCAGTAGGTAAGTTCAAAAGTCCTCAAATAGCACCTCATAGCCTCAACATGGCCTGGTATCTTCAAATGGTGGGATTTCTTCTCTAGGCTATGATGAGTTCAATGCTGTGGACTTCAGCGGCACCTTCTATGTGAACACGGACAGAGATGATGACTATGCTGGCTTTGTGTTTGGTTACCAGTCAAGTGGGCGTTTCTATGTGGTTATGTGGAAGCAGATCACCCAAACATACTGGGAAGAGAAGCCATCAAAGGCCTTTGGAATCTCAGGTGTCTCCCTCAAAGTGGTTAACTCCACCACAGGCACTGGGGAAAACTTACGCAATGCCCTCTGGCACACTGGTGACACCCCTGGCCAGGTGAGCCATATGTACCATATGTAATTTTCTAAAAACAGAAACTACACTGAAATACAAATTCTCTTACTTTTGTCTTGGTATATTTGTTCATTAAAAAGCCTTTTTACTGTTTATAGAATGTCATAATACACATCTCAAACATAAGGCCAAATGCAGCCCACAGTCTCGTTTCATTCAGCCTGCGTGAGCTTGAAAAAAATAATACCAAAACAGCCTGTAGTACACTACTGCTCAAAATTTTTTACACTATCTAGAATTCACAGTAGATTCAGAGCCTAGGTTCATGGTGTTAATCGATAGAATAAGTAAAGAAAAATAATAAATTATAGACTTCAATTATGGCCCTTCAGGGTCTCATAAAAATGCTGATTTGGCCCAGGCAGAATTTGAGTTTGACAACCCTGTCATAATATGTATTGTTATAGGATCAATTTCAAAGAAAACACCAAGTTTAAGTACCTGAGGTAAGAAAGGTGATTGGTTATTACTATGTTTTTTCCACATTTCCATGCAAAAAATATTTTTTGTTTGTTTGTTTGTTTTTTTGCTAGCAAATCTTGTCATAGCATTGACTGGTGCAGAGCACTATTTAGATTTTTTAAGCTGTAAGCTGTTTTGAACAAAAAGATTTTTTTCAGCAAAGGATGAAACAAAGTCTGTATGTTTAAACTACAAGTAAGTGTTCACTTATGTCCTAAAATTGAAGTGTTGAGTTGGTAAATGCATGTGTGAACCAAGAGACACTATATGGCCAAACGTTTGTGGACACCTGACCATTACACCCATGTGTGGACCATCCCCTAACTGTTGCCACAAATTTGAAAGCACACAATTGTATAGGATGTCTTTGTATGCTGTAGTACTACAGTTTCCCTTCACTGGAACTAAGGTGTAGCCCAAACATGTTCCTGCATGACAGTGCACCTGTGCACAGTTTGTACTTTCTGGTTTCTCAGTAGCATGACAAGATGCATTTTTTTGTCTCATTAACTTCATGAGAGAGAAAAAAGATGAGAGAAGACTGTATATAGCTATTATAATCAAGAACAGGAACTAAGTTCCATGTTATTGTCAGTGCTGTGCTCTTATATGAAATTAATCAACACCTTCTGACTCGAAAATTTTACCATGATGTGGTGTATATATAATTGTAATTAACACACATTGTCTGCTGAAAGAAAAATGATTTGATCATCATTCAGGTGTGATGTCATAGCACACATCACGTGTCTGGTGCTGTCCAGCACCCCAATGTACAATGCCTTCCCATGTCCCTGGCTCTGCCTCCTGACTTTGGCGATGACGTTGTCAAAGACGTTGTTTAAGAGGTTCCACAAAAATATGGCATTTCCCATTTAGGTATTACAGCCATTTTAAGCAAAGTACTTCCCTTTTTTAGGGGCTCAAAGATATTTGGACAATTGACTGACAAGAACTTAATCGACCAGGTGTGGTCCATTCCCTCGTTACTTCAAGACAAATGAAGCAGATAAAAGGTCTGAAGTTGATATCAGATATTGAGTTGGCATTTGCCAGCTGTTCGGCAGGAGCTACCAATATGAAGTCCAAAGAGATCTGCAAGTTAAGGAGGCTATCATTAGACTGAAAAAAAACATGAATCTATAAGAGAGATAGCAAAAACCTTAGGTGTGGCCAAATCAACAGTTGGGTACATTCTTAAAAAGAAAGAAAGCACTGGTGAGCTCAACAACATCGAAAGGCCTGGAAGACCACGGAAGACAACTAAAGTGGTGGATCGCAGAAACCTTTCCTTGGTGAAGAAAAACCCCTTCACAATATAAATAGAAGTTAAGAATACTCTGGAGAAGGTAGGCATATTATTGTCAAAATCTACAATCAAGAGACGCCTTCATGAATGTAAATACAGGGGGTTTACAACAAGGTGCAAACCACTGGTAACATTCAAGAACAGGAAAGCCAGATTAGACTTTGCCAGAAAACATCTAAAAAAGCCTCCCATGTTCTGTAATAAGATTCTTTGGACTGATGAAACCAAGATTAACTTGTACCAGAATGATGGGAAGAGAAAAGTATGGCAAAAGAAAGGAACAGCTCATAATCCAAAGTATACCACGTATATCATGTGTCAAACATGGTGGAGGAAGTGTTATGGCATGGGCATGTATGGCTGCCAATGGAACGGGCTCACTGGTGATTACTGATGATGTGACTGCTGACAGAAGTAGCAAGATGAATTCTGAGGTTATAGGGCTATACTCTCTGCTCACATTCAGCCAAATGCTACAAAACTGATAGGACTCTGCTTCACAGTGCAGGTGGATAATGACCCTAAACATACTGCAAAAGCAACTCAAGACTTTTTGAAGGCAAAGAAATGGAATATTCTTCAATGGCCAAGTCAGTCACCTGATCTCAACCCAATAGAGCGTGCTTTTCACTTACTGAAGACAAGACTGAAAGCAGAAAGACCCACAAACAAGCAGCAGCTGAAGGTGGCTGCATTGAAGGCCTGGCAAAGCATCTCCAGGGAGGAAACTTGTGTTTTGAGAACATGGGCTCCAGACTTCAGGCAGTCATTGACTGATTATGGTTATATTTACAATTCTGTCACTTTGTCCAAATACCTTTGAGCCCCTGAAAATGGAGGTACTTTGCTGAAAATGGCTATAATTCCTAAATGGTAAATGCCATATTTTGATCGCATCTTGATTGTTTTATTTCAAATCCATTGTGGTGGTTTATAAAGGCAAAATCAGAAAAACGCCATCATTGTCCAAATACTTCAGGACCTGACTGTATGTATGTATGTATGTATGTGTATATATATATATATATATATATATATATATATATATATATATATATATATATAATTTGATTACTTTTATTCATGTATGACTTTTTTTTATTCATGTACTTAATAAACTGTATATCATTAGATAATTAGAAGTAAAATTTTTGTTTAATAAGTGATGATCACTTTCTTCCAGGTTCGCACTCTGTGGCATGACCCTAAGAACATTGGCTGGAAGGACTATACTGCATATAGATGGCATCTCATTCATAGACCTATGACTGGATTCATCAGGTGAGAAACACAACACCAAATAATATGTAACACACACACACACACACACACACATTCACATATCTACATACATATACATATAATTTTTTTTAAAACAAACATAATATATGCCTTTGTTCAGAGTGGTAGTATATGAGGGGAAACAGATCATGGCAGACTCAGGGCCAATCTATGATGAGACGTTTGCAGGAGGACGACTGGGGTTGTTTGTCTTCTCGCAGGAACTGGTGTTCTTTTCTGACCTTAAATATGAATGTCAAGGTAAGTAATTTACTTACTTTGCAATGACATCTGAGTAATGTAATAGGAAGCTTTAAGCTCATATTAGTGTAGTTTATTTGAACATGCAGAAATTTTGAAGATGTAACATTTCTAGCAAGTAACACTCCCAGCATTGCTACATACCAGCATGGAGTAAAAATGGGAAAAACTGAGGGATGATAAAAACATAGTGTTTATAAGGTAATTTAAGGTGACTCCTGTCTGCTAATAATGATTTCAGTATGATCCATAATTCATTATGCCTTTGGAACACCAACAGTTGCAATACAAACATAGAGTTCTTTTTCTCCCTAGATAATTGAACAAGACAAGTCATGGTTACTAAGGATTCCTTTCAGCTAGATGAAATGTCTGTGTTTATATGAGTAGGAATGAAAGCGGTGAAGTAAAATGAATTGCAATGGAACCAAAATTCACACAGGACATGGAAAATTGCACCACTTCAACACCACCTTTACAACCTTCAAATCAGCATTCATAAAAAAAAATAAATTCACACCAGTCTTGAGCATATGAAGCATTGTTATACAACTGGTTCTTTCACCTGTTTGCCACTGAAAATACATGTAAACCTAATATTTTTAATTAAAATAGTATCTGCAAGTTTATAGGCCAATAGCATTTCTGAATTGTTTTCATGTTGTATCCACAATCTGTATCATTAAATTATTCATAAGCCAGTAGTCTAATAAACACCTGAATAATACTTAAAATGTGTTTTTTTAAAAAGGTTGTTTTGAGTCAATATTACGTTTACAGCACATCAATTTATCCAACTTGCTGCAACAGGATAACTGTTTTATAAGATTTTTCTAAAGGGCAAATATTCAATAGATTGGCCTTCAAGTTCAAAGTGTCAGTGAAGTGTCAGGTTTTTGCTTCTTGTCTGCTCAGGCAGAATCAAGCAAATCACTTAATTTACATTCCAATTACATTGAAGCAGTCACCACACTACTCACAAGATGTTTTGTGTTTTTTTGTTCCCTCAAATGGTATGAATTACTTGTGTTTGGTATAGGTCATTAGTTGTTTTTTTTTGTTTTGTTTCTTATTTTTTTAGTTTGTAGTTTTAGTTTGCAGTTTACATTGTTTATTCTGTAATTTTGGGAGCATGTACATTCTAGCAAGGAACTTTTTAAAAAATATATTTTAGTGCCTTTTGCAGTGGAGATGTTAATATTAAGATTTATTTTCATTTGTAAATTATTTATATGGCAATTTTATGAGAATATGTCTAGATGTTGCTTTTAGCACAAGGAGATTGTATATAATTATTTATTTGTTTACACCAACTACAGACTTAGGAAAGTTTAATAGTAACTATTATTTTCTTTCTTTCAAATAGGCATTAAAAAGTTCTTTGTATACACAGCATGATTCAGTGCTTGATTAGTATGTCCACCACAATGTGAGACAGAATGTGATCTTTAAGGCATGTCATCTGTATTTTGTTGTTATGTGTTTTTCCTTGGAAGAACTTATATAGTCAGTATTTTCCAGAGAAACTATAATAGGATGCTTACTGCAAGTCATATAAATTGCACATTGTTAGTGTTTCACTTGCATCTCTTAGGTAATAAACCAAAGATTGTTTTGAAATGATATCAAGCCAATAGGCCATTTACCAGTGTTCTTACTTTATGGATGTGTAGTAGTATATCAGATTTGCAAATGTATTTTGAGTTTGGTTTCCAAACCAGCTGTTTAGTCTTGTTAAAACCTGTCATTTTTATGCCTCACAATTTTTTATTATATTGTTCCTTCAATAAATATTTGTAGACTAATTTATACACATGCTAACTGTATGCATTTAATATTACATCAGAATGGTAAGATCTAGGTCAAATAACTTTCCATGATAAAATCTAATAAATACATTAAAGACAGATGTGAACATCTAACACATTTAAAAGTCTGATGCCAAAATGGCTTTTCATGTCACATAGTTGCATTGGAAGTGGAAAATTACTCTAATGCAGATCACTTTTTTTTGCATTGTTTTCAGTTGATATAAGTTCTTATATTTTGCATGTATCTTTGTATGTATCCTTCAGAATTTGCAGTTAATCACACCAATGATGAAAGTAACACAAACAATCTCCAGGACTTGGCACCAGAAAATATTAAAGTATTAAAGTAAACTGTGGTTACCATGGAACCTTAACAAACAACAACAATGAAATAAACAAGATGATATGTGTTATCTAGATCGTAGTTTTGATTCCAGCACGAGGAAGTCAAAGCTTTCAACATGAGGGGCTATTTCCTTTAGATAACAAAAGCGAAAAATGTGGTTTATGTTTTAGTTTTGCAATTAATCAATTGAATAATTAATCAATTAATCCATAGACAGCGACCCCCATATACACAAGTTCCCATATACATTATGTATGTGGCGGCCATCTCAGCACACCACAGCACCAAGGATGGCATCTCTCTTAGGTCTCATAAACTCAACAACTTTTCTGAAAGAGGCATGGCACGTGTCCACAGCATTTCCATAAGAGCCTAGGGTGGAATCTCCCCCATACTGCTCCTGCTGACAAACCTATGCAAGATCCTGCATGCACTTCAAGATTCTGAAGTGGGTGTCTCTAAATACTGTCTTTTTACTAGTGGTCACTTCACTAAAAAGAGTGGGAGAATTACAAGCTCTGGCATTAAGCTCTCCTTGCATGTGCTGGTGGCAAGATGACTCTGGGCTGACCTGGTGGTACCCATATTTCTGCACAATTCCTATCACACCAGTTTGTAAATCAATTGTTGTGCCTGCTATGCACCTGAGACCAACTGTTCATCTGTCATGGCAGAAAGAAAAAAGGGATCCCTTGTTTAAGCAAAGACTGGACCACTGTGTAGTGGATGTCACCACCAGACGAGTTGAATGCCCACCACATACCATGATGTCCCACTCTAGGAGGTATGATAGAAGTATTTATGTATGACGGAAGTATTAGCACATGTGGGCATGACAGTAGAATAGGACATTTCTAGGAAAAAGAAGGATGAACAAAAACTGGTCTTACTAACAGTATACTGGGTGCAAATCCCCACTTTTGAAATTTGTTTTGCCGGTAGGGACATGTTTTATCCCTACCTCATCAGGGACTTCATTACCTTCAGTAACAGACTCCACTGACTACAGCTCCACTGTAGCAAGGAACGGTGCAGGAGATCATTTTTACCAACAGTGATCACCCAGTACACAGTTCATCACTGTGCCAGGACATCATTACATATCAGAGATGAGTCTTACTGGACAAGCTTATTGGACATCTGTTGCATTTGTTTGCATTTTATTTATGCCACTGCTGCAAATCTATTATATAATTGCACTGTACAACTTTTTGTGGATTATTGTGAATCTATCAGACTGAATTGGGTACAGTTTCCTCTGTAAGTATTGGAACAGAAGGGCCAATTCTTTTGTTTTTGCTATACACTCAAGACTTTTGGGTTTGAGATATAAATGAATGCATATGAGATGATGGATCAGAATTTAATTTCCTGATATTTACATCAAGATGTGTTAAAGAACTTAGTCTTAAAGTACATTGAAGTAGAGAACTGTTAATATTTTGTTGCATATCCCTTGCTTGCAATAACTGCATCAAACCTGTGACCCAGAAACATCACCAAATTGATGCATTCTTCTTTTGGGATGATTTTCTAGGCTTGTACCACAGCCTCTTTCAGTTGTTATTTGTTTTGGGTTTTTTTTTCTCCCTCTAGTCTCCTCTTCAGTAGGTGAAATGCATACTCATTTGGGTTAAGGTCTGGTGATTGACTTAGCCAAAAACCTTCCAATTTTTTCCACTGATGAAGTCCATTATTGTGTTTTGGATCATTATCTTGCTGCATGATGAAGTTTCTCCTAATTAGATTGGATGCATTTCTCTGTAAATTCTGCCATTTCTCTGGAGACTTCTGAAGTCATTCTGCTGCTACCATATTTTATATATTTATCTATTATATTTCTGCTCACAAAGTCTTCTTCTAATGGTGGATTGTGATATCTTCACCCCTGCCCTGTGAAGGTTGTTGGTGATGTCACTGATTGTTGTTTTTGGGTTTTTCTTCACAGCTCTCAGTGTTTCTCTTAACAACTGCTGTTGTTTTCCTTGGCTGACCTGTTTGACGTTTGATTGTTAGTACAACAGTGGTTACTTTCTTTTTCAGGACATTTCACATTGTTGTATTGGCTATGTCCAATGCTTGTGCAGTGGCTCTGGTCAATTTTCCCTCTTTTCCCAGCTTCAAAATGGCTTGCTTTTCTTCCATAGACAGCTCTCTGGTCTTCATGTAGTTTTATCCTTTTTAGCAACAAATGCAGTCTTCACAGGAAAAACTGAGGGCTCAAACCAAGAGTAGACATTAAGAGCTATTAATTGTTTAAACAATCAATCTAACAGGGCACGGCTAGGCAACACGAAACACCTGTAAGTAACATGTTCCAATATTTTTGATCACTTTAATAATGGGTGGGTTTAAACAAAAGGTGCCATGTTCTAATCTGTTTAACACATCTAGATCAAGAAATATCAAGAAATGAAAGATGAAATTCCGGTCCATAATCTCATATTCATCTTTTGATCTTATAACCAAACGCTTTCAGTGTATAGCAAAATCAAAAGAATTGGCCTTGCCATTCCAATACTTTTGGAGGGGACTATATAGAGTTGGGGCCATAAATTTACATACACCTTGCAGAATCTGTAAAATGTTAATAATTTTTTTAAAATAAGAGGGATCATAAAAATTGCATTTTGTTTTTTATTTAGTACTGCCCTGAGTAAGCTATTTCACATAACAGATGTATACATATAATCCACAAGACAAAATAATAACTGAATATACACAGATGAACCAGTTGAAAAGTTTGCTTGATTCTTAATATTGTATTTTGTTACCTGGATGATCATTGACTGTTTTTATGTTTTGTGATCGTTTTCCAGTCCCTTGTTTGTCCTGAGCAGTTAAACTGCCCACTGTTCTTAAGAAAAATCCCCCAGGTCCTGCACATTGTTTGCTTTACCAGCATCTCCTGCATATTTGACCCCTTTCCAGCAGTGGCTATATGATGTTGAGATCCATCTTTTCACACTGAGGACCTCATACACAACTAGTACAAAATGTGGAAACATTCACTGATGCTCAATAAGGCAACACTACATTAAGAGCCAGGGGGTGTAAACTTTTGAACAGTATGATCAATGTAAACTGTTATTATTTTGTCTTCTGGGAAAAATGTAAATATCTTATGTAGCTTCTGACAGGCAGTACTAAATGAAAAAAAAGATCTTTAAGATCTAAACAAAATGATAACAATTTACACCAATCATCCTGTTCAAAAGTACACCCCACCTCTTAATGTATATATATATATATATATATATATATATATATATATATATATATATATATACAGTATATACAGAATATGCACAGTACTGTGCAAAAGTCTTAGGCACCCTATTTTTTTTTTTAGTACAAACTTTGTTATAGATTTTTAGTTTATGACTTCTACATTATTGATTCAGTACAAAAACATTTTAGATTCCAAACATTAGTTTTCCAGCACAAAATTAAATGTTACAGAAAAATGTTTGTATGTCAGTAAAGAAAGCAGCATATTACATAAGAGACACTTTTCAGACAAAAAAAAAAATACATAAAAAAACATAATGAAGGCTGCTGGGTTTTGCTGCAACAATAAGAAGCAAGTGTGACAAAGTCTCCAGAAAAACTGTGGCTGGTTCTGCAAGATGCTCAGTAAAATTTACAGCTAATTTCCTCATAAAACTGCACAAATTGTAACTGAGACTACTATTTTTTTTTTTTAATGCGAAGGATCGTCACACCAGATATTGACTTTGTTTCATTTATTACTGTTTACTGCTCTTTATAGTATTTTTTTTAATGTAGAAACATTTAATTTCATTATTTTTGAAGGCATCTTTTAGGGCTGCACGATATTTTGAAAAATTATCGTTATCGCGATAATAGTATATGCGATATCCATATCGCAGAGAGGTGCGATAAATTAAATTTATTTTATGTGCCAAGCATTTGTGTGTTGCACAGAGCAGAGAGTGGAAAATAAATATGGCGGCAGTAGAAACAAGCAAAGAAAATGACAGCAGCGAAAAACATATGCCTAAAAAGAACTGTATGTCTGAAATATGGCAATATTTTGGCTTCAAGAGAGAAGACGTGTCACAAATGCAGGTATTGTGTAAGTCGTGCCGAAAAATTGTGGTCACGTCGAGAGGAAATACAACTAATCTCCAGAGTCATCTGAAACACAACCACAGGGAGCTATATGAAGACTTCCAAAAGTATAAGGCCAAATCTACCAAAAGTGCTAACGAAATGCCAAGTAACAATAAGGGAGTCGTACAGACAACCATTGATCAAAGTTTTGCAAGTGTAATGCCTTATGGAAAAACGTTGAAACACCACAAGGAATTAACAGAAGCTATCACACGCTTTTTGCCTGACATGTTGCCTGTTAACACCGTGAGCAAAGAAGGCTTTGTGAGTCTAATTAACAAATTGGACCGGAGATATCAGCTGCCATCGAGAAATTATTTTGAAGACAGTGAGCTCCGAGCTGTGACAAGTGGACTTCTATGCAAGCACCACTGACCTGTGGTCCAGTTGTACAACTGAGCCCTACATGAGCTTTACCGTTCACTTTCTTACTCAAGACTTTGAATTAAAAGCACGCTGTCTGGGCGTTATATATTTCTCCGAATCCCACACTGGTGAAAACATAGCCCATGGACTGTGGGAAGTTTTAGCCAGCTGGAACTTAAAAGAGGAAAATCAAGTGTCCATTATAACAGACAACAGCGCTAATGTGGTGAAGGCTACCAAACTTAATAATTGGGTCAGACTACAATGCTTTGGTCACCGCTTGCATCTGGCCATTGGTGAGTGTTGAATGTTTATATTTGCAATAATAAAATGAAAACAGAAAAAAGGTATAGTTGTTTGTATAGTTGCATGTAGTATAGACATGATTTTGGATATTTTAATATTTAAGATAATGTGTTTATTTAGGAAATATAATCCACAATGCTGTTATATAAAATTGTAATTATAATATTGCAATGTTATTTCACCCTTTATGTCCCTGTTTTTTTTTTTTTTTCTTAACTCTTCAGAAAATGCTGTTAAAGGTGATGAGCGCATTACTCGAGCTGTTGGTCTTTGCAAAAAAGTTAGTGGGAGATTTCTCCCACACCTGGAAGGGGAAGATGGCCCTGAAAAAAGCACAAAAGAGCACTCCCTCATCACAGAATGCCCTACAAGGTGGGGTTCGAGGCAGAAAATGATTCAGAGAGTTCTGGAGCAGCAGAGGGCCATAAACCCTGTCAGCAGACAGAAAGTCAAGACATTTGGTTCTTTCTTGGCAGGACCTAGATGTACTTGAGTCTATAAACCAGGCATTGCAGCCTCTGCAAGAATTTACAGATGCTCTGTCAGGTAAAAGTTATGTAAGTGTTTCCTATGTGAAACCTGTACTTCACTTGATGAACACCTCAATTCTTGCTGCAAAGATTTAACAAATAAAGATGAAGATTCTAGACTACATGAACACAAAGTATGACAACCCAGCAACTCAAGAACTTTTGGACATGACCTGGTTAATGGACCCCAGATTCAAAGCTGACTACATCAGCTCTGACAAGGTGTCAGACATCAGAGCCAGGGTGATGTCTGAAATTGAAGCAACTGTGCCAAAGGTAAATGTTAATATAACAATAGTAAGTGATAAAATAATGCACTATAACTAGATTTGATTACAATATTTACTTTATTTCTCTATTTTAGGAGCGAAGCCTAAGTAATCAAGATCACCAAGGCGTGGGTCCATCTGATGCCACCCTAAAGAAGGCCAAAAAATCCCTGGGCAGTTTCTTCGAGACATCCCCAGCTCCATCATCTATGGAACCCTCACACACTGAGGCTGAACTGAACAGCTACATGATGTCTCCCACAATAGACAGTGAGATGGACCCTCTCACTTGGTGGCAACTCCATCAGGTTGACTTCCCACACCTGAGTATACTAGCCAGGAAGTATCTCTGTATACCTGCAAGTAGTTCACCTTCAGAGAGACTTTTTAGTACATCAGGAAATGTTGTGACATGCCAACGCACATGTTTAAAACCTACCCAAGTCAATATGCTAGTTTTCCTGGCAAAAAACCTGGAATAAAATTGCTTTCACAGTTAAGCACATATAGCATTGCATTGTGCTAAAACATAGGTTTACATGTTATTACTTAATAACATGTTAATACTTAATTATTTTATTCTTGTGAATGTTGACAAGATGTTAATATTTACACTACATACTATTTTATTTAAGGCCTGTACACTTTGTTTAATAGTATTCTTTATTTAATTTTTGTGTAATAATTTTTATTTAAAAAACAGGCAAGGCAAGGGAATATTTTGTTTAAAGGATGCTCTTGTTTTAAGATGCTCTTGATGATTGCATGGTTACATGTGAATAAAAAAGTAATGTTTGAGAGTAATGCATTTTTTTGTGTTTGCAGGTCTATGGTAACAGCAAACCAGAAATCAGAACATCTGCCGAGGTTTTCAGTCATTCATAGTGTTTTAAAGTCTAAATGTTTGCACATTCCCTGACATAGTTTTTTTTTTTTTTAGCCTGAATTAGATTTAATTAGATCAGAAGAATATCTATTACCTGTTTATTTTAGTATGATCATTACATATATAATTTTTTTTTTAAAATAGCTAATAAAAATAGCATTTCTCTAGGGAAATGTTATAATCGCAAGAAATATTATCACAATACTCAACAACAATATTGCATATTTTCCCAGTATCGTGCAGCCCTAGCATCTTTCCTCTACAGCATTTCTTTGCATGTGCCTAACATATATATATATATATATATATATATATATATATATATATATATATATATATATATATATATATATATATATACACACACACACACACACATATGTATATATAAAATGTATGTATGTATATATACACTGTATACATACTGGGCACATTTAACCTATTTGTAAACAACATGTAATGGATTTTTTTTTAATTTTTTTTACCTAAGTTCCAATATTATTAACTGATAAATTATCTCCTTATCTTATGATATTTTCTACAAGGTTGACAGTGTTGCCCCAACATGTCAATTTTACAAAAGGACAATATTATGCAGCTTCTCTATATTACACTATAACCCTTAGGTTGGACACTTGAAGGCCCCCAACAATGATTCAAACCCAGGGGCCCCCACCACTATAAGTCCACAGATAACAGAAAATTTATGTTGCTATCTATCTATCCACGTATCTACTTCTCTATGTATCTGTCATTTATAATCTTATAGATGCATACATATAACATTTTATCGATTTCTTCTGTATGTTTTAATAAAACACTTTGGCCTGCCTTATACTGTATGATGTGGATTGGAAGATCCTTCTCTTTGATGTAGGTCAAATTCAATTAAACTCCAATGCTTGCCAACTTGTTCAAGACAAACAGAAGCGTCTGCTTTGGTAAGCCAGGTGACACTGCCAGCACTGCATCTCTTATGTCCTCCACCAACACTGCCATTTCACTCCAAACCTTTAAAAGAAGAAGATTTTAAAAAATTTGATTTGTAAAATCAAATTCCACACATTACTTTCCAAAGTATTCTTTATCCTGCCCCCAATCAATAGGTAATACTGAACCAACACCAATTTTGGAATACTTCCATGTATTTCTGAAAGCATTTTAAAAACCTGTAAACCAATAACACTGTATTTTGGGACATAGGACAAGGCTATGAGACAGATCAGCATCATACAAATTGCATTTGTCACAGAGAGGAGAAAGATCTAGAAAAATCTTGTGTAAATTTGTTTTTGAGTAGTGCAGTCTATAAATGATTTTAAACTGAATAAATGTATGTCTGGTATTAATAGAATGCTCATTAATTTCCTCAAGGTCGCTCTGCCAGACCTCTTCAAGAAGATGTATCCCTAGTTCTTTTTCCCATTCATTTTTACTTACATTCATTCAAAGTCAAGACATCTGTCAAGAACAGTAGGTACTGCACCACAAAAGAAGGATCATAGGTGAATATGTAGTTTATGAATTGTAGATACCTAGATTTTTCTTGTAGTTGAGTAAAAGAGGCAAATACCCCATCAATGTAGAGATTCCCAACAGTGCTTATACCTAGGTCCTTCCACTGTGAAACCCCCCCATCAAGTTGAGACAGTGGAAACAATGGATTATGAGCAATAGGGGTAAGAAAAGACAAAGTTTGAATCTTAAAATGACTCTTAATTTGCTTCCAGATACGAACTGTATTCTGTGACCCTGCCACCAAAGATAAACTTGTCCAGTGTCAGAGGAGACAGAATCACAGCCCCAAGATCATAGGGGTGACATTGTTCATGTACTAGCTGTAGCCAATTTTGGGGGGGGGTCAGCAGAGTTATCCATTAACATTGAGCATATACAACGGTAATTCACATATTAGCAGCCCAATAATAGAGGTGGAAATCTGGAAGGGCCAGTCCACCCTCTCGTTTGAGCTTAAAGATGTGCCTTCTTAATTCCATGATTTTTATAAATCCACAATAAAGGAAGAAAAATAGAGTCCAGACATTTAATGGAAGATTTGGGCGAAAGAGTAGGATATTCTGAAATAGATATGTCAAGATAGCTGAGACAGATGCAATTGCAGGTAAGGCAGCATTTAATAAAGCTCATGCAATCAATCCAAAACAAAGAGCAATTATCAAAAACCAGGGACAAGCAGAAGTCAATCACCAGACAGGATGTCAGAGAGTAGGCAAAAAGGCACAGAACAAAGAACAAAGTTAAGGTCAAAACCAGCAAAGATCAAGCAGAGAATAAACAAGCTTGGTAACATTAAAGACACAGAGGAACTGGATGTGTACTTCACAAAGTTCCTGTGAATGAGAGTCTCTTTAAATGGGGTGGCCGTGAATGTGTGTAATTGCAAGCATGTGTGCACAATCAAAAGTCAGGTGACTGAGAGCATGGTAGTATGTGTGTTGTGGGAAATGGAGTCCAGGGTGGCCATGTTTGGAGGCCACGGTGCATGTTGGGAACTTGAGTCACTAGACTGGTTTGACCTGACAAGATACAGTAATTGAGGCAAAAATATAATTTTAATTGCACTAATTCTACCAATCAATGAAACTGGGAGAGAATCGTATATTAACTTTCAATTTGCTCAGTATGGGATCCAAAATATTTAAATTCTGTCCAGAATAATTAACAAGCTAACATGAGGTTTGGTGACATAGAGGAGAATATAATCTGCATAAAGAGATATTTTGTTAAATGTACTTGATATATTGAAACCTTGAATGTCAAGGTCAGAATGGTCAGAATTAGCCCACCAATTAGCCTGCCTAGTCTATTTGTGAGGGTCTTAGTCAATAACTTTTGATCTATATTGAGAAGAGAGATGGGCCTATACCCTCCAACCTCTTCTGGGTCCTTGTCCTTTTTGGGAATGACTGTTATAACTGCTTCATTCAGAGTTTGTGGCATAAATCCAACCTCAAATGTATGTGAAAACATTTTTAATAAATAGGGAGAAAGAACATCTGCAAATGTTTTATGTAATTCAAAGGATAACCCATCTGGGCCTGGTGTCTTGCCTACTTTTAAGGAATTTATAGTATTTTTTAATTCCTCCAGGGTTATGTCTTCATTTAGAAAAGTGCGATCCTCTAGGGAAAGAGAATGAAGATTACAACTGCTTAAAAACTTATCAATAGCTTGTGGGTTATTACAAGACTTAGAGGAATAAAGAATTGTATAAAATTCCTTGAAACATTCATTAATATCAATAGGTATGATGCAGTCTGAATTTGTTCATGATTTTATGAATTGTCCAGTCATTTTCTAATTTATGTAGCTGCCTGGCAAGTAATTTATGTGGGTTCTCCCCAAACTCAAAATATTTTTTTGTGTGTAAAGAAAAGACCTACATATTTTAGCTGAGATGATTTTATTATATTCCATCCATAACTGTAGAATATATGCGTTTAAAAAATCTGTTGAAGTCGACTGTGGAGACCTGTTAGAGGATGATCTATCCAAATAAAGATCAAGCACACAATTGAAGTAATAAGGTTGGTCTGGGATATATTTGTAATCAGGGAAAACAACTTCCTAAAGAAAATTGGGTTATCAAAATTAGGGCCATAGACACTCACCAAAGTAATAGGCAAGGAATGTACACTATATTACCAAAGGTTTTCGGTCACCCATCCAAATGATCAGAATCAGGTGTCCTAATCACTTGGCCTGGCCACAGGTGTATAAAATCAAGCACTTAGGAATGCAGACTGTTTTTACAAACATTTGTGAAAGAATGGGCCGCTCTCAGGAGCTCAGTGAATTCCAGCGTGGAACTGTCATAGGATGCCACCTGTGCAACAAATCCAGTCGTGAAATTTCCTCGCTCCTAAATATTCCACAGTCAACTGTCAGCTTTATCATAACAAAATGGAAGAGTTTGGGAACAACAGCAACTCAGCCACGAAGTGGTAGGCCACGTAAACTGACGGAGAGGGGTCAGCGGATGCTGAAGCGCATAGTGCAAAGAGGTCGTCGACTTTCTTCACAGTCAATTGCTACAGAGCGCCAAACTTCATGTGACCTTCAGATTAGCCCAAGTACAGTACGCAGAGAGCTTCGTGGAATGGGTTTCCATGGCCGAGCAGCTGCATCCAAGCCACACATCACCAAGTGCAATGCAAAGCGTCGGATGCAGTGGTGTAAAGCACGCCGCCACTGGACTCTAGAGCAGTGGAGACGCGTTCTCTGGAGTGATGAATCACGCTTTTCCATCTGGCAATCTGATGGACGAGTCTGGGTTTGGAGGTTGCCAGGAGAACGGTACATTTCAGACTGCATTGTGCCGAGTGTGAAATTTGGTGGAGGAGGAATTATGGTGTGGGGTTGTTTTTCAGGAGTTGGGCTTGGCCCCTAAGTTCCAGTGAAAGGAACTTTGAATGCTTCAGGATACCAAAACATTTTGGACAATTCCATGCTCCCAACCTTGTGGGAACAGTTTGGAGCGGGCCCCTTCCTCTTCCAACATGACTGTGCACCAGTGCACACAGCAAGGTCCATAAAGACATGGATGACAGAGTCTGGTGTGGATGAACTTGACTGGCCTGCACAGAGTCCTGACCTGAACCCGATAGAACACCTTTGGGATGAATTAGAGCGGAGACTGAGAGCCAGGCCTTCGCGACCAACATCAGTGTGTGACCTCACCAATGCGCTTTTGGAAGAATGATCAAAAATTCCTATAAACACACTCCTCAACCTTGTGGACAGCCTTCCCAGAAGAGTTGAAGCTGTAATAGCTGCAAAAGGTGAACCGACATCATATTGAACCCTATGGGTTAGGAATGGGATGGCACTTAAGTTCATATGTGAGTCAAGGCAGGTGACCGAATACTTTTGGTAATATAGTGTATCTCTCCAGATACAATAAGATATCGACTCTTGCTGTCTGCTCTAGAGACTTTAAGTTTAAATGGGACACATTTCTGGATCAGAATAGCAATACCTTGCCTTGGCAGAAAGAGTGGTGGAAATGCTCTATCCATCAATTTAGTATGTGGATCATTTTTCAGGTGAGTTTCCTGAAGGAAAATTATATCTGCAGACAGAGACTTTAAATAAGAAAGTATTCTGCATCTTTTAACAGGGTGACTCAGACCCTTGACATTTCAGGAGGTGAAAATAAGCCCTTTTTGACTGTTAACTGAAGTTATATTACAGTTTTTCTTGATTGCTTAAACACATTTCTTGAAACTATGCCTCGTATTCTCAAAACAGTAAACACAAACTCATAACTCCATAACGTCTCACCCAATTCCGCAAACATCCTATTTTCAGGTCAAAATGAAGCTCTACACCCAAAACCATTCACTCTTGCTGAAAAACCAAACTTGAAAAACAATATATCCACATTAGTAAGTTATGTTGCTTGTGGTCCCCCCCTTCAAAAAGCCGTGGCCTGATCGGGGGTTTTGTGTTATCTACCCGGCATGATTGGTCAAGAAATTTAATCACAGAAGATCGACTAACAGGTAGGTAAATTAAACCCTTATCAGTATAATAAACCTACAGAATTAGTTCAAAGGGAATTTTAATGGTTTGTTTGTGGAGCTATCGTGTAGCACACACAGCTCACATATGGCGGAACCGGAAGTCCTTTTAGAATAGAATAGAATATGCCTTTATTGTCATTGTCACAGGTACAATGAAATTTAAAAGTGCTCTTCAGTCAGTGCCTAAATAATTTAATATGACAACAATGCTAAAATATAATAATTTAAATACTTTAGAATTCCTAAAAATATGAATAAATAAGAATAAATACCTTAAACTGCACATGAGCATACCCACTCACATGCAATATATAAAAATGTTGAACATGATTCTACATCCTACACATACCTCCACCATTTTACAGATCCAGCAAGATACAGATTGAAATATTGTATGTTATTTTTTAGCAGCATTCAGAGCAGTTATTGCAATTGGATAAAAATTGTGCTTGAGTCTATTTGTCCTTGCATTAATTAACCTGTGCCGTCTGCCAGAAGGCAACAGTTCAATCAGGGAGTGTCCAGGATGTGAAGTGTCTTTAGCTATGTTCTGTTTTTTTAAGACAACGGGAGCTGTGTAATTTTTCCTCCTGTAGTCTATTATGAGTTCTTTGGTCTTTGAAGTGTTGAGGAAAAGGTTATTGGTCGTGCACCATGCCGACAGCTGCTCCACCTCCTCTCTATAGGCAGACTCCTCCCTGCCAGAAATAAGCCCCACCACTGTAGTGATACAACAGTATCACAACAACAGTTTTGAGTAACTGAAATTTCAGACACAATATGGCCAAATAATTTGTTTATTTACAAAGGTGCATCCAGTGAAATTGGCTTCCCTTCTTGCTTTTCATCTGCTTCTGATGGCCTTTCATATTTTCAGAAGTTATATTCATGAAAAATGTTTGGTTTGTCATGTCTGCTGATGATGTTGCTAACTCTGCTGTAGTAACAGTTCCAGTGAGACTGTTGCTAGAATTGGAATTTTATGTGGAGAGCACAGACAAGCTGAGTGATACAAACAGTGAAACATCCCAGCGTGGTGATACTA
The DNA here is from genome assembly GCF_027358585.1 of Pangasianodon hypophthalmus. Classification (NCBI taxonomy): domain Eukaryota; kingdom Metazoa; phylum Chordata; class Actinopteri; order Siluriformes; family Pangasiidae; genus Pangasianodon; species Pangasianodon hypophthalmus. Next base: position 11,265,552 of record NC_069737.1, on the reverse strand, counting down.
AATATAAGCATTCTTGGAACACTGCTCATCAAATTAGTGGACTGGAACTAACTGTTGTATAATATAATAATAACATTGTTTACCATTCTCGGATGGCCTGGTCGTTTTAATCAAACCCTTAAAAATATGATTCGAAAGTTCGTACACAAGGACACTCAGAATTGGGATAAATGGCTCAAACCCCTATTATTTGCAGTACTAGATGTTCTGGAAGCCTCCACAGGCTTTGAATTATTATATGGGCGCAAGCCTCGCAGCATCTTAGACGTCATCAGAAAACCTGGGAAGAGGGACCTTCGGACAGCAAGAGTGAGATTCAGTACGTTCTTGACCTGAGACCAAAACTTTACACATTGGGGCAATTAACACAGGAGAATATATTACAGGTGCAAGAACGTCAATCCTGGCTGTATAAGAGGGGTGCTTGGCTACGTAAGGTTTCACAGGGAGATTTAAATGCTTGTATTATTACCCACATAGAGCCCCAAATTACTTGACAAGTGGCAAAAGGATATTAGCAGATACCCTTGACTTCCATATGTGAGAAAACAGACTTTTCCACACCTTTGGTTTATGCCAATTCGTGACCCGTCCTTTTGGGTTGTTTGGAGCCAAGACACATTCCAACAACTCATGGACAGAATCCTCCATTTGCAGAAAAAATAAACAGCCCCCTTTTGAGTTGTTCCAAGCCTGCCTCCCATCTCCTCATTCCTATAAGAGTGTCACATTTACAGTAACTAGGACAATATACAAATAATAAGAATGCAAATATGAAAATATCTAACAGGAGATTCATATATTATTTTATATATGATTAATGCTTATTAATATATATATTCTTTAATTTATGATTAATGTATGAAGATGCTTATCATGAATAGTCCTAGTCATTGTTATCACATTAATTTGCCTCAATTTAACCATATGGGCTCCACCAACATTAACTGGCTCCAGCCTATAAAATATCACTAAAATAGCACATACAACAGTAGTGTACAGCAGATCCTAACAATAATGCAGAAGCAGACTAACCTGTTTTTTCACAGTTAATTAGATGTCCTTGTCAAAAAAGATCTACAACTCGCATGCAGTACTACTGTGTACCAACAGCAGCATGATTTGTTGTTATATGGTTGCTACATGACCAATTCAGATTAGCAAAATGAGCAGAAAATGATAACTAACTGTTCAGAACTACCCCAAGATTTTATGCATTGATGTGAAATGGTGTCATTTCCAGGAAGATGATAAGATCTTGATGTAGTATTGCATCTCCAGGGACAGTCATCCACATACCAATGGTATGAAAAGTCATGTGAGGACATGACCTCACTCATTAAGAGAACCAAGCATGTCGCCTGAATCTAGGTTAATTTAGGTTTCCTGTATCTGTGATGAGAAACCCAATATCAGAATGTTTAATTATATTCATTTACATTTACATTTACATTTATGGCATTAGGCTGACGCCCTTATCCAGAGCGACTTACAATAGTGCTTTGAAGTCTATCAAAAATACATTCTGATATTGGCTCGGTAGGTCACAAACTAGGAATACCATCAGTCCAAAACTCTGTTGGGGAGGTTTTTTTTTTTTTTTTTTTTTTGTTTTTTTGTTTTTTTTGTTTTGTTTTTGTGAAAGTGCTAATTTAAGTATTTTATGAAGAGGTAAGTCTTTAGCCGTCGTTTGAAGACTGCCAGTGACTCAGCTGTTCGGACATCTAGGGGAAGAAGCTATTCATGTTCTTATTAAACATTTTTTGTCAATTAAGAAAGAAAGGAAGAAAGAAAGAAAGAAGGAAGGAAATTGGGTATGAAATAACTACAAGATACAAAGACAAATGTGGCTGAAATACACATAAGCTGAAAAATGGCTGAACTACAAAACATGCAGTAGAAGCAGGTCATCAAACAAGATACTAAGATGTTTTCTCCATGTGTCTTAGATGTCATCAGATACATGTATTTAACATCAAGTACTAATGATGACACTAAGGTCTTTGATTTGTCTAGCTCTTTGAAGTTATTAGCTATTTTTAATAAGAAAGAAAGAAAGAACCAAATAAACAAATGAACACACAAACAAAAGCACTTGAATGCAAAATGCCATGTACCATATTGGGTATGAAATAATAGCTTCTACACCCTACATCACATGTTAAACACAAGGCCTGAAGGCCAAATCTGAAGGCCAAATTTCATTTTAATTGCCCTGTGTGAACTTGGAAAAAAATAATACTGAAACGGCTCAAAATTTTCACACTATCTAGAAATCACAGCAGATCTGTAACAAAGCATCTGCCATTGTACAGTATGCATGGACTCAGTAAAATCATCGCGTGTGTGCTGCGCTTGATGTAAGTCGTATCTAAAAATGATTCAGAACCACATTGTGTGTTGTGCTGGCAGTGGTGTAACCAGAAATTAATTTTGGTGTGATAAGGAAATATACAAAATAAAATAACATTTGTTCTCACGATCTGTACAATTAAATTGCATTTCAGGTAGATATCAGACAGCAGTAGGAGCAGTGATGACCCACATATTTTATTTAATCATTTAAGGCACAATCTACCATCAAACAATCTTCCCATATTAATGACAGTTCCACTGAAAAAGATGGATTAAAATAACATGTTGATAACAAGGAAAAATTACACCTTATATTATAACGACTGATATACTTTTCTTTTGCAGTAAACTCCAGCAAGCTACTTCACCAGCTCTCACCTCCATATCTCTGCTTATGGCGTAGCTTTTAAACAGAAGCAGGAAATATGTATCATCTCAACTGGCTAATCACGTTTCTCATCACAGGTTGGTATTCAATAATATGTGATTTTAAAAATTAAATTAAAAGAACTTTTATTTTAATCAGTGTAATAAATGTGCTCTTTAATAGTTTCTGTTAGCCTTTCTTTTTTAGATAAGTAAAAATTAAAAAAAATAAATAAAAGATATAGCTGCGAGCTACAATTATCGGGGGTCAAGCACTTTAAGAACATTACGTGCATGTGTAAAAAGATATTTATGTATACTAGTTCCATGATTTTAGGCCAAAGTATACAGAAGTTAAAAGCAAAAATAGTAATTTTTTCATATCTCGTGTTAATTTTGGCATGCTTGCCGTCATATTCGTCGACGCATTATACATTATACAGATTGGTCTATCAAAAATCTTTGAATAACGTTTGGTCTTCATTGTCTGAAATAATTGGACGAAAATCTAGGAAAAGTAGGTTTTTCCAGAAATTCAAAATGGCTTGAACTCCATCAACTTGAATTCTATAACTTTTTGTTGGCATGGTCTGAAGATGATCTGAATCGATGTTCTTGAAAATTGGACAAACGGTCTAGGAGTTTGAAAAAATAGGTTTTTAAGAAAATTCAGCATGGTGAAATAAGTGCATTCGACTTGGCACGAGCCAAGGAATCAGAGGAAAAAAGAATTTTGTTTCTAGCCCTTACAGTTGAAAAGTTATTAGTATACAGTTTGGTTTGGTCTATCACACACAAAATCCATAACTTATTGCTGGCATGGACTGAAGATGATCTGAGTCATATTTGGTGAAAATCGGACGAACAGTCCGAAAAGCAAAAATCTGCTTTTTTTTTCATATCTCGTGGGCACGAGGTGGCACTGGTCCAAAACTGTGCAGGTACCCTCAAATTATGATGGCTATGAAGGCTACTAAGTTTGGTCTGAATATCCTAAAGCGTTAGAGATATAGCCTCACATACATTTCAGCATGCTCATTGCCTAATTCGTTCACATATTAATCAAGAATGGTTTGACTAATCAACTTGAATTCCATAATTTTTTGTCGACATGGTCTGAAGATTATCTGATTCGATTTTCGTGAAAATCAGACCAACAGTCTAGGATAAGTTTGAAAAAGTAGGTTTTCAAAGCATTTCAAAATGGTGGATAGCAAGTTCAGCTGACCATGGCATAATTGGTATAATTGTTCTCGGTATGACCCAAGGAATCTATCAAGACAGTCTCACGACAATAGGCAAAAGTAGTCAAACGCTATTAGCATTTTTTTGAAATTCCATTATAATTTTTGACCACAAGGTGGTGCTGTCCTGAAGCTTTTTGTGTACCTTCAGGGCATAGTGCCCTTGACACATACTTATTTTCATAACAACACACCAAGACGGTCGTGACATACAACATTTCACAACTAAATTCAAAATGGCCAACACCCAAAATGGCCAATATAGGAACATTTCATATCATTTGACTCAGTATGCCCCAGAGAAGCTAAAGAGCCCAGGAGTTTCAGGAATTTAAAGATTTTTACATATATCATGAACACTAGGTGGCGATGTTTCGAAACTGCGCACCTACCCACAAGTCATGATGGCTATGACGTACTAAGTTTGGTCTGAATACTCAAAAGCATAACGGAGATATAGCCTCACATCCATTTTGGTGTGCTCATCGTCAAATTCTTTTGCACTTTATTCGAGAACGGTTTGACTAATCAACTTGATTTCCATAACGTTTTGGTTTTTCTAAAAAAAAAGTAGGTTTTTCAGAAAATTCAAAATGGTGGAAAATCTAGTGGGGTGGAAACTGAAACCATGATATGGTTTCAGTTGTGCTGTCATGAAATTTGTTGCATAGCCTCAGGCCAAGGTCCTGAAGATGTCTACCAAGTTTTGTGTCAGTGCTCAAAGTGGTTGCTGAGATACAGCCTCACATGCTGTTTGGCGGCTTTGCTGTCAGATTCGTTGGCCCATTACAGGCAAACCATTTGGAGTATTCAAAATTCTTTTTTGTGAGCCTTACTCTGAAGACAACGTGTGCCAAATTTGGTGATGATTGGACAATATTTTAGAAGTAGTGAAAAAACAGTTTTTGACAAAATCCAAGATGGCAGAAAAATCTCCTTAACCAGAAATTGATGTCATTGAACTCGACTCAACCAAAGGAATCCATTGATGGCATTGGCCACATGGTTCAAAAGTTATGACCATAAAAGTACTTCCAAATTAGGCCCAAATTTGCACTACAGTGTTGGCAGCATTTGGCTCAAAATTGGTCAGAATGTTCGTTAGACCCTCCCCAATCACTGTGCCAAATTTCACAACTTTTTACCAGATGGTTCTGTGGGCTGCCATAGACACCCTAGCAAGAAGAAGAAGAAGCAAAAGAAGGAGAACAAGAATGGTTTGACTAATCTACTTAAATTTCATAATTTTTTCCATGATCTGAAGATGTTCTGATTCAGTTTTCTTGAAAATTGGACAAATGGCATTTCATATCATTAGACTTGATATGCCCCACAGAATTTAAGAATTTCAGAAGTTATAAGCAAAAAAAATATGCTTTTTTTCATATCATGTGAGCACTAGGTGGTGCTGTTCTGAAACTGTGCAGGTACCATCAAGTCATGATGGCTATGACATATACTAACTTTGGTTTGAATATGCTAAAAAGTTACGGAGATATGGCCTCATGTCAATTTAGGCATGCTTGCCATCTAATTCGTTTGTGCGTTATTCAAGAACAGTTTGATTAATCAACTTGAATTCCATAACTTTTTGTTGGCATGGTCTGATGATCTGATTAGATTTTGTTTCTAGCCCTTACAGTTCAAAAGTTTTTAGCATAAATGAGTGAAATTTTAAACTTTTGGTGGCGCTAGAGGTTTTGAGATAGTGACTCCAAACCTGCATTGGTAACATTTCAGCTTGTGCCAAATTTCATAACTTTCCCATGTTGCTTCTATAGGCTATCATAAACTCAAGGGCGGAAGAAGAAGAAGCAGAATAATAATAAATATAGCTGCAAGTAGCAATTACAAGGCCAAGCACAACAGAGGCAACAGTATCAAGTTTCAGTGCAATAGGCAGTAGTGTTGCCATGGTATTGCATAAAACACTATGCGGCGCTTATGTCAACTTTGACGATGCGTTATATGGAAACGGTTTGAGATATCAAAAAGTTTTATTCAGCATGAATTCCATAACTTATTGCTAGCATGGACTGAAGATGGTCTGAGTTGAATTTTGTGAAAACTGGACAAACAGTCCGAAAAGTAAAAATATGCTTTTTTCATATCTTGTGAGCCCTAGGTGGCACTGTTCTGAAACTGTGCAGGTACCCTCAAGTCAATATGACTACAACCCCTGGCAAAAATTATGGAATCACCACACTTAGAGGATGTTCACCCAGATTTTTTACTTTATAGCAAACAAACAAATCACAGATATGACACAAAAAAGGTTTTGTTCAATAGCTTAACATTCTGGCTTTGTGGAACATACATAAAAAAAAATTACTGACATTTTTTTTATTAATGGCATGTCTTTTTCCAAATCAAGTAGAGGACAAAAGTATGGAATCACTCAATGTTGAGGAAAAAATTATGGAATCATCAACAAAAAAAAAAACACAATTAATACTTTGTTGCTCCTCCTCTGGCTTTTATTCTTTGAGGCATAGACCTCACTAATGAAAAACAATATTCCCCATCAATCTGGTTCCAACTTTCTCGAATAGCAGTTGACACATCAGCTTTGCGGGGTGGAGCCTTAACATGGACCAGTTGTTTTACTTTCCACCATAAATTTTCAATTGGATTGAGATCCGGACTGTTTGCTGGCCATGTCATTGAGTTGATATGCCTTTCCTGAAAAAAAGCTTTAAAACTGTTTGCTCTGTGGCAAGATGCATTGTCATCCTGAAAAATTATTTCATCACCAAACCTATTTTCTATGGATGGAATGAGAAAATGTCCAAAATTTCACTGTACAACTGTGCTTTGACTGCTGAGGTAATGACTGCCATCTCCTCTGGTCCTTTACCTGACATGCAACATAAATATCATAAATGAGTTGGGAAATTTGAATTCAAATCTCAAAATCAATCAAATTTGGGAAATTTGATTGATTCAGGCAGTCATCTTTATATGTTTTGTTAGAACAGCACCAGACAAAATTTCCAGCATCATCTCCTTTGCCAATGCAGATTCATGATTCATCACTGAATTTCACTTTCATCCAATCATCCACACTCCATGATTGCTTCTCCTTAGCCCACTGTAACCTTGTTTTCTTCTGTTTTGGTGTTAGTGCTGGTTTGCTTTTGGCTTTTCTATATGTAAATCCCATTTCATTCAGCTGATTTCTTACAGTTCTGTCACAAACATTGACTCCTGTTTCCGCCCATTTGTTTTGTTGTGCATTTTCTATTTTCAAGGCATAGTGCTTTGAGTTTTCTATCCTGATGCTTTGACATCTTCCTTAGTCTGCCTGTATATCTACCTTTCATAACCTTCCCATTAAGTTTATACTTGCAACAAATTTTAGACACAGCTGACTGGGAGCAACCAACCTCTTTGGCCACACTCCATGTTGAAATTCCTTGTTGAAGGAGTTTTATAATCCTTTCCATTGTTTCAACTGACAACTCTCTCTTTGGAGCCATGTTTCCTTTCAATTAGCCAAGTCCAACAGCCGATTAAAGTGTGTAAGCACTCCCTTTTAACTGCTGACTTATTAGCATTTTTAGACTTGTCCCAGTATTTGTTTTAGAAATGGAAATTGAAAATTGATTCCATAATTTTTTCCTCAACATTGAGTGATTCCATAATTTTTTCCTCTACTTTATTTGGAAAAAGACATGCCATTAATAAAAAAAAAAAAAAAGTCCTTGAATTTTTTTTATGTATATTTCACAAACCAGAATGTTAAGCTATTGAACAAAACCTTTTTTGTGTCATATCTGTGATTTGTTTGTTTGCTATAAAGTAAAAAAATCTGGGTGAACATCCTCTAAGTGTGGTGATTCCATAATTTTTGCCAGGGGTTGTATATACAACTGAGTATAACTGAGTATATATAACTGAGTGTTATTGGAGAACAGTTTGACTAATCAACTCGAATTCGTTTGTCGGCATGGTCTGAAGATGATCTGATTTGATTTTCGTGAAAATTGGACGAATGGTCTAGGAGGAACTGAAAAAAGTAGGTTTTCAAAAAAAGTATTTCAAAATGGCAGACAGCAAGTTTGGCCGACCATAGCATAATTGGTATCATTGTACTCACATGACCCAAGAAATCTATCAAGACTAGTCTAATGACAATAGGCAAAAGTAATCAAAAGCTATTAGCATTTTTTGAAATTCCATTATGATTTTTGACCACAAGGTGGTGCTATCCTGAAACGTTTTGAGTACCTTCAGGGCGTAGTGCCGATGACATACAGATTTCGCAACGACACGCCAAGTCGAAGATGATCTGAGCAAAATTTGGTGACGATCCGATGAACGGTCTAGGAGGAGTTCGCAAAAGTAAGCTTTTCAAAAAGAGAAATCAGAGATATACGTTTTGTTCGTCCTGAGCCAAGGATTCCAATGATATAAGACATTTGAGTCTGTGATAAACAGTTCAAAGTGACCGACATTTTTGTAATTTTTTTTATCACTGTAGCGCTACCGTGTGGCCGATCGGGGCGAGACTTTGCGCCGTTGTAGACTGCTGGAGTACTACCATCCCTCAAAGTTTCAAGTCTCTAGGCCTTACGATTTGGTCTGCACGATCAGTTTTAGTACAGAATAATAATAATAATAATAATAATAATAATAATAATCCTTACAAAAACACCAGGGTTTCAGCGCTTCGCACTTGAACCCGTAAAAACTAGACTAAGATTCCGGTCCTTCAGGGTCTCACTAAAGTGCTGATTGGATGTTCAAAGACACTTAGATACACGCTTTTGCCTTCATCGGCCAATCAGAAGTCAATATGTCTTTAACTTCATGGACCAATAAGATTTGCAGTCTTTCTGACAGGACCTCAACAGAGTGTTGCAAACCAACCCATCTGGTTACCGTACTAACTTGCTTGCGAGTGGACGAACTACTTCGCGCTTTGTTCTACAAAGCCATCAGTTCTATCAAGTGACCTTTCTTTCAGTTTTTGATATGATCTTCCGATTTTCTTTTTCACGTATAGGTTAAAAGTATTTTCTGACATCCTCAGCGTTTGTGTGCGGCTTTGCCCAAACTACTTTGTTCATTCTGTTGCTAGCTAGCGGTTTGGCTATTGTTCCCCAAGTGTTATTGAGTTTCCTCCCCGCTGACCAATCGGATATTTTTTTTTATCTAACCAAGATAGGCGGCTCGGGTACCAAGATGTCGAACCGAATGGTGTGCAGAGAAGCGAGCCACGCCGGCAGCTGGTACACCGCCTCAGGTAGAGATAGGGGAAAGGGGGCCGATGTCCTGCAAGCTAGCTAACATTAGCTAGCTGGCGTTCAACGGGCGGGGGTTGCGTGATCAGCTGTGAATTTTAAATACCTCGGTCTACATAACAAGGCCTTGGTTTTCATTCGAGTGCTCGTCGATGTTATTACTTTGGTTGGCAAGTATTATTAACACTAACTTTTAGGGCCCAGTGGCAGCTGATCACGTCACATGGAGTGATTCGTTTAACGAATACTCACCTTAGTTACGGCTATGTATTGCTGAGTGAGTTAAGGGACAAAGGCGCTTGCTAGCTAAGAATGTTTTTGGCTAACCCGTAAGCTAAAGTGTGTCGACGGTTTGCCTAACAGCTCTAATTTGTTACGTTACAAGTGAATTTAGTTAGTAAAGCAGTGTCAGATTAAAAGCAAACATCAGTTGATGGCCTTGATGTTGCGAACATCTTTTAAATTGATTTTCCTGTTGGTGTCCAACGTAGCATATGAGTAGCTATTTGTTGTAGCTAACTAGCCATTGTACGAGAAAAAATAACACGAGCACGCTTGCGTAGGTTCTCAATCATTAGCTACCTGCGAAAACGATAAGACGGCATGTTGCCTAGATATATAGGTTTACATGCTAGACCGTTTTGTAGTTAATTAAACATAACTCGATTTTTTTTATTGCCTAGATGTGTCAACATGGGCAAGCTATCTTTCGTCTAAGTCTAACCTCTGATTAGGGCTCTTGGCTAGCTATGCTGTTTCCAAATTGGCATCTTATTAGTCAGCAGATTTTGAAGCTAGCTTAAAGTGTGTCAGTTTCCTGGCACTGGCAAATCAGAACTTATTTTACTGCCTGGCCTTTGTCTACATGCTCCTGGCAAGCAAAACCTGGCCCCTTCTGACGTCAGTGTAGCTATAGTCTGTTCAGCGTTGTCAGCTATTAAGGTACTTAAAACATGTTTTTACTTCTTTATGTGAGTTGCGTGCACTCGAATCATTTAATCACCAGTGTAAAAAAAGTGCGATTACTTGGTATTAGCATCTCTTTTACATTTCAGTGTGCTAGGATATTGCACAGGATTGATATCAATGAAGCAGTGAAGGCAATGTTTTTAAAATCGGCATAAATTCATTATCGTCTAAATCAGAAGTTCAGTACATTACTGACAAGCAAGCACTCACTGGTGAGCTACCATAAATAGAATATTACACCAGCATGTCCTTTATGAGTTTGCCACAAGATGCAAACACTTGGTAAACATTAAGAACACAAAACCAGGTTGCAGTTTGCTTAAAAAAGTACATAATAGCTTGTAGAATTCTGGGACAACTGGAACCCTGTTGACCATACATTTCACTTTCTGAAGACAAAACAATTAAAAACTGACAATGAAATACTTGTGAAGGCATTCAGTCCAGCAGTTCATCAAAAAAAGATACTAATCATGTGATGTGACATCTGTGTGCCTACGCAGGCATCCGTGTGCTTACGATTTTATGTGACCTCAAGTACTAAACATCACAATAAGGGTTTTAATACTTCCGGCTCTTTGTAATTAGCAGCTATGTATAAGTGTTTATATATTTGAGAACAAAGTTCTTGGGGTAGTTATTAGTTGCATATAAATATCTTACATTGGCAGAAATGTTTACTAAAATATGGCTTTCGATATAAATAAATTGGGAAAATCTGGGAGAGAGGGGTGGGAACATGGCATGAATGAGTTGCTGTAATTTCACAAATTGCTATATACGCCTGAATCATCTTGTGAGGAAATTGATAAATGTTATGCAGGGTTAACAAATTTTTGGTATGACTTAACAGACCTGCAGAGCAGGTATCATAACAGAATAATTTTCATTTCAACTGTCTTGAAGCCAGATAGCCAGAATAATGATCAAAGGCACACAGAGCCCTGGGGAAATTTTGTAAGCTTACTCAACAGACTTCCACAACCTTAACTAGTGGACTAGAATTAGCCAGCTAGAATCCTATTATTGGTTTTGTATTCAGTAACAGTCAAATTAATGTGTACAATATAATTTTTATTCTTATTACACTTCTGTAATAGTTGAAAGACCTCAATACAGATACAATTTATTTTAGGGCTGCAAAACTAATCCACAAAATAAATAGATCTCTGATGCGGTGTGCTACATCACCTGATTTAGACTAAAAATGCATTTGATGGAAATGACAGAGCACATAACAGCACTCCAAAGTATTGGTGCTTTCTACATTATGCTACACTGTTGGCTTAATGACATTATGTGTTCATGTGAATAATATTTTGATTTGTAATAATTTGTTTGTGGGAATGTGAGAAGCAGGTACAAGCACAATGTACCAGCTTGAATCATGCTAACGGCATATTAACGGCTGGCTTGTACTACCTTATCCATTTTTTCTAGCTGTATTGCACATTTATGGCCATATTTATCAATCATTCCTGCCCTACCAGAAAACATTATCTCGACCTACTTTGGCCAAAAGTCAGTAGTATGTATGACAACTTGATGGGTTGAAAATGAACGTGGTCTCAAATGAGTGATTAGCTTACAAGCCAAAAGTTTTCTCATTTCAAAACTAATGTCATGAAATATATGATTCAAGATTTTATTTGCCACATACACAATTATGTACAGTATATAACTTGCAGTGAAATGAAAGCCTGGCCTACTCCTCTTTCGACTGTACATTTAAATTTGAATATCCGCCCTGTGTGAGCAGAGTTTGCATGTTCTCCCTGTGCTTCAGGGGTTTATTCCCCTAGTCCAAAGGCATACGTTGTAGGCTGATTGGCATTTCCAAATTATGTGAATGTGTGTGCAATTGTGCCCTGTGAAGGGTGTCCCCTGCCTTGTGCCCCTTGTATTTTGAAGAATAATCTAATGTTTTCAAATAGTCAGTGGAAAAAAATCAACAATAGATTAATTGATTACCAAAATAATCGTTATACTTAAGTACTTAAGTACTTTTTTTTCCACCCCCCTTTAGACATCCTATATAGTGCTTGTCATGTGGTTTGGAATGCAGCCTGAGGGGAGGTACCTCGTACTGAAAGATAATGCACTAAATGAATGAAATTGAACAGCAAGGCCAATAATAGAAATCTTGGTAACACAGTGGCTTATAAATGCTGTATGAATGAGTATGATTTTGTAGATTTAAGATGTCCCCAGCTGTTTTCAGAGGAAGGTGAGTAATCAAAAACATGAGGTGCTATAATTTTCACAGTGGGTCTTATGGTAAATATAACTATACTAGTATTTACCCAACTTATATTTATTTAGTAAATCATTTACTCGTTAGTAAATGACAATTAAGAGTTCATCTAGTAGGTTAGTTTACAACCTTACACACATATTGGTAATTTAAGTAATGGACATATTATATTATGCCTATGGGCAGCAGTTTTTCAAATTAAATAAAGAAAGAATGCCAATAAGACAAAAACAAGGAAATTCTGACCAATGTATTCCTAAAAGAATAAAAATATAAGACTTTATGATATAATGTGTTTTGAGCAATAGATCAATATTGTATTTAGAGCACTAAATACAATACTGAACTCTTGTTAGTTAAACCATTGTTGTTTAACGAGTTGTAATCTGGATTTTTTTTTTTTCCTTTCTTTCTCTTACTTCAGGATCCCAGCTGAATGCACAGCTGGAGGGCTGGTTATCTCAAGCACAATCTACATTAGGACCTGCTAGAGCCATTATAGCACCGTATGTGATAATTTTATAAAAGGAGAGCATTTTAAATAATAATTTGTGGAATTCTAATTTGTGATCTAATATGTCCTGCATTCATTTTGCTAAGTTGGTTTTGACTTTGATTTCCTAACACAACCTTCTTTTTGTAGCTTTACACTGAACATGGTAACCAATTAAAAACAGTTGATTAATGTATGAATATAAATTTATATAAATTTGTCTTTATAATTCATATAAATTAGCACTGAAATTCTTACTGATGAGCTTTAAGCCCCACCATCTATTTTTGCAGACATGCTGGTTATACCTATTGTGGTGCTTGTGCAGCACATGCCTACAAGCAAGTGGACCCTTCTATTACGTGAGTTTAAATGATTATGTACTGCAGTGTTGAGGTGAAGTTCTTCACGTAAGGATAACTGACCGCATTCTTGTTTGGTAGCCGAAGGGTATTTATTCTTGGACCTTCCCACCATGTGCCCCTGTCTCGATGTGCTCTGTCCCCTGCTGAGGTCTACAGAACACCACTGTATGACCTGAGGATCGATCAGAAGGGTAAAGCTCTGATAGCATTTCATTCAACATGTCAGAATTATTAAAATACTTTTTTTTTTTTTTTTTTTTTTTTTTTTTTTTTTTTTTTTTATAACATAAAGGTTACTTGGACAAAAAATTGTGTTCATTTTGCCTCACAAATGACTGTTTTTTTTGTAGCTTATCAGAAAGTTGATATTGAATTTTGGACCAATCTGGTCTCAACCGACAAAAATTTAGCTACAGAATCTCCAAGCAAGATAGACAGCCACTGTGTGTAATGTCAGGTGATGAACAATTACTTGGTTATAGTGTATTTTGACAGGCTTGGCTGCTGTTAAATAAATATCTGAGGATATGATAATGCAGTCAGTGTTAAAGATACTGAAAGTAAGTAACTAATTAGTTTGTAATTAAGTAAGAAAGAGCAATCTGTATATAGTCAAATCAGAAAAGCCAAAATCTTTCTGCTAACACTGTCTGTGAATCTTTTACGTATAGGCTTCACAGGTTTACTCTCCATGTGAGCTGGGTTTTTTCCCCCCCTTCCCCTCCCTAATTTACTCTTGGCCAATTCCCGTCCTCCAGTTAGGTCTCCCCTATCACGCGATAGCTGCCAACCTGGGAGGGCAAAGGCTATCACATGCTTCCTCCAAGGCACGTGAAGCCAGCTAACCGCATCTTTTCGAACTGCTGTTCAAGCAACATCAGGGGGTGGTGTAACACACTCTGAGGAAAGTGATATCCACCCACTTCCGGATGAGCTCACAGATGCCTATGATTGGCTAGTGTTTCTGTGATTGATAGGAGAGAGAGAGTATGCCACCCCTCCTTTCTTTAGAGCATGGCCAATTTTGCACTCTTGGACTCCCAGCCATGGATGGCTGCTGCATTGTTGGGATTAGAGCTATGCATGATTTCAAGCAAGTGCTTTTAATAAAGCACTCATTTATCGTTCCATTAGGATCTGTGAGTGAGCAGTTAATAAGTTTCAAAAAGATTTAGGTTTCCTTATTTAGCAGTATTCCCCTTGTCGCAACACCTCCCTGAATATTGTGTTGTAACCTAGCTCTAACTAGGTAACTAATCATCTATTTAAACTTGTCCTTCATGAATAATAATCTGTAGCATCTCTAATATGGATGGGTGCCTCAAAAAACTGTTTCCCCTTTGTATTTCCTTGTTTTAGTGTATGCCGATCTCTGGAAAACAGGCATGTTTGAGAGGATGACTTTGCAAACAGATGAGGATGAGCACAGCATTGAGATGCACCTGCCTTACACTGCCAAAGCAATGGAAAGGTAGTGATCGCATGGTTTGAAATCATGAACCACCCTAGTCTCATAAAAACATCATGTTCAAAAATGCAGTAATGTGTACTATAACGAGTAGTGCATGTAATACCATCCTGAAAAGTTCAAAGCATGCAACACATGTCAAATGGTAGTAAACTGCATCCATTATTAGCTCTTGCTTATTTGAGGGGTTAATGGCAATCATTCTTTACCAGTTTTTGGCAGTTTGTTCTGACTTTTTAAAAATGATTTTACCATGCTGTTTCCTGAAGATAGGGAAGCCAGTTTTAGTGCTGGAGATGTTAGACTTCTCCACAGTTCCATGTTAGCCTAGGTCCTCATAGACATTTACAGAAACTTAAACATTTTGAGGAACGTTTATGTGGAAATGCACCATTAAAGCGACTAAACCTTTAAAATGTTAAATTTTACACTCACAGGATTATACACTCACCGTCCACTTTAAAAGGAACATCTTGACAGTTGAAGATTAAAAAAAAAAAAAAAAAAAAAAAAAAAATCACCTGGTCTTTTTCCAGTCTTCAACTGACAAGTTTTGGCAACTCTGTGACCATGATAGCCTCAGATTCTTGTTCTTGGCTGACAGGAGTGGAACATGATGTGGTCTTCTGCTGTTTTAGCCCATCCACCACAAGGTTCCATGTTTTGTGCAAGCTGAGATCCTTTTTTGCTCACCACAGTTGTAAAGAATGATTATTTGACTTTGTTTTGAGCTGCAAGAACGGGTATACAATCTGGCCATTTTCCTCTGACCGCTCTTATCAACAAGACATTTCCACCAACAGTACTGTCGCTCAATGTTTTTTGTTTTTTGCACCATTCTGTGTAAACCCTAGATACTATTGTGTGTGAAAATTCCAGGAGATCAGTTTATGAAATGTTCAAACCAGTCCATCTAGTACCACAGTTAAAGTCAAAGAGATCACATTTTTCCCCATTTTGATGTGAACATTAACTGAAGCTCTTGACCTATGTCTGCATGATTTTATGCATTGCGCTTCTGCCATATGATTGGCTGATTGGATAACTGTGTAAATGAGCAAGTGTACAAATGTTCCTATTAAAGTGGATGGTGGGTGTATATTTCATATAAATTAGACTTGTAATGATTAATGGTTATGGTTGTTTTCCTTCTAAATCACAGCTGCAAAGATGAGTTCAGCATTGTTCCGGTGCTGGTGGGAGCTCTGAGTGAATCTAAAGAGCAGGAGTATGGCAAGCTGCTCAGCAAATACCTTGCTGATCCCTCCAACCTTTTTATTATTTCATCAGATTTTTGCCACTGGGGTGGGTTCTTCTCTATCACTCTCTCTCTCTCTCTCTCTCTCTCTCTCTCTCTCTATCACTCTCTCACACACACACACACACACACACACACAACTTTTCTGAGATTCACACAGAATTGGGACTAGCAGTTAAGCTTACGTGAGTCTCTGAAACAAACATGATAAATGATCAGTAAATGCTTATGTATGTGCAGTGTGCACAATCACGAATTCACACAATAAACATTAAACCTTTAACATCTGAAAATGTTAAGAACCTGAAACATACACTATAATTTGTCATGTCTGAGCTCACTACATATCAGGTTTGGTAGAGAAGTTAGAAAGCTTGCATGACCTAGATGCGTATTTGTTAAAATTTAGATTTAACGTATAGTTAATTAATAGTTTATTCTCAGAGACTGATCTCGATTTTATATTGCCCATTGTTTTTGCTTTCTCAGCAAAAGCGCATTGTGTTTACATCTGTTTTGGTTGCTCTATATAGACCTTTTTGGTGATTGTAAACAAAAAGAGATACATGCAGCCTGGTTGTAAAAAGACCTGAGTAGTTACAATCTGATGCTACTTGGTTGTAACCTGACTCAAGAATCTATCAAAAAAATTTTTTGGAATTTGGGAATCAGACTGACATTAGCTAAAATATTAGCCACTTATTATTATGGAGTACCACTAATACAGTTAGTGCTATTCTGCTAAGCTAACACTTTCAAGTGGTGTAACTTGATACAGCCTTATGGCTTGGTGCCCTGTTAGTGTCTATATGATCCTAAGCGGTGGTCTAGCCTGGAATAGCTGGACACACATACATATGTCATAGAAATACTAGTATTTACTCAGTATAACTAGAGAGAAATTAAGCCATACAGGTTTCTTCATGCTTACTTGAAACTGTGTTGTTTGTAGGCATGTTAAACACATAATGTTTTATGATTACATCATCACAAAGGTGAACAAAGCTAGCTAGCTGAATGCATTTGTTGTAGGCGATAGTAGATTTTAGGCAAGCTAGTTTTGTTAAACCAATATAAATTAAGAATGTTGGCTAACTAGCAAGCTAAGCCTGTTAAATTCTTAGTTAGTTCACTGATCTGATAGTTAGCAACTTAGCTGAGATTAAATGGGTACCGCAAAAACAGATCTCCTTAGACCAGTTATCCCTCTTAATTGCCTGTAATCACAAATGTCTTCTGTTGACATGGAAAGGTGTCTGATTTGATAGTATGTGGTAAAAATGAATGTGCTTATCAACATATTTCCAATTCTGGCACTGAACAGCGCAACACGCTATTTTAGAAAACAAATTATGGCTGCTCTTAAAAATCACTATAGGCTATGTTTCTGCAACCAGGAGGTGCAGCTGATGTCATAGTGACACGTCTCACTCAGGGGTCTATAAGACCCTGGTTGTCTCTCTTGTGTCTTCATTTTGAATCTTCAGAATGACTTTGTGCATACCAAACTTACTTTATTGAGTTACTAAACTTAACAATCAGTAACAATCCGATGGTCCAATACAGACAATTTGCACAATATACAGGTGGGTGAGACAAAAGTGGTGACTGTTATGCTGTGAAGGTATTTTGCTGGAATGGTTTGGGTCCATAACAGTGCAGCCCTGCTGTATCCCTCTTTATGTAGTTGGTAATGAATTGTTTTTACAGACAGTCTGATCATATCTTGCATAAGAGAGTTAGTCTTTCTGTCTTTCCCTTATGTATCACATTAAAGCATGAGCACCGCAGTCATTGAATGTGCACTTCTGACCAATTTCAAACCCTGTTTATTGATGTTTCTCCCACAGACCTAATGCAGATTTCACTTAGTCACTATTCCTGTTGAAACCAGTTGAGCATTCTTTGTGTTTGACACATGTCTGCTGGAAACATCTGCACTTGATATGTTTCTCCCTGATTGATTCATGTTTTTCTTTTGTCACCCATCTTTCTATGCTTACTGGGAGTGTGAAATGAAAAGTCCATTCTGGAAACATTAAAGAAAGATTTCTGCTTGTGGCATACATGAAAACAAAATAATCCAATGGACTACAGCGTTCTCCTGCCTAGTGTGTCAGGTTTTGTTCTCAGATCCAGAATGTACTGAATTTCGTTTTTTCTGTGTTAAAGTTTGTTTCCCCAGTGTTCACAGATGACAATAAAATGCTACAGGGTTTCCACATATATCTAAATGAGGAAATAACTAATTTCTCTCAAAATTAGACAACAGTCTCATCTTCTTCAGCTTGTAATGAAAACAGGCTACATAAATCCATTGGGCAAAATAAGGGAAAAATAATATACATATAATTACAATAAAATGTGGAATATGACAGGTAGTTTGTCAGTCACTTTGGGAAGATGTGGTTAGATTTTGCCCATTTGGTAGATGGTTTGAGTTGTTTTACATGCAGCCTGCTGGGGTCTAAACTTAGCACCCCTTCAGGTTGACAACTGGTAAAAGATTAAATGTTAAGATGTTGATATACTTAAACTTTATGTAGGCACCCTTGTCCTGAAAAGTAGTAGTAGTTGGCTCTGATAATCCCAACAATTCAAAGATACCTACCACGGCAGTTGCGTGTGTAGTGTGAATGGTTCACTGACGTGATTTTGTTAGTCTACAAGTGATTGCTGAGGGTCTGATATATTCAAGCATGTTTGATTTTCTTCATGTGTAATGTAAAACCCTCTGCGACTAATAGCAAGATCAGAGCTGAAAAACAGCAAATGAGAGTCTTCAGGGAAATCAAATAAAAATATAAAAATGATGTGATTCCTGGGCGTACCCAGCTTAAAGAGAGCTACATTTCTTTGCACTTTACCTGCAGTTCTTTTTGCAGAACAGTCAGTTCTCACTGCCTGCGTCTCCCCAACCAATATTTCCTCAAAAAACTTATTGACCAAACCACACCAAACCACAGATCGCAAATGACTAAAGTTGTA
Organism: Pangasianodon hypophthalmus; assembly: GCF_027358585.1. Classification (NCBI taxonomy): domain Eukaryota; kingdom Metazoa; phylum Chordata; class Actinopteri; order Siluriformes; family Pangasiidae; genus Pangasianodon; species Pangasianodon hypophthalmus. The sequence continues at coordinate 11,246,546 of NC_069737.1, read as the reverse complement.
TAGTGTGAAAGGATCAGGGATTCTGAGACTGAAAGTTGTGTAGTGTGCTTAATCTACTGTTTTAATTTGCAGGTAATTCATTTACTGTAACTGAATTTATTTCAATTCTATTATGGAAACCCAGACTGCTCAAAATATTAAGTGATGAATCCAGCCATTTCTTTATTATTGCAGCTCACCTAGTTCATTAAAAATATAAAAATATCTTCAAAATCTGATAATATTTTCATAGAGCACGTATTTTCGCTCCAGTTGTGATTAATACTTCTGTCTCATGCAGCCATTATAAATCCATTTATCAGGGTTTCAAGGATGAAGACTTTTAACACTCACCCTAAGTGCCCTTTGGTTAGGTCAGCATGCTCAGAGTTAATTAATCTTGATCACAGGAATAGATATGTCTAGTTCACGTTGAAGTTGAGGGTTTTTTTTTTAAAACTCACTTTCTGTAATATTCCCCAGGTGCTGCTATTGGAAACAAGCCATAATCTCTGCAACACTATGGAACAAACTAGGTAGTTGTTTCTGGTACCAAGAACTTTGCTGTTATTCTGCCACATGGTAAATGCAACACCAGTACAGTAATTAAGGTCATGTATCAGCAATGATTAACACCACCTTCTGAGTATGCATTTGTGACCACATCTTGGCCATAGACAGGAATTTTCAGTGTTCTTTGTTGGCCAGAGCATGGTAAATGGGATATGTTTCTAGCCCTTGGTCCTGAGGGTACCAAAGTACCGTTGGTATTTAAACCCTAGGTAGCAATATTTCTAACAGGACGAGAGGTTTTTTTCTGTATTGTTAAAGAATGTGACATGTATCTGTGGGACCATGATCTGACAATATTCAGTACCTTTCATGTCATTTGATCACTAGATGAGGTGAAGCTGTAGCATAAATGGGCCTAAATCTCTGCAGTACCTTTGTGTGTTGGCACCAAACTTCTCTCAACAAACTTGTGACACTTGCCCTGTACATCAACAAAATTTAGGTGTGTCTGCCATGGTTGGTGGAACAATACCCTATAACTTACTAATTAAATAATCTACAGTGCCTTGCAAAAAGTATTCACTCCCCTTTGCCTTTTCCTATTTTGTTGCATTACAACCTGGAATTTAAATGGATTGATTTACATTTGATTTGATCAACATGCTTACAATTTCTGAGATGCAAAATATTTTTTATTGTGAAGCAAACAAAAAATAAGAGCAAAAAACAGAAAACTTGGGTGTGCATAACTATTGACCCCCTCAAAGTTAATACTTTGTAGAGCCACTTTTGCAGCAATTACAGCTGCAAGTCTCTTTGGGTATGTCTGTATGAGCTTAGCACATCTAGCCACTGAGATTTTTGCCCATTCTTCCAGAAAAACTTCTCCAACTCCTTTAAGTTGGATGGGTTCCGCTGGTGTACAGCAGTCTTTAAGTCAGACCACAGATTCTCTATTGGATTGAGATCTGGGCTTTGAATAGGCCATCCCAACACATTTAAATGTTTCTCCCTAAACCAATTGAGTGTTGCTTTAGCAGTGTGTTTAGGGTCATTGTCCTGCTGGAAGGTGAACTTCCTTTCCATTCTCATCTCTTGGGCAGACTGAAACAGGTTTTCTTCAAGAATTGCCCTGTATTTAGCACCATCCATCACGCCTTCAATTCTGACCAGTTTCCCAGTACCTGCTGATGGAAAAACACCCCCACAGCATGATACTTCCACCACCATGCTTCACTGTGGGAATGGTGTTCTGGGGTGATGAGGTGTTGGGTTTGCGCCAGACATAGCATTTTCTTTTATGGCCAAAAAGTTAAATTATAGTCTACTATAGTACTGACCACAGTACTTTCTTCCAGACGTTTGGAGAGTCTCCCACGTGTCTTTTGGCAAACTCAAGATGTTCTTTCTTGTTTTTTCTTTAAGCAAGGGCTTTTTTCTGGCCACTCTGGAGTGTAAGGCTAATAGTGGTCCTATGGACAGACACTCCAGTCTTTGCTGTGAAGCTCTCCAGCTCCTTCAGGGTTATTGTTGGTCTTTTGGATGCTTCTCGAATTAATGCCCTCCTTGCTCGCTCTGTGAGTTTTGGTGGGCGGCCCTCTCTTGGCAAGTTTACTGTGGTGCTGTATTCCTTCCACTTTGCTGTGGTGGATTTAATGGTGCTTCATGGGATATTCAAAGTGTTGGATAGTTTTTTGTAACCCAACCCTGATTTATACTTCTCCAAAATGTTGGCCTGACCTGTTTGGAGAGCTCCTTGGTTCTCATTGTGCTGCTTGCTTGATGCTGCCTTTTGCTCAGTGGTGTTGCCGACTCTGGGGCTTTTCAGAGCAGGTATATATGTAAGCTGAGATGATGTGACTGCAGACAGGTGGACTTAATTTAACTAATTATGTGACTTCTTAAGTTAACTGGTAGCACCAGAACTTATTTAGGAGCTTCATAGCAAAAGGGGCGAATACAAATTCACACACCAATTTTTTTTTATATTTTTCAAATTTTTTTGAAATTAATTTTTTATTTCATTTCATTTCATCAACTTGGAGTATTTTGCGTAGATCCACTACATAAAAGCCAAATGAAAATCCTTTAAATTCCAGGTTGTAATGCAACAAAATAGGAAAAAGGCAAAGGGGTGAATACCTTTGCAATGCATTGTATCTATAACATTGTTTTAAAAAAGGGATTACTAACATACCTCACTTAGACAAAACATAAGCACTTGATTTAACTAAGGAGGTATTGCTAAATATCCTACTTCATTAAGTGGATCCTTTCGTTAACAACATGGTTGTAAATGCTATTATTTTAACCAGGATTTTGTGGTTAGACAGTTTTGAAAAATTAGACATGATGTTCTCAATGATGCAAAAGCCTAGCCTAGTTAACTTATAATCACTCTGGTGATGTGTGTATCGGTGACAGATAGGAGTTGACAGAGGTACAATATTCATAGACTGTACTGCACCAATAACCCAAGCTGGCTCAACTTACTAGCTGTATTCCCACATCAGTGTGCATGGTTAACACAGATTGTAGACTGTGGCACAGTTTCGGGGCTCACAGCTATACTTCAGGCCCAGCGTGTTGTGCTGTGAGATGCCTCTAGGCCATACAAAATATAATTATTATACACACTCTGCAAGAGGGCACTCATAAAGCTTGTGGTCTGTCAGTGTATGCACCTGCTGCTGGTAATTGAAACTTGCTTTTCCTCACAATAACACAAATGCATTTTGTCTGTGTGTATGTATGTATATGTGTATGTGTATGAAGTTAAGAAGGCGTGCATTATTTTTGTGTAACAGCATGGGTAGTTCCGGCTATAACATGAATAATAGGGTAACTGTTAGTAACAGCTTGTACACAGGGACTTGTACAACGGATGCTTCACATAATCTAAAACTAATAATAAACAGATAAAAACAAACATGTTTAACAAAGTAAAACTTTGTGGTTTGTAATAGTTACAGAGCTTTGAAGTTTATCAGCAGAGATGAGTTCATGCTTTTGGATTTCTTGGTAAAATGACAAACTGCATTTTTTGAGAGAGAGAAAGGAGTGAGGCTGGTGAGGGAATGTTAATTGCAACTATAACATAAGTGAGAACAGGAACTCGCTTGTCTCCTGGACTCTAAATAAAACCATTAACATGCTTGACATTTCACACGCTAATAAATTAAACATTGTAATCATTGGCAAATCACTGTGGTATAAGTGGAATAACACACCCCAGACTGTGCCGTTATACAAAAATAATGCACATCACAAAAATTGTAAATTGCAAGTTAATTAGTAGATTTGCCTTTTGGATAAAAAGAGAGCGAACCTATAAAGTGTGAACGATTTGAACAGATTTAACATTGAGCCTTATCAGAATTTCTCAACCATGTTTGTGATCTTTTCAGGTCAACGGTTCCGTTACACATACTATGATGAAAATCAGGGCGAAATCTATAGATCCATTGAGCATCTGGACAAGATGGTAAACCTGTTTCTTTGTGGTTTTCCACATTGCATTAAGTCAGTGTTTTGGAGTTTACACACAGCAAAGAATGGGTTCATTATTGTTATGATTAAGTGCATAACCAAATAATTTTTTGCTTTTTGAAACCTGTAATAAAAAGCATAGTGTTATATTAACATTTCATTTTCTTTAGGGTATGGGAATTATAGAACAGCTGGACCCTGTCTCCTTCAGCAACTACTTGAGGAAATATCACAATACTATTTGTGGTCGCCACCCCATTGGAGTTCTACTAAATGCAAGTTGCTTTTCCTTTTTTACAAAATCAGTAACAATATATGAAGCGGTTTTGCAGCTGATTGTATGAGTATGGGACTACATTCAAAATGAGCTTTTAGCCTTAAGTAACATTAACGGTGTAAATTAATCAGTAATTATACACTGATCAGCAATAACATTAAAAGCACCTGCCTAATATTGTGCAACAAAACAGTTCTATGCTGTGTATCTGGCACCAAGACGTTAGAAGCAGATCCTTTATGTCCTGTGAGTCGGAGGTGGGGCCTCCATGGATCGGACTTATTTGTCCAGCACATCTCACAGATGTTTGATCAGATTCAGATTTGGGGAATTTGGAGGCCAAGTCAACACCTTGAACTCTTTGTCACGTTCCTCAAACCATTCCTGAACAATTTTTTGCAGTGTGGCAGGGTGCATTATCCTGCTGAAAGAGCCCACTGCCATTAGGGAATACCGTGGCCATGAAGGGGTGTACTTGGTCTGCAACAGTGTTTAGGTAGGTGGTACTTGTCAAAGTAACATCCACCTGAATGCCAAGACCCAAGGTTTCCCAGCCTTGGTGCCATCTCTTCCCCAGGGAAGTGACACACGCACCCGGCCGACCACATGAAGTAAAAGAAAACGTGATTCATCAGACCAGGCCACCTTCTTCCATTGCTCCATGGTCCAGTTCTGATGCTCACATACCCATTGTAGGCACTTTTGGTGGTGGACAGGCTCAGCATGGGCACTCTGACCAGTCTGCGGCAACGCAGCCCCATACGCAGCAAGCTGTGATGCATTGTTTGTTCTGAAACCTTTCTATCATAACCAGCATTAACCTTTTCAGCAATTTGTGCTATAGTAGCTCAAATTCAAATTTTATTTGTCACATGCATATCCGTACACAGTACGACTTGCAGTGAAATGCTTTGTACAAATCTTCCAACATAGAAAAAATATAGAAAAATATTAAATATAAAGAAAAATATATATATATATATATATATATATATATATATATATATATATATATATATATATATATATATATATATTAGTGTTTATGGATGGTGGCAGCAGCAGATATGTGCAGTTTTGTACAATATGTGCCATTTGTGCGATGCTGCTCTTCTGTTGGATCGGACCAGATGGCCTAGCCTTTGCTCCCCATACTCCTTAAATGAGCCTTGGGCGCCCATGACCCTGTCGCCGGTTCACCAGTTGTGCTTCCTTGGACCACTTTTGCTCATATCATTACACTTTCCCATTTTTCCTGCTTCCAATACAATACTTCCAACTTCGAGAACTGACTGTTCACTTGCTAGTATATCCCACCACTTGACAAGTGCCATTGTAACGAGATAATCTGATGTTATTCACGTCACCCGTCAGTGGTTTTACTGTTATGGCTGATCGTGTGTGTGTGTGTGTGTGTGTGTGTATAAAATCAGGTCAAGAGCTTTAGTTAATGTTCACATCAAACATCAGGAGGCCAGACCAATAAATGAAACAGATAAAACAGAACATGGAGATATATAACCCCAGTGACCCAGTTCCATTGGCAGCCAAACATGCCCATGCCATAACACTGCCTCCACATGTTTGATGGATGATGTGGTATGCTTTGGATCATGAGCTGTTCCTTTCCTTCTCCATACTTTTCTCTTCCCATCATTCTGGTACAAGTTAATCTTGCATCAGAACTGGTCAGGCTTTTTTTAGAGGTTTTTTTAGCAAAGTCTAATCTGGCCTTTGTGTTCTTGAGTGTTACCAGCGGTTTGCATCTTGAGGTAAACCGTCTGTATTTACATTCATGAAGGTGGCTCTTGATTGTAGACTTTGACAATGATAGGCCTACCTCCTCCAGAGTGTTCCTGACTTGGCTAGATGTTGTGAAGGGGTTGTTCTTCAATAAGAAAAGAATTCTACAATCATCCACTTTAGTTGTTTTCTGTGGTCTCCCGGGCCTTTTGGTATTGCTGAGCTCGCCAGTGCATTCCTTCTTTTTAAGAATGTACCAAATTGTTGGCCCTCCTAAAGTTTCTGCTATCTTTCTGATATGTCTGTTTTGGTTTTTCAGCCTAATGATGGCCTCCTTCACTTGCATCATCACCTCTTTGGACGGCATATTGAGAGTTCCCATGAACAGCTACCAAATGCAAATTCAACACTTGGAATCAGCTCCAGACCTTTTATCTCCTTAATTTATCATGATATAAGGAGGAAACAGGCCACAGCTGGCCATGAAACTGCTTATCAGTCAATTGTCCCATTACTTTTGAGCCTGTGAAAATGGAGGAACTCTGTAAAAAATGGCTGTAGTTCCTAAACGGTTAATGCAATATTTTTGTTAAACCCCTTGAATTAAAGCTGAAAGTCTACGCTTCAGTCACATCTTGACTGCTTCATTTCAAATCCACTGTGGTGGTGTACAGAGGCAAAATTACCAAAACTGTGTCACTGTCCCAATATTTATGGACCTGACTGTACATCCAAATCAGGTGAACGGTGTAGGAATTACAACAGTTTGCATATGTGCCTCCCACTTGTTAAGGGACCAAAAGTAATGGGACAATTGGCTTCTCAGCTGTTCCATGAACAGGTGTGTGTTATTCCCTCATTATCCCAATTACAATGAGCAGATAAAAGGTCCAGAGTTCATTTCAGGTGTGCTATTTGCATTTGGAATCTGTTGCTGTCAACTCTCAAGATGAGACCCAAAGAGCTGTCACTATCAGTGAAGCAAGCCATCATTAGGCTGAAAAAACAAAACAAACCCATCAGAGAGATAGCAAAAACATTAGGTGTGGCCAAAACAACTGTTTGGAAGATTCTTAAAAAGAAGGAACGCACCAGTGAGCTCAGCAACACCAAAAGACCGGGAAGACCATGGAAAACAACTGTGGTGGATGACCGAAGAATTCTTTCCCTGGTGAAGAAAACACCCTTCACAACAGTTGGCCAGATCAAGAACACTCTCCAGGAGGTAGGTGTATGTGTGTCAGTCAACAATCAAGAGAAGACTTCACCAGAGTGAATACAGAGGGTTCACCACAAGATGTAAACCATTGGTGAGCCTCAAAAACAGGAAGGCCAGATTAGAGTTTGCCAAACGACATCTAAAAAAGCCTCCACAGTTCTGGAACAACATCCTATGGACAGATGAGACCAAGATCAACTTGTACCAGAGTGATGGGAAGAGAAGAGTATGGAGAAGGAACGGAACTGCTCATGATCCTAAGCATACCACCTCATCAGTGAAGCATGGTGGTGGTAGTGTCATGGTGTGGGCATGTATGGCTGCCAATGGAACTGGTTCTCTTGTATTTATTGATGATGTGACTGCTGACAAAAGCAGCAGGATGAATTCTGAAGTGTTTCGGGCAATATTATCTGCTCATATTCAGCCAAATGCTTCAGAACTCATTGGACGGCGCTTCACAGTGCAGATGGACAATGACCCAAAGCATACTGCAAAAGCAACCAAAGAGTTTTTGAAGGGAAAGAAGTGGACTGTTATGCAATAGCCAAGTCAATCACCTGACCTGAATCCGATTGAGCATGCATTTCACTTGCTGAAGACAAAACTGAGGCCTGGCAGAGCATCACCAGGGATCAAACCCAGCGTCTGGTGATGTCTATGCGTTCCAGGCTTCGGGCTGTAATTGACTGCAAAGGATTTGCAACCAAGTATTAAAAAGTGAAAGTTTGATTTATGATTATTATTCTGTCCCATCACTTTTAGTCCCTTAACAAGTGGGAGACACATATGCAAACTGTTGTAATTCCTACACCATTCATCTCATTTGGATGTACATACCCTCAAATTAAAGCTGACAGTCTGCAGTTAAAGCACATCTTGTTCGTTTCATTTGAAATCCATTGTGGTGGTGTATAGAGCCAAAAATGTTAGAATTGTGTCGATGTCCCAATATTTATGGACCTGACTGTATGTGTGTGTATATACACACATAGTGTATATATAAATACAGTATATATCAAAAGAATCTGAGGCTATCGTGGGCACAGGCTCATTGAAACTGGCACCAACATCCATGCCATGGATAGTCACAGAGATCACACACTCCCCATTCTGATGTTTGATATGAACATTAACTGAAGCTCTTGACCTGTATCTGCATGATTTTATGCATTTTGCTGCTGCCACATGACTGGTTGATTGGATAACTGCATAAATGAGCAGGTGTACACGTGTTCCTATTAAAGTGGATGCTGTGTGTGTGTGTGTGTGTATATATATATATATATATATATATATATATATATATATATATATATATATATATATAAAAAATGTATAAATTACACCCACACACACAGTAAAAGAAAGTAACCCTCCTTTGAGTCTGTTTTTATTTATCATGGCCTAAATAACAATTGTGTGGTCCTCACCAGCTTCTATAAACAACACAGTACTTTTTTCCAAAAAGTAATCCAGCATTCAGAAGCCAGGTGGCAAAATATAAATACACCCTATAATTCAGTAACGTAGACCCACCTTTAGCAACAATAACTTGACACAAACGTTTTCTGTAGGAGTTTATCAGTCTCTTACATCTTTCTTTACAACATTACTTCAGTTCTTTGATGTACGAGGGCATTCATTTATGCACTGCTCTCTCAAGATCCTGCCACAGCATCTCAGCGGGTTGTCTAAAGAATATTGGTCCAGAACTTTTGTAGTTTGTTCAGATGCAGTTTTGCAAACCTAATGCTCCCATATACTTTTTGGAGAGAAGGGCTTTTTTCTAGCCACCTTTCCATGAAAGCCATACTTGTTCAGTTTTTTTCTGATTGTGCTGCCATGAACATAAGCATTTAATGTGCTTACAGTGGCCTGTAGGTCGCATGATGTAGCTCTTGGATTTTTCTTTATATGCCTGAGCATTAAACAGTCAGACCTTGGACTGCCTTTGGTGGGACTCTCTTTTTGGAAAAAATGACTACATAGTGAAATTGTGTGTGTGTGTGTTTTTTAGGTCACCTTAGGTTGTTTTTTATAGAACTTGGACCACACAATTGTTATTTAGGCCCTGATAAATAAAAACATTTAATTTCAAAAAATTGAAGGGGGTGTACTTTCTTTTTCCCCATGACTGTATATATATCATTTTTTAGATTACCTTATCTCTCGATCTACAGTACCTGTGAAAGGTTTGTACATTTCATGAAATTACATTCTGAAAGATTACTCTCTTGTGTTTTCTCTAGGCTGTGGCGGAGCTGAAAAAGAATGGTCTAGACATGAACTTTTCTTTCCTCAATTATGCTCAGTCAAGCCAGTGCCGAAACTGGTCAGACAGCTCAGTGAGTTATGCTGCTGGAGCTCTTGTAGTTCATTGAGGTGAATTCTTCGAAGACCCCAGAAACTTCCCAACTACTTTAATAAGCCCAAGCGCCCTCAACCTCTCCACCTTCTAACCCTGTTTTCTTATTTTCTCCTTGCCTTTTCCAGTGGAAGGACCTTAGATTTGCTGAGATGATCTATAAAGCATTAAATACTAATTAAATATCTTCAACTATTGCAACCCCTTCCTTTTTATTTCTTAGTCAACTTGGTTAATGCTCTAGATTGAAGTACAGTAGCAGCCTATGCTGCTATGGATGGTGTTCAGTTTTCAGTTTTTCTTGCAAGCTTTCCAGCAGTGGATTTTGTAGTGTGATGGAATCTGCAAGGACTTTACCTGTCAAGTTCTTAAATATCTGTAAGAACGTTTGATTCTGTTAAAGTTGAAATAAAGTAATCGATATATCCATATTGACATTGCCCTCTTTGCAGATCTCTGTTAATGTAACTTACCTAGTAAATAAAAATACAATGATCATAAAACCATATAATGCTGCAGTAATGAAAGAAAAATGAGGTGACAGACTTCTTTGCTACATTATTGAATAGTAGTGATGAGTAATGCTATCATCATTGTTCATATACCTGTTTCAGTTGTCAGTAAAGGGCTACACAATATCAAGTCCCCTATCTTTCTGGATTACAATATGTCAAAAAGTTTTTTTTTTTTTTACTTCAGTCAATTAAAATATCTTTCTGCTTATCCATATACTTTTTTCCCTTTTCTTATTTTTTAAATTAACCACCTTTTATTATCAACAGTTTAGTAGCATATTTAAATTGAATAGCTTCTCAGATGCTTACAATCTAAAGTCAATATGGTCAGGCAGTAGTGTCTACACTAAAAAAGTGGCTTTGAAAGTGAAGTGTTCTAATCCTGAATTAGTTTCACATTTTCCTAAAAATAACATAGAGGGGAAACCTAATTTAAATTCAGCTCCTTTTACTGGTATGCTAAATTATGTTGCCACTAGTCACTGTCAGGGTTCAAATGGTTATAATCACCACCTTTGACACCCATTTAGAACTAGGACTAATCTTCCCTGGTATGAGTGATATGAGAATCACACGTGGTCTTAAAGTGGAACATAATTCAGCAGTATCACACAAGCAATAGTGCTGTTATTCTAAATATCAGCATGACTGTTATTCAGCAATAGGTACTCAGAGTGGCACAGGTATTCACTACAACAGCACAATTGCAAATGTGATATTGCTTTTACACAAGAGTTCTATAAACAAGAAATTAATATTGAGTAACTGACTTTTCAGACATAATATGGTCACAAGTTTTGTTTACTTTTGCTCCATCAACAAAAATAGTTCCCAGAGAAGCTGCTACTGCATAGAACGTTGCATGGTAACACAGACTTACAGACAGCCCATAGTAAATGTAGTAATGGTGGCAGTGTAACAAATTATTGCTAGAACAAGCAGAGAGATACAAACAGTGAAATGTACCAGTGCAGCACTCTTGGAACGCCGCTTGTTCAATCAAATTAGTGGACAAGAACTAACTTGTATAATGAATGATGTTGCATTGTTCAGTTTTTATATATGTAAGGATATATCGCCACCTCATGCCCACTGTTCCTGGGATCCACCACAAACCAGGATAAAGTGTTTATTGAAGATAAAGGAATGAAGAGTAGTAGCAAATGTAGGTATGTTCAACCTATGTTAGAAGCTTTTACAATGCTTGACCATTCACACCAGGGACAGTTCACCAAGTATCAGTTAATTCAAGTCAGCTCAGTGGCAAAACATTCTCAAGATTGTATCACAAGGAAGTAAGCTGTCTTTTAAAGCTGGTTTTACCACGCAGATGTGGTTTGTGTCCTCGATGCCTCATTTATGTATGAAGATTTTCCTTTTTTTGTGCTGTATCCACTGTCTAAGCCACAGGCAAAAAGACTTCCTCCTGTCTGCCTTTTTACTCCAGTATCTTGATAATGCTTACAGGTAATTTGCTTTGCACATGTTTGAGTCTCAAACTACATCAATGAAGCATTAATAAAACCTGTCCAGCACCAGAAATATTGAAAGGCTTGTGACAGAAAAAAGTGGCCAGTTTTGTTCTCTGGCTTGCTGTCACTTCTTTTTCAGATGAATTTGCAATAAATCTAGAGATTAAGGATACAGGTCTGCTGGACTCTTATATAATTTTTAGTATACAGTATGTGAAAATTACATTACATTCTTATTTTCTTTTATGAAATATTCCTCTCTTTGGTACTATGGCGTACAGCTTGTAGCAAATGGGCTCACTGCACCACAGGCAAGCTTTGAGACTACATGCGAAGCATGGTCTCCCTTAAAATTTCATTAAACATAAGCATGTGGCAATGAAATGTTTACCAATGTGTCTATATTATTCATCACTTTTGTTAAGATGCAATATTTTAGCAAATCAAAGTATCAAATATCTCACTGCAATATCACACTGTCCACTCCTTTAACTTAGACTGTTTTTGGTGGACATGCGTGAAAATCACCTCTGAAGGCAGTAGATGCACATCTGACACAAGTCCATTCGCACATGGCTTCAATGGGATTCTGTGGCAGATTCAAGTAGATTCAAGCAAAGATTAAGACTGATTGAGCATAAGGCTTTTACAGTCAGCTTGGATCCTGTCTGGATGCACAGTTTCACTGGTTTGTCTAGAAAAATATAAATAAAAGATTTATTTCTAAAAATATAAATAAGTTTATTGGACAGTGAGCACTTGTCCCACTCGGATGCATGTTTGTACCAGATGTTGGTACCAGAAGGGCTGGTTTGAGTATTTCATAAACTGCTCATCTCCTGGGAATTTCCACCCAGAAACAGAATCAGAATCGTTTACATATACATTTACATATACATTTACATGTATTAGGAATTTTTCTTGGTGCTTGGTCACAACACAGCTTAACTAGAAATGATAGGCTTAGTTGTAATTTACATTACAGTGGAGGCAGAAATAGCAGCTGGATACAGTTCAGGGCACATTAAATGGAGTGGAACAGTTGTGATGGACCAATCAACCATAACATTAAAACCACTGACAGGACAAACAGGCAAGTGTAAGGATCTGAGCAACTTTCACAAGGGCCAAGTTGTGATGGCTAGATGAGTGGGTCTGAGTATCTATGATAGGATAATCATACTCATAGCTATGATAGAAAGGTGTCAGAACACACAGTGCATTGCAGCTTGCTGTGTATGGGGCTACGTTGCCACAGACCAGTCAGAGTGCTGACCCCTGTCCACCACAGAAAATGCCTACAGTGGCGTGTGAGCAGCAGGACTGGCAATGGAAGAAGATGGCCTGGTCTGATGAATCACATTTTCTTTTACATCATGTGTGGCGAACAGATGGCACCAGGAAATACTATGGGAAAAAGGCAAGCCAGCAGAGGTGGTGTGATGCTCTGGGCAACGTTCTGCTGGGAAACCTTGGGTCCTGGCATTCATGTGGATGTTACTTTGACAGATACCACCTACCTAAACAAGTATACTTCTTCATAGCAACGGTATACTCTAATGGCAGTGGCCTCTTTCAGCAAGATAATGCAGACTGCCAAGAATTGTTCAGGAATGGTTTGAGGACCATCACAAAGGGTTCAAGGTGTTGACTTGGCCTCCAAATTCCCCAGATCGAGCATCTGTGGGATGTGCTGGACAAACAAGTCCGATCCATGGAGGCCCCACCTTGCAACTTAGAGGACTTAAAGGATCTGCTACTAACATCTTGGTGACAGATACCACAACACACCTTCAGAGGTCTTGTGGAGTCCATGCCTCAACAGGTCAGAGCTGTTTTGGTGGCACAAAGGGGACCTACACAATTAGGCAGGTGGTTTAAATGTTATGGCTGATCTGTGCTGATATATCTCCATCCATCCTCTGTACCGCTAACGGCAGGAGTAGAACCCCCAACCCCGGCGGTGTAAGGCAAGTGTGCTAACCACTGAGCCTGTGTGTGTGTGTGTGTGTGTGTGTGTGTGTGTGTGTGTGTGTGTGTGTGTGTGTGTGTGTGTGTGTGTGTGTGTGTGTGTGTGTGTGTGTGTGTGTGTGTGTGTGTGTGTGTGTGTGTGTGTGTGTGTGTGTACACACATATATATATATATATGTATGAGGATGTATATACACACACTAATTCAGATGAAATGACAGTAAAACAATGTTTCCTCTGGACCCAAAGTGCAAGATGTAAGACATACACCGTGATGACGTGACATAAATAAAGTAGGAATAAGAAGCATGCAGGTAGGGGGTATGGGAGACAGTGGGGGTACAGTAGAGGAGCAGTAGAGCATAAATACTCCAATCACAAAAGACCTTTAGCATGACAGTAAGGCATTTAATATAACAATTACATTACAGTAAACACAAGGTCCGTAGTTGTGACTAGAATAAAATTTAGTACAAAGTATAAAGCGTCAATGCAGTAGTGGTTATAATGGTTTACCTGCAGTTACTGTTCATTGCACATATCTTGTATTCACTGCCTATGCACCTATTGTCTGTCTTTTGTCTGCTGTCTTTGAACTACTGACTTTGTCTATTGTCTTGCACCATAGAAGTAGCCTGATAGTGTTTTGTTATATTGTGAAACACTTGTATTGGTATAATGACAATAAAGTTGAATGGAATTGAATTGCCCATTGCTCTCTCCACTGAGCCATTTATACACAGGGGGAAGTGATCAGCGCAGGAATTCCTGAAGTCAAGAATCATTTTTTTTGTCAACATTCAGAGACAAACTGTTGCTCAAGCACCAGACAGTGAGCCGTTCCACCTATTTTGTGTATGATGTCTAACATGATCAGGCAGTGCAGTCATGGGTCAGCAGTGTGAACAGCGGTGAACTGAACACACAGCCCTGGGGGGGACAAGTGCTCAGGTTAATGGTGTTGGAGGTCTTGCTGCTGACCCAAACTGACTGGGGTATTCCATTGAGGAAGTCCAGGATCCAGATACAGTGCAAGGTGCGGACACCTAGCATGTCCAATTTATCATTCAGCTGCTGGGGGGTAATGGTCTTGAATGCTGAACTGAAATCTATGAAACTCATTCTGATGTAGTTTGCTCTTCCAGCAATTTACTGCAGCTGTCTTCAGTTCCTGCTTTTTGTTGGAGTGTTTTGCTTTCAAGATAAGATAAGATAAGATAAGATAAACTTTATTGGTCCCACAGTGGGGAAATTCACTTATCACAGCAGCTCACAGACAGTTAAAGTGCAGGAAGAAAGAAAAGGAAGGAAGAAAGAAAGGTTAAAACTATAACTATATATGCACTCTTAGGAATAATAAAAGAAATAAAATTATATAAAATTATATAAAATTTCTAAAAATATTGCACAGATGAATATCACAGTAATGCAATGTTGTAAGAAATAAAATTATATAAAATTATAAAATATTGCACATTTGAACGTTACAGTAATGCGGTGTTGTAAAGTCTGACAGCCACTGGTATGAATGACCTGCGGTAGCGCTCCTTCCTACACTGGGGGTGTAGCAGTCTGCTGCTGAAAGAGCTACACAGGGTCTCCACAGTCCTATACAGGGGGTGAGAGGTGTTGTTCATAATAGATGTCAGCTTGGCTAACATCCTCCTCTCACCCACCACCTCCACAGAGTCCAGTGGGCAGCCCAGGACAGAGCTGGCTCTCCTAACCAGCTTGTTCAGTCTCTTCCTGTCCCGCTCTGCACTGCCTCCCACCCAGCAGACTACAGCGTACAGAATTGCGGAGGCCACCACAGTGTCGTAAAATGTCCTTAATAATGTCCTGCACACTCCAAAGGACCCTAGTCTCCTCAGCAGGTGGAGGTGACTCTGGCCCTTCTTGTACAGAGCATCAGTGTTATCCAGCCAGTCCAGTCTATTGTTTAGGTGGACACCTAGGTACTTGAACCTATCCACCAACTCAATGTCCAAGCCCTGGATGGTCACTGGTATGTGGTGCTGTGTTCTCACTCTCCGGAAGTCAATCACCATCTCCTTCGTCTTACTGGTGTTCAAGTGCAAGTGGTTACACTCATACCAGTCAACAAAGTCCTTGATGACGTCCCTGTATTCCTGTTCATTCCCATCAGATACTGGCTGTATCATCTGAGAACTTTTGGAGGTGGCAGGTGTTGGTGTTATAACTGAGGTCCAAGGTGTACAGTGTGAAAAGGAACGGGGAGAGCACCGAGCCCTGTGGAGCCCCGGTGTTGCAGACTACCACCTCAGACACACAGTCACGCAACCTTACATACTGTGGTCTGTTGGTAAGGTAGTCAGTTGTCCATGCAGCCAGGTGATCGTCCACCCCCGACCGCTCCAGTTTCCCACGCAGCAGTGCTGGCTGTATCGTGTTTAAAGCACTGGAGAAGTCAAAGAATATGACTCTCACAGTGCTCCCCGTGGTCTCCAGGTGAGTCAGTGCCCGGTGCAGCAGGTAGATCACTGCGTCGTCCACACCGATGCCAGGCCGATATGCAAACTGCAGTGGGTCGAGCACTGTGCTCACTAAGGAACGGAGGTGACAGAGGATGATCCTGTCCATGGTCTTCATCAGGTGATTTCATCATGCCTTCAGCAAGTGAAATGCATGCTCAGTGGAATTCCACTTCTTTGCCTTAAAAAGTCTTG
Source organism: Pangasianodon hypophthalmus (assembly GCF_027358585.1). Taxonomy (NCBI): domain Eukaryota; kingdom Metazoa; phylum Chordata; class Actinopteri; order Siluriformes; family Pangasiidae; genus Pangasianodon; species Pangasianodon hypophthalmus. The sequence goes on along the minus strand of NC_069737.1, from coordinate 11,230,313 downwards.
GGATGCTTTTGAAATACGCTTTGGGTCATTGTCCATCTGGACATTGAAGCGCCATCCAATGGGTTTTGAAGCATTTCACTGAATCTGAACAAATAATATGGCCCTATACACTTCACTATTCATCCTGCTGCTTTTGTCCTCGGTCACATCATCAGTAAATATAAGCGACCTAGTTCCAATGGCAGCCATACACACCCATACCATAAAATGAGGTGGTATGCTTCAGATCATCAGCAGTTCCTTCCCTCCTCCATACTCTTCTTTTCCCATCATTCTGGTACAAGATGGTATTTGTCTTATCTGCTTAATGTTGTTGCAGAACTGTACAGACCTTTTTAGATGGTTTGGCAAACTCTAATCTGGTCTTCCTGTTTTTGAGGCTTACCAATGGTTTACAATGGTTTGTGAAGCAAAGTGAGATAAATGTCAATATGACATTGTAACGATCTCATAGGTTGGGAAGAAAAAGAGGACATGGGAGGCAGGCTTGGAACAACTCAACAAGGCTTTTTATTTTCCTTTTTTTCACTGAAGGCTTTTCTTTCTAACTCATGTTCTCAGACAGAGGTACACACAAATACACACAGTTCTCACTGTTAGGGTGTTGGTAGGTGGTTGCTATGTTAACTCGGTTGGTATGGTGTTACTAGGTCATTGTTATGGTATTCAAGGTGGTTGTTAGGGTGTTGTTAGGAGGTTGCTGTGCTAAACGAGTTGATTGGTAAGGTGTTGCTAGGTGGTTGCTATGATATTGATTTCGTATTGATTATAAAATACTACTATTGACCTATAAAGCACTAAATGGTCTCGCGCCCCAGTACCTGAGTGAACTTTTGGTCGTTTATGATCCGCCACGCCTACTCAGATCAAGCCTACTCAGGCTATTTGTTGGTACCTCGAATAGTGCGTGCTACAGCTGGGGTAGAGCTTTCTCTTACAAAGCCCCACAGTTATGGAGCAGCCTTCCACTTAGTATTCGGGGCTCAGACACAGTCTCAGTGTTTAAGTCTAGGCTGAAAACATATTTGTTTAGTCAAGCCTTTAGTGAATATTTTTTTTCTTAGGTACAGGGGCAGGTCTGGAGGGTTCACAGGCACAGAGTGTTGTGGTGAACTGGGATGTTTGGATGCTGTCTATTGGATGCTGTTATGGTATTCCAGGTGGTTGCTTGGGTGGTGCTGGGTGGTTGCTATGACATTCCAAGTGGTTGCTAGACTATACCAGGTGGTTGGTTGGATATTGCTTGGTGGTTACTCTGATATCCCAAGTGGTTGCTAGGGTGTTGCTAGGTTGTTGCTAGGGTGTTGCTATGTGGTTTCTATGATATTTTCAAGTGGTTACTAGGTTGTTGCTAGGTAGTAGTTATAATATTCCATCTTGTTGCTTGGGTGTTGTTAGGTGATTGATGTTATCCCAGTTAGTTGCTAGATGTTTGGTATGATATTACAAGTGGTTGCTAGGATGTTGCTTGGTGTTTGCTATGATAGTCCAGATGGTTACTAGAGTGTTACTAGGTGGTGTCTATGCTAACCCAGTTGGTTGCTTGGGTATTGCTAGGCGGTTGCTATGAGATCCCAAGTGGTTGCTAGTGTGTTGCTATATTATTCCAGGTGGCTGCTAGGCTGTTGCTATACCAACTCAGTTGATTAGTATGTTATTCCAGGTGGTTTCTAGGTGACTACTATGATATCCGAGGTCATTGGTTTTGCTAGGTGGCTGTTTTGTTAAACCTCTTGGTTGTATGGTGTTGCTAGGTGATTGGTATCATATTTCAGGTGGTTCCTAGGGTGTTTCTAGGGGGTTGCTGTGCTAACCTAGTTAGTTGGTAGGGTGTTACTAGGTGGTTGCTATAATATATTAGGTGGGTGCTAGGGTGTTGCTATGTGGTTGCTATGATTTTGCAGTTGGTTGCTACAGTTTTGCTATGTGGTTGCTATGATATACCAGGCAGTTGCTAGTGAATCACTAAGTGCTTGCTACACTACACCATTTGGTTGCTAGGGTGTTGCTAGGTGTTTGCTATGACATTTCAGGTGGTTGCTATGTGTTATGCCATGTTATTCTAGGTGCTTGCTAGGGTGTTGCTCTGGTATTCCAGGTAGTTGCTTGAGTGTTGCTAGGTGGTTGCTATGATATTCCAGGTGGGTGCTAGTGTGTGGCTAGGTGGTTGCTATGGTATTCCAGGTGTTTGCTAGGGTGTTGCTAGATGGTTATCATATACCACCTGGTTGCTATGATATTCCATTTGGTTGCTAGGGTGTTGCTAGATGGTAGCTATTATATTGGAAGTGTCTGTTATGGTTATTACTATGATATTCCTTGTGGTTGCTAGGGTGTTGATATGTTATTCCAGGTGGTTGCTAGGTGCAGGTGCAGACCATATTTTAAGTTGTACAAATGTGAAATTTGGCCAACGGGCAAGTGAGATGGGCCCAGTTGGCCTACTGATGGCACTAGAGAGGAAGCGTTCATGTTATGGCCCATATCTCGAGAACCGTAAGTCTTACATTCAAAATACATTGTTCTTCTTATTTCTTGGCTTAAGCTGAATTCAGGTCCCCCACTAATTTCCTCTATAATGGACTTTTTTTGCTCATTAACATAATATGTGAAACCTACTTTTGTGAACAAGTCCTAAGATCTTTGGGCATGAATGGTAGGTTCGGGTAGTAACACAGTACATTCAGATGAAATCTGTCTCAAATTGGCAACTAGGGGGTGCTATTTGTATTTGCACATACAAAAATAATATCTCTAGGAAAATGATGTATACAGTAAAATTTCTTTTTTTTTTTCTTTTCTTTTCTTTTCTTTTTTTTTGCTTGATTCTGTTGCTGAAACTATTTAAAAAATGCGGTTTGGACCAGTTAGCCATGGCTACTCAAATTTATAATATGAGTATCCTACTTTGCAAACTAGGTCTAGGATTTTTGTCCAATTTTCACAAGGTGAAAAATCACAAGGTGCAACTAGCGGTTTCTCAGGAACCAAAAGTTGGAATTTAGTATGCTGCATCAATCAGCTAATCTGAGACTGGATTTTTAATCATCACTTTATTACTTCAAAAACATGGCCACCTTCAGCCAATCAGCTTTCACCAGGCATTTCTCACATCTAGCATTGAGCTATTGACACAAAACTTGATAAGTATGTTCATCAGTGGTCTCTTTATTGTTCTATGTATCTTGGCATGAAATGGCAAGGAGTGCTTGGACCCCGCAAATCACAGATTGAAGCTTGCTTTATTTATTTATTATTATTATTATTATTATTATTATCATTATTATTATTATACAGTATCCTTTGAAAAACTGTACAGTTTTAGTTCCCCCAAAATATGAGAGAATTACTTGTAGTGCAATTGTTGTTGTACTGTGCTATCTCTTGGTGTAGTGAAAATGGAACTGAAACTGAAATGGAAGCAACTGAAATATTCCCAATGAATCTACACAAAATTGAAGCTAAATGTCATGACAATTGAAAGGTTGGGGGGAGAGGGAAGGGGGGAAATCAATATTGTTTGCAAAATTTATGGTATGCCCTAGTGTTTGTCCTAGCTACTGCTTTATCATATGCATGTTTATAATTCCTTGATGGTGGGTGAACCTAATAGCCTCACTGCAACTGTGTCTTTCCAGTGTAAGCATTTTGATAATATTGTCTTCCTTTTCTGGGCAAAATATAATAACATATTTGCCACAAAACTGCAGTAAATTAAAGAGCTATTTGTTGTAGGGCCTTCAGCTGCCAATTCTGTCTTTTAGGGGAATACTTTCATCATTAAACCAGAGTGGATACCTTAATTAAAATTACTAAAGTATTATTAGTACAAAAATAAAGGCATTTAGCAAGTTGTATGCATAGAATTTATTCAGAAATAGTTTGTACGAGAGAAAAAAAAATTGGTATTCATAAAATTCCAGTAAATTTGGGGGGGGGAAATCGTATTTTGCCTGCGCTCGTGAGTGTCTGTAACTAATGCAAACCTTGAACTGGCAGATGCCCTTATCCAGAGCTTTGCAAAATAACATTTATTTCTGTTTTTCAGCCTCAACGTTCATCTCGTGCTCCCAGCTCTCTGTGCACTTGAACATTCATGGAGTTTTTTGGGCGCTAATACATGCAAACAAGCTGTGTCAGGACGCGCTTTGTGATTTACGGGTGATCATTAGATGCAAGCGAGTACAAAGAAAATCAGACTTTCTGAAACTTTTGTAAATCCGGCAGTAAATTTTTTGTTCGGTTCACTTACGCAAACATTTACACACAACTTTACTAAAAACTTGTTAAATGCTTACTATTGTTTGAGGAGCGAAACGTTACCCTATTATACTCCAGCACAATAGATGGCGGTAAAAGCACTTGTCATCGGTTTGCGAGACGCTAGCTAAACTAGCGAAGAAGAAGAAGGCGACGACTACGGCGAAGAAGAAGAAGAAGGAGCAGCGGCAGAAGAAGAAGAAGAAATAAAAATAAAAATAAACGTGAATAACGTTGCTAGCTAAATTGGAAATATATTTAAATAGGTAGTACAGCAAAACATAAGATATAGGTATGTCTTTACCTTTTATGCACACTATTTGGGGTACTGAATTTTATATATGTTTTGGTTTATATATGTTTTTGAACGATTAACGAAATTGTATGAATGTCTGCGACGCTAATTGAAACGCGTTACTCTGTACCCTTAGGGTGTAAAACTCCACGTTTTGCGCAGTGTCATGATTTACTATTGAAAAAGTCTTCTGTGTAGTGCTTTTGCTTCTAAGACGTCATTACATTTTAATTTCTCTAGCTACCTGAGCTTACACTTAAGAAGTTTTGCGAGAGTATAACTTACAACCTACCCGGTTTCTGTCCCAGACTTACTGGGTCCCATGCTCTAAGACTTTTCAATAAAGTATAACCGTTAAAAAAACGGATTCAGCTTGAATGTTAACCATTAATATATAGATATAGATATAGATATATTCGTGCAGGACAAAGTGCATGGTATTCTATAGAATTGAGACTTGAGATCCACAGGAGATATTTTTTTTTCACAGTTGTTCATGGCGATCATGATGCAGCAACAATCAAGCTGTACCATTACAAAAGAACAAAAGAATATCTAATGAATGCAGTAATTAGATCAAACGTGATTACTCATTATTTATATTCTATGCATTATGGAAATAGATTTTAGCTAATTTCCTTTCATGTTTTTCTTTTCTTAGGGATCAAAGAGCCACTATGCAAATGCTGTGAGTGATTGGTAGACCAAGATGCAACTGCTTCTGTGCACGGGTCATGGAGAAAGCAATAAAATCAGCTGGTTGCAAAGGGAACGCGTCCCCACTAAATTATTTAAGAACTATACAGAACAGCAAAGAGCAAACTGTACAGATCTCCAGCAAAGAGTGCAGAGCTGTGGGCTTTGTGTTGGTGCATGCAGGTATGTGTTTTAATTTTCTACTTTAATTTTGAACATGAAAAAGCAGATTCAGTAGGCCTTTACTATCATCTCATTCTAAACAAAAAAGATCCTCCCTTTCAAACTTTTCAAAACATTCCTAGGTGTGAGCATGACATATTCACACATCATTTTTATTACTTTTTTTTTTTTTTTTACAGAGCTAGCTCATTATCTGATTGAATAATTGGCTAATCTTTTGTCAGTTAAAAAAAATGCTACACAGTATCAGCTGCAGACTTATAATGACTTATAATTTCAGAACAAAAATATGATTGTTAACTAAATACACATATAAGAGGATCACATTACCTGATGTTTCAGGTTTGCCACATTTTCCTGGAACCATTGAATGTCTAGGTATTGTGAATTAAAATTGTGAATGAACAAATGTTGTCAAATAGTTACTCCTAAATGATCATACATTTCTGTTGCCATCCATGTTTGCTGTTCTTGAATCCACATTTACAGAGAGTGAAAAATGTGTGTGTACACTCACTGAGGCCTATTTATTATTTATTATTTATTAGTAACACTATACCAATACTAGGGAGGGCCTCCCTTTGCTCTCAAAACCCTCAATTCTTTGTGGGATGGATTCCAGAAGCTATTGGAAACATTCCTTTGAGATTCTGGTCCATGACATGACATGATTGCATGATTGATGACATGATTGCATCATGCAATTCCTGCAGATTTTTCAGCTGCACTTTCAAGCTATGACTCTCCCCTTCTACCACATCCCAAAGGTGTTCTATTGGATTCAGATCCGGTGACTGGGAAGGCCACTGAAGAATACTGAACTCATTGTCATGGTCATGAAACCAGTTTGAGATGACTTGCTTTGTGCATTATCATGCTGGAAGTAGCCATTAGAAGATGGGTAAATTGTGGCCATGAAGGGATGCACACGGTCAGCAACAGTACTCAAATACGCTGTGGCATTCAAGTGATGATTGATTGGTATTAATGGGCTCAAAGTGTGCCAAGAAAACAATCCTCACACCATTACACCACCTCCACCAGCCTGGACTGTTGACACAAGGCAGGTTGGGTACTTGGATTTGACCCTACCATCTGTGTGCCTCAGCAGAAATCAACATTCATCAGACCAGGCTACGTTTTTCCAGTCTTCAGCTATCCAGTTTTGGTGAGCCTGTGCCTGCTGCAGCCTCAGCTGTCTGTTCATGGCTAACAGAAGTGGAACCCGATGTGGTCTTCTGCTGTTGTAGTGCATCTACCTCAAGGTTCGACTTGTTGCACATTCTGAGATGCTTTTCTGCTCACCACAATTGTACAGAGTGGTTACCTGAGTTACTGTAGCCTTTCTGTCAGCTCGAACCAGTCTGACCATTCTCCATTGACTGCTCTCATCAACAAAGAGTTAACTCATTATTCATTTTGCAAACTTACCATAATTACACCCGGTGGTCATGCATCTTTAATAAATAGGAAAACAGTGAAGAAGCAAGTACATTAAAATGGAATCTGGTCTTTAGAAAAGTAGATTAGGAATCATTTTTCCTTTATATTGTAATTTTTTTTTATTCCATCTGTGTTACTGTATTATTTTAGCAACCATTTTTGTTATTTATCATTTGTCATTTTAGCCTTGAGAAGCAAAACTTAAATACCTGGGCTTCCAAATGGTGCAGTGATAAAGCGCGCGCCTTATGTAAGTCTGAATCCTGATGATAACGAGGGGTCTGGGGGATCATAGTTGGCCTTGCTCTCTAGATGAGAGGGTTGTCCTTGGTCCCTTCCCTGTTATTTAGACCAACACTAGCCAATTGTGGGCATTGTGTGAGCTCATACACAAGAGGCCATTTAGTGCTATCCTTTAGGTCCATTCAGCTGCTCTGTGATGTTGCATGGGCATCAGTTGCAATGCCTGTCTTCACATGTCTCAGAGTAAGCCCTCAGTGTCCCAGATTTGTCTTTATTGCACGGTTGAGAGAGGCAGTGAGGTGGGAAGTGGCCAAGAATAAAATGGAACAAAAATCAAAAGAAAAATGAAAAATATCAAAAGTTTTCTTGTGCCAAAAATAAAAAATGAGCCACAACTGATACATGAGTCAGAAGTAACAAAAATGCTTGCAGAAAAGTTATTATATGACAAGTAATTAAAAAAAAAAAAAAAACTACATGTAAACAACAATTACAGAGTAATCTAACCGTATATGGCCGTATATATAAGTTTGTGGACACCCGACCATCACACCCATATGTGCTTTTTGAATATCCCATTCCAGAAGTAGTCCCCCTTTACTGTTACAATAACCATCACTTTTCTGGGAAGGCTTTCCACTAGATTTTCAAGCTTGGCTGTGGGGATTTGTCCATTCAGCCATAAGAGAATTAGTAAGGTCAGGTAGGCAAGAAGGCCTGAATTCAGTCGACATTCCATTTCATCCCAAAGGTGTTCATTGGGGTTGAGGTCAGGGCTGTGTGCAGGCCACTCAAGATCTTCCACTCCAACCTTAGCAAACCAGGTCTTTATGGGGCTCACTTTGTGCACAGGGGCATTGTCATGCTGAAACAGGTTTGGGCTAGGCCCCTTAATTCCAGGCAATAGTATAGAGAAGTTGTAATGCTACAACATACAAAGACATCCTATATAATTGTGTGCTTCCAACTTTGTGGCAACAGTTTGGGGAAGGCCCGCATGTTTGACCATATAGTATATGTCTCAAGAAATCAGTTACTCCGAACAATGTTACTTATTAGGTTATTATTTAATATTGAAATATTAATGCTTTTTCCTTCTTTTTTATGCAGGGGCAGGGTATCATTCCGAATCCAAAGCCAAGGAGTATAAACATGTGTGCAAACGAGCCTGTCAGAAAGTTAGTGAATTTCTTATCTTGGTATCAAGATTTTGGTTCAGCAACATGCATGTTTTATTATTATTATTATTATTATTATTATTATTATTATTATGTATTTATGTGCAGTGGATATTGGAAGTCTACAAACTCCTGTTAAAATGCAGATAAATCATGTCAGATATTTTTCCACCTTTAATGTGATATAGCAACCAACAAAATCCAAGTGAAAAACAAATAGAAATATTTTATGGGAAAAAAACACTTACAATAACCTGGTTGCACAAGTATGTGCGCACCATTTAACTAATACTTTGTTAAAGCATCTTTTGCTTGTAATATAGCACTTTTTGGGTAAGGGTCTTTTTCTTTGAAGCCATTGCTTTGAGACTTTATCATACTGAAAGGTGAAATTTTGCATCATCTTCAGCTGTCTAAAAAAAACCTGCATGTTTTGTGCAAAAATGGATTCATTATTCCCTCTATCTTGACTACAGCCCCAGTCCCAGCTGAAAAAAAGCAGCCCCTAACATGATGCTGCCACTACCGTGCGTCATTGTGGGTATGGCGTTCTTTGGGTGATAAGCTGTCTTGTTTTTGTGCCGAAAATATCTTTTAGAATTATACCCAATTATTCTACCTTGGTCACAACAGACCATAACAAATTTTGCTACATGGTTTACTGTGATTTAGTTGGGCTTGGATGCTTTTTTTTGTGAGAAAGGGCTTCCATCTAGCCACCCTATCCCATATCCCAGACGTATGAAGAATATGAGAGATTGTTGTCACATGCTTAACATGTGACAGACTTGTTATGGTCATTTTTTCCCCCTTTTTTTTCTTTAATTTTGTTGGTTGCTATATCACATTAATGGTGGAAAAAGATCTGACATGATTTATCTTGGTTTCATTTTTTACATCACAAAACCTGCAATTTTAACAGGGGTGTGTAGACTTTTTCTTCAACTCTTCTTTTTCTTACTTTGTGAGTTTCAGTCTGTTTAGGCACAAAGTTTTTAAAAAAACTTTGTGCAGTCTACGTTTGGAATGGAGAACCATGGGGAGAGGACAGGTCACTTCATGTACACATGCTATCAGCTGCTGGCTCTCCAAAGATGCAGTCTAGAAAGAGCTAACAAGCTGAATTTGCCCCCAATCTCCCACCCAATCCCCCCCCAATCTCCCCCAAAGATCAAACATCTTTTCCCACCCTGTCATCTACACCAGTTCTCCTCTGCTCATCTTACAACCGTTCACGCCCCCTCATCCCACAGCCTTTTTCAGAGGACTCGCACCTCTACCTTCCCCCTTCACCCAACAGCCATCCTCAAGGGACTCACAACTCTACCCACCAAGCACCCCCCTAGTGCTTGGTGCAGGGCCTAGTGGAATCAGTCACAGGCTACTTTGTGCCAACCAGCTGTGTGGGATCCTCCAGCACCTCTTCAAGCTGAGCCTTCAACAGGAGAAAGGTGCCAGAGCTGTGGAAAACATCCTGCCTGGTTCATGTCCTAAAGAAGACAACTTCCTCCTCCCTGAATGATTACAGACCAGTAGCTCTCACATCAAATGTCATGAAGGTCCTGGAGAGACTAGTGCTGTTCCTTCTCAGACCTCAGGTCAGCTCTTTTCTGGATCCCCTGCATTTTGACTACTAGCCACAGGTAGGTGTGGACATATATACAGTCATATATCTACTGCAAAAGGCCCACTCCCTGGACTACAACACCACCACAGTGAGAATCACTTTCTTTGATTTCCTGAGCGCATTTAACACCATCCAGCCTCTCTAGCTGAGAGAAATGATGAGAAGAATGAAGGTGGACACGTCCATGATCTCCTGGGCCGTAGACTACCTTGTGGACAGACCCCAGTTTGTGCGGCTGGGAACTTGCTTGGTTGAGTGCCTGCTGAGCAGCACTGGAGCATCACTGGGAACTGTGCTGTCCCCCTACCTCTTCCCCCTGTACACCGCAGACTTTCAGTAAGGTTGGATCTCTGCCACCTTCAGAATTTTTCTGACGACTCTGTGGTTGTCAGATGCATCAAGGATGGACAGGATGAGGAGTACGGGGACCTGGTCAACAACTTCATGGAGTGGTGCAGGAAGAACCATCTGCTCCCCAGTGTGGCCAAGACCAAGGAGATGATGGTGGACTACAGGAGGAAGAGGACCACAACCAGCCCCGTTACCATTATGAATCAGGACGTTGAGCTGGTTGACACCTACAGATATCTTGGTGTCAATTTAGAGTGTTCAGACCCCACTGCACTACCAGATCACACTCTTACACTGTGTTCTTTTTTTATATATTTATTTTTGTTCTGTTTCATTTATAATGTTAAATTACTTTTAATATACTTCTAACGCTTGTGCTGCTGTAATAGGTGAACTTCCCTATGGGAGGCATAAAGTGATCTGTCTGTCTGATTCTGTTTGTCTGTCAAGCTATTTATCTATATGTACTTAATGCACTGTTTTGTAATGCACATTTTTAAGTAGTCAAAAAGGCTATACCTGACACCCAATAATAAGAATAATGGATATTAAGAATAAGGGTTGTAGACAATTTCCCGTGTTTTGCCTTTATAAAGTATATTTTATGTTAGAACCTAATAATACAGGGGTTTAATGTTGATGTGAATGATGTAAATTCAGTAATTGTAATGCCCTTTATGACATTTTGACCCTTTGCAATTTTAGCTTTAAAAGATTTTTGAGTGGTTCTTCAAATTATATATATATATATATAATTTTTTTTTTCTTTTTGCAGGCCATGGAGAGGTTGAGAAATGGTGCCATGGCAGTGGAGGCAGTGACTGCAGCTCTTATAGAGCTAGAGGTGATGGCTCTGTGAATTTTTGTCTCTCTCCTAAGCCTGTTTTTATTTAGTAACATTGGTCCTTATTAATCAAAGTTGTATAAAAATGAGCACCAATTTGCATGCATGAAATGATGTATGAACAGATCTGCACTTTTGAATAACATAAAAATGAGCAGTTATTTGAGTGCAAATGATGAATTAGCCTCCCTCCCACTAGACCCTTCTTTACATGTCATATGCCTATGGCACATCCCAGCTTACCCTCATATACTGTAGATCTAATTCATATGAAACATACTATAATTTATGGTGGTGTTTGTGATAATGAGACAATGAAAGCAAAGCTTTCAGCCAGCTAACCAGAACTGAGAAAAGAAAGAATAGCCTGTTTTATGTAAAGCTGCTTAAGGCCACAATAAACTAGGATGCCGAACTGGTTTCTAGCATCAACTGTTGGTAAATACACTCTATTTATATCTGGGTTTTCATTCATTTTAGATTTAACAGAAGTCTTAAACTTTAATATAAAGCTATATTTATAAATATAGGTGAGCCAAGTTTTCATTCTGAATAAATAAGCAAATTCTTATTTCCTGTACTACAAAGTACTACAGCATCTCATTACACTAAATGCAGACATATGCTTATTCCAAGAAACACATCTCTCAGAACCAGACAGTCACAAATACACCCTACAATTCAACCACATTTTCTCGGCCCACTACAATACCAAACAAAGAGATGTAGCAATTATGATAAATAAAGTCTCATTCACACACAACGCTACTAGCACCAACCTCGAAGGCAGATATATCATAATAAATATCTCAACAACAGCCCAATAACTATAGCAAATATATATATGGACCAAATACAGACAACCCCTCGATCTTCTGTAGCTTCTTCACACAACTAGCAAACTTCCCAGCCTCCCCAGTCATAATCAGTGGAGACTTTAACACAGTTCATCAACCCAAAATTAGATAAAACCATTAGTATACATGAAACATGGAACTGGTAGACCACATAAACAATAAGGCAATACATGTTTGACCTTTGACTTGGCAATTGTTGGCAACTGCATCATCCAAACACTAAGGATCAGTGATCATGCTCCTATATCTCTATGAAAATTTTGAACAGAAATCCAAATTTCTGGAACAGAAATCACTTTCAGAAGACAGTTTTAAGATGGCTATTTAACACATCACTACTCAAAGATCTGGAATTTGATAGCTTCATCAAAAGAGAATGGCATCCTTCATTGAAATAAATGATTCACTAGAAACCCTACCAATGCTACTACGGGAAACAGGGAAAGCTGTTTTCAGAGGAAAAATAATATCCTGTGCATCATGTAAGAAAAAGAAAAATATTGAAAATGCAAATAAATTATAGCAAATGATTAGGGACTTGGAGAGACTAACAGCAATGAACCCCACAGAAAGCACAGAAAGGAATTAAGGAAACTCAAACTAGAATACAATAACCTCATAAACAAAAAAAAGAGACACAGAGATCAAAATTTTTTTTAAATAATATCAAATTACACAAATTATTCAAAGTTAACTGAAGAACAAGCAAATTCCATAGATAAACCAATAGAACCAGAAGAGCTGTATAGTGCCCTTAACAATATGCCTAACAATAAAACACCTGGTCCTGATAGTTTTCTGGTTGAATTCAATAAACAGTTCTTGACTATTCTGGCACCTCTATTTAACAAATTAGTATCTGAAATTAAACAGAATATGATACTACCGACAGAAATGAATACTGCCAGACCCCACTTTACCCTCTAGTTACCATTCTTTATCACTGACTCATCACAGACCCAAAAATAATAAGCAAGACTAGCTAATAGAATTGAAACAGTTATTCCTTCATTAATAAACCCAGATCAAACTGGATTCATTAAAAACAGTCAGCCAGCCACCAACATGTATAGACTCCTCAACCTGATACATTGCACATCACAAAAAATCTAGACTCAGCAATAGTAACCTTTGATTACGTTTCGGTGAATCACTTCATTCACTGGACAAAAATTCTCTAGATGTCACCAAAGGCCACAGTTATCACTAATGGACTAATATCACAAAGTTTCACACTGCACAGAGACACTAGACAAGGATGCCCACTGTCACCATCCTTATTTGCCATTTTCATAGAAAGATTAGCTGCAGCAATAAGACAAAAACATTAATGTAAACATTAATGGGAGTCAGACAGCAAACATGGAACAGAAAATCAATTTATATGCTGACGACATCTTACTCTTCTTGCAAAAACCTATTCAAAAAAATATTCAATACAAGAAACTATCCACACAGTCGAAAAATATACCAAACTTTCCAATCACTCAATTAACTGGACTAAATCCACTATGCTCTCTCTCAACATGAAACTCCTTGAAACTACAGTACAATCTGTACCTATCCCCATAAGCACTGACTACAGCACTTATCTTGTTGCCAAAATCTCTGCCAAGCTGTCAGACCTGCATAAGCTCAATTTTAACCCATTATTACACCATAAATAATGATCTCCAATGTTGGATAAACCTTCCCCTCTCTCTCACTGGCAGAAAAGCATCCATAAAAATGACCATACTGCTTAAAATAAATTACTTATTTTCAATGATCCCTGCTCAACCTCTCCCTTCCTGGTTCAAATCACTCAATTCCGGTATCACTACATTTTACTCCCAGAATCAAATTAACCACCTTACAAAGACCCAAATATCATGGAGGACTTGATGCCCCAAACTTTGACAATATTACCTCAAAAACAACTCCAATATACAATCAAATGGGTAAAACCCAGTCAAATGAGATATGGCTAGATGCTGAACAGGAACTATGCAAAGAAATCAGAATTTCGGATCATTCATCAGCTACCGTTCATCAGCACAGCTATCAAGCACCATCCTTGCTTCAAAAGCTCAACAACTGCAAAGACTTTAACAGCTTGTTGGAAATTTTATAAAACTATAAATTCACCACTCTATCCAATCAAACACACTTCAGTATGGCACGCAAACATCGTGAAGATAACAAACATCTCCACATGGGTAGAAAATGCATTACACACCTTAAACATATGTCAAAACAACACCTTTATACACCAGGGAATCACCTTGCAATAGCTAACTACAGTCCCTATCAAAGCTATACCACACATCTCAACCATAATGCTCACAAACACACGCAAATAAATTTTACACACACACACACACAGTATTCACAGAAACCAAAATTGGTGTTATACATATTAACTAAGTGAACCAACATTCCAGCAACTACTCTTTGCACACCCCTCGCCCATACCCACCCCCATAACCACCCCCAAACCCCTCCCAACCCACAATCCTGATAAGTACCATGTCCATGTTACGTCTTGTCTAGTCTAGTCTATTGTTTTCTCAACGTCTGTCCTACCTGTTACGTCGTACAATCACATACGCATGTGCACATATGCACATACACTACTAGGCTTATTCTTCGCCTGCACAGAGCCCTGACCTCAATCCCACTGAACACTTTTTGGATGAATAAGAATGCTGGCTGCACACCAGGCCTTCTCGCCCGACATCAGTGCCTGACCACACTAATGCTCTTGTGGGTGAATGGGCACAAATCTCCATAGCCATTCTCCAAAATCTAGTGGAAAGCCTGCCCAGGAGAGTGGGGGTCATTAACAGCAACAGCAAAGGGTGACTAAATCTATAATGGCATGTTCAAGAAGCACATTCCTGTGATTGCTCAGGTATCCACAAACTTTTGGCAATATATAGTATATTTCCAGTTTTCTGTTATTGCATTTTGTCTGGTCTGTTAGTGCCTCAGGATAAACTAACCTTACTGCACATAGAATAATGTGGTATCAGATATAGGTGTAGGGTGCCTTTTTTCCTTCAGTATTGGTATCAATACTTCCCAATTTTAAAGAACCTAAAAATCAAACACAGTGTCAGTATAATCAATAAGTATAGAACGTATAGCAAGTAGAACATAACAATAAAAATAGCAAATATTATTCATTGATGATCAGAATTTCACATGTGGGAACCTTACACTAAAATGTTGACAATGGGGTATAGTTTCAGTATGCAATTCATGCATTCTGACTAACATTTACTGATCTGATCATACGTCTTTCAGTTGAGTAATAGAATTCTGACCTTGATGCTGGGTATTGGACAAATGAACCACCCACCAGGGATATTCAAAGATAGACACTTCGATATCATTGCACATTTTCTTGAGCTTATCAGTGTCATAGCAACACTAAAACAGACCAGATACAATTTTATTAATTTTGGTAGTATGTTTTTCATTGTTTTAATTCTTCCAGTGTTTTGTTCCATGAAATAAAGATCGTATTTGTTTGTTCAGGATGGAAACTTGGCTTGCCTACATTTATTAGTAAAGCTTTTTAAATGTGACTAATTACCGGTGAGGTTGGAAAATGGTCCAGTTTTCTAGCTGCCTTGCTTTACACAGCACACTTCAATAACTGTCTTTATTTGCAGCAGCCTCAAACAAAAGCACTGCTAACTCAGTTTCACTGAAACTTGCATAAATTCACTGCAAAAATAAAAACACTTGCATAAATTAGGAAGTAATTCATGTAAATTAAATGTATATGAGGGAAAATTGAAGTTTGCATATGACATGTGCCATATAAATATGTAGTGCTATAAGAAAACCGGTCTGATTTGGCAGAAAGCCAAAAAAAAGTCAAAAATTGTGTTTTGACCCAGATTGGGTTTTTTCTATCTATAACATAATTTGACAACTCTCATTTAAAGCAAAACCTGCGAAACCTTCTTGCCTAGGCTTTCTGCAAATAACTCATTAGGTAAAAAAAAGGAGCCAGTTTAACAAATACTGTGGTAAAAACATTTGATCTGCCTAAAGATGTTAATTAGCTTGCTAGGTAAGTGTGCCTTCCTTGCACAGTGAATGTCATGCTTTGATCAAATTTGCTGGTCATGTGCCACAGCGAAATGCATGTAAGACTAACTAATTCAGTTTATAAACAGTCTAAATAGCTGTCAATTTACCCTTAATGCAGACATGCCATTGCTTACCCTGTAAGGATGGCAAGTTGTGAGCCTTTTTGTTTTCCACTGTAAACTTAGAATCTTTGCCTAATGTCAGTAATGTTTTTCCATAAATAGATATAGCTTAAGAAATATTACATCAATAATTAATATTAAATAAAAGACAGTTCCAACTGAAATAATATAGATGACATCAGACTTATTGTATATATCTTTAAAATCCAAGCAGGGAATGCAAAATCTGGACAAGCATAAGGTTATCTTTAGTATTGTCTTTTGTTTACAGGATTCACCATTCACCAATGCTGGTACAGGCTCCAATCTAAACCTGGTTGGGGATATTGAATGTGATGCCAGCATCATGGAGGGAAAATCGTTAGATTATGGAGCAGTTGGTGCTTTAAGCGGTGGGTTGATTAATGTTAAGGTTTTTAGAAGTACATATTCTTCTACATACTCAGAAATAAGCAAGTTCTGGATTTTTTTTTTAGTACTACTTACTGCGCATGACCTGTACAAATACGTTTCAAGGCGAAGTATGAATGCTTTTAGTTGGTGTTGTTAAAAGGTCTTTGGAATTGATCATATTAAGTACTAGACAAAGGTTTAATAACACAGAGGAAGAAAAAATTTTAAGTCACCAACGAATAATGTTTAATAAATAGGTATAATAGGAATAAAAGAAACAGGAGCGTACAGAAAGCAACTAAGTGCTTGGTATAGTTTAGGCTTTACTTGTTCATTTATTCCTTTCATTTTCTTTATTCGAGTCCAGTGTCTAAACTGAAACGTTTGTTTATGCATTATTGTCTGTGAGTCAGAAGAGTGTTAATTCACCCCTTATAAGCAGCAGGGATGCTGTCCTACACCTGGATGTTCTCTAATGTGCGAGCACACATGCCAAGATCTTCAGCAACATTATGGATTGACAGTGAAATTTGCTATAAATACCTTCATGCCATGTCACGTCTTTCCCTTTTTTTTGTATTCACCTTTGTACACATTCCAAACCCCATGTTAATACAGTCACAGCTACAATTTCTCTGTCTTCGGAAGATGCAATGGACTTCTGTTTTTTTCTCCTTTGCTTTCTCTTCACCATGGTGAGTTATCCATTTGATTCTCTGTCTGAGGCCTTTGCGTCTGTGACTTGCTAGCTTACAGCAAGGACACAGGAAGTAGGGATGCTGAGGGTGCTGCAGCACCCAAGACTTTCAGGATTCCTTTAACTACAACTGCAGCTGCAACTGATGAGTTTTTGAATTTGTATTTCTGAGATATTATTTCTCTACAGTGATTTGCCAACAATAAGAATTTTTAATTTAGGCTATTAGTGAACGGCACATTGGGCTTTTCTGGTAGTTACATAACCTCTGTAATTCTAGAGTCTTCAGGCCAGAGGAGTTTGCACTTTCTGGTTTTTCAGTAACATGACAACAGGAACTAACGCCCGTGTCATGAAACTTACTAACGTTTACAAAGCGCTGACGCTTGAGACTCTTCCATTAAATGTTAAATAAATTTACAGGAAACTTCACCATATCAGCGATTATAAATTTTTTTTGTTAAATAACACTTTTTTAATTTGTTTGTTATTAAGGTTAAGCCTATAACCTTATAGGCTTAGATTATTTGAATGAGCTGTTACTATAGGAATGACGGTGAAATAGGAGCAATATAGACCTAACTATATATAAACCTATATATAAACCTTTTTGTCATTTACCAAAATCATTTGTTACAGTTGTATCTATTGTCAGAGCCATGTCGTTATAGAAATTTAACCAACACCTTCTGATTCAATAATTTAACCATGTTGTTCTTTTAATTAACACACATTTCTTGATAACAGAAATATTATTTGACTGTCATTCAGGTGAGAAGTCCTAGCACATGTATGCGATTTAAAATACCACCACCCCCAATGTAAAATTCCTTCCCTCGTCTCTGGCTTACTGTGTTTTCTAGTTGCTAGCTCAGGTTGTTTGCTGAAACTCTGTGGTGTCTGAGATAGCTCAGTGTTGTTCAGTGGCTCGCTCTTGCTCGCAGGATAGGAGCATGTATGTGTCTGTTTCCCTCTCATCCACTGGGGCTATTGGCATTAACAGGGCCTGTGTGTGTGTGTGTGTGTGTGTGTGTGTGTGCGTGTGCGCGCCATTTGTCCTGCATCCCTGCTGACTCGGTTGCTCCTTTAGTTGCGGAATAGGAGCATGCGTCTCCACGGTGCACTAGGCACTTGGAGGCTACCTGCACTGAATGGGAAACTACGCCAATGCCAACTTGTCAAACCTAACCAGCAGACTTAGACCACAGTTCTGAGTCCACCCTGATTTCACACATTTGGCAAGCTCTGAACCAGCCGTGACAGCCACCTTTTAATGTGCCATTGGTATGAATAGGTTTAGAACCCATAACACCATATGTGCTTTTTCAGCTTGCTGGTCACCACTGAATTCTCTGAACCTAAGTGCAAAGATTACATAGGCAGCTATATAGCTGAGGCATCATGGTGCATGTAGAGTGCCGGAAGGCGTTTCAGTCTAAACTTCATGCCCCTGTGGATCCCTGCATTGCACTGCTGGTAGTTTCCCAGACAAATTAAGTGACTAGGTAATTCTCAAAAATTAGTCATTTTGTTTTGATCAAATTTGAAGATTTAGAAGTAATTGGTTTGATTGGAAACAAACAGTTAATATAACGGAGATTTATTTTGATAATTTTCCATATTTCTATAAACATTTTCTAGATGCTGCTCAGATAAAATCTCATTACTGCAACATAAAAACATTTGACCCTATACGGTAAAGTGGATTGTTGATTTGAAATATTTATAACAGCTTTTAACACTTCATGTGTATGTTTACTAAATGATCTAAGCCTGTTAATTTATTAATTATTCATTTTGGTAAATATTTGCCCCAGACCTGTTTTGATAGCTCCTTGATGATGCTGTTTGTTTAGGTATGTTATCTAACAAACTCTAGGTTCTTCCAGGAATGGGTATATTTATTTTAGATCATGTGACACAATTGTACAGGAGTTGACTCCATTCAACTAATTATGTGACTTCTGATGGTACCTGCTGGTCAATTATTTTAGAATTCATTGAAATTTTTGGTGGGCCTGTGCCCACTGTAGCCTCAGATTCCTGTTCTTGGCTGACAGGAGAGGAACTCGATATGAGCATCTGCTGTTGTAGTGCATCTCGGTCAAGGTTAGACACACTGAGTGTTCATAGAAGCTTTCCTGCTCACTATGGTTGTAAAGAGTGGTAATTTGAGTTACAGTAGACTTCCACATGATTGGCTGGTTGGCTCCTTACACATGAATGAGGTGTGTATACAGGTGTTCCTAATAAAGTGGCCAGTGAGTGTTTGTAGACTAAGGATAAAATCACAATTCCATTGAAAAACATGCCACCTACCTCTAGATTTTATAACCTAATCTTCTTGTAGAAAAAACATTACTGCCAAATTGTAATGGGTTGTAAGTTTACAATGGGAAGTGAGTTCTCACTTTGTCTGTTAGCATCATCCACATCACCAGAAGTACAAGTCATCAGTGGAAAAGCTCGGGGCATTAAAACATGAGCCTCAATATCTTCACTTCACTCAACTGATCTCTGTTCATGCTAACATCTGTGGGGAAATAATCGCTGATTCATTCACTCCCATCAGCTCTGCTAAGTTCAGTTATCATTAAAGTCTTTATATAATGTCAATTAAACATTTTAAATCTTTGTTCACTGTTGTATATACCGTGTGTAAGCAAAAGGACATTTTGACAGCTGCTATCTGATTACAAACCAAATTAATTAGGCTTATGTCTGTTTCACTATAGCGCAAAGCTATCCAAAAACTTCAAATCATGAATTCACTGTGTGAAGAAATCTTAATTATCTAGCAAGGTTTTGGACATCTGCAGGCAGACTGACTGTTTTAACGGCTCTGTTTGGTAAACTGGCTCCTTACACAATATAATCTTTGCATGCACGTGGCCTTCAATTGTAGTGGTAAAAAAAGAATGGTGTTGCAGAAGATGACATGAACATTATTTCATTTAACAATTTCATGTAATGTTTACATCAAACATCAGAATGAAGAAAAAGAGACTTTGTGACTTAGATTGTTATACAGAATGGTGCAAAAAACAAAAAACCATTTAGTAAGTGAGAGTTCTGTGGGTGGAAACACCTTGTTGATAAGAGAGGTCAGAGGAAAATGACCAGATTGGTCTGAGCTGCCAGGAAGGATATAGGAGCTCATATAAACTATTTACAACCATGGTGATGTAGAAAAACATCTCAGAGTTCACAAAACATCAAACGGTGGATGGGCTACAACAGCAGAAGACCACAAGTTCCACTCCTGATTGGATTGTAAGGCGAGATTGTAATTTGAAAAGAAATACAGTGATGAGCCATGAAAGTTCTGGAACCAAGATTAACCTCTACCAAAGTGATGGAAGGGGCCAAAGTGTGGAGAAAGAAAGGATCTGCGCATGATCCAAAACATATGAGCTCATTGGTCAAGCATGGTGGAGGTGGTGTCAAGGCTTTTATGACTGCTTCTGAAACAGGCTCACTAATCTTTATTGATGATGTAATCTTAATAGTAGCAGCAGAATACATTCAGAAGTCTGCAGAAACAGTCCGCCTTCCAATTTTCAGAGAAATGCATCTAATTGGGAGGAATTTTATCATGCAGCAAAACAATGACCCAAAACACATTGCTAACACAACAAAAGACTTTGTCTGGTGGAAAAAGTGGAAGGTTTTAGACTGGCCCAGTAAATCACCAGATCTTAACCCAATTGAGCATGCATTTCACCTCCTGAAGAGAAGATTGAAGAGAGAAACCCCCTGCCCCAAAACAAACAACAACTAAAAGAAACTACAGTAAAAGCCTAAAAATGCATCACAAATAGAGTGCATTAGTTTGGTGATGTCTGTGGGTTGCCGGCTTGACGCAGTTATTGCAAACAAGGGACATGCAATGAAATTAAGTTATCTACTTTACTTTTTAATTTTGCTTACCTAAACATTGGGTGGTCTATCACAAAACATGCAATTTTCTAAGTTGTTTAACTCATCTAGATGTAAATATTAGGAAATGAAAACCGAAATCTCATCATCTCATATTGATCTTTTGATCTCAAACCCAAATGTCTTCAGTGTATAGTGAAAACAAAAGAATTGGCCTTGTCCTTTCAATACTTTCGAAGAGGATTGTATATATTTTTCTTTTACATCCTTTTCAATCCTTTGGCATATACTAGAGACAGTACTTCAAAAAGTATGAGGCCTTAAATGATTTATTGATACAGCTAAGACCAAAAGCTTACAAACACCTAGCTAGTAGTTATTCAATCTCATTTTCACAACTCCACACATTTCATTTTACAGTACATATCTTAAGGCAAGTCAGTTATGACCCCTACTTTGTTCACATCTGATGCCATTTTAAAACAATCAATTAGAGACAGACTTAATTGCGCTTTAATTCACTAAAGCAATGCAGGCAAGACCTCAGACAAAAATTGTGGACCTCCACATGTCTGATTTCTCCTTAGGAGCAATTTCTAAACAACTGAATGTACCACAAGCAAACAACTGTATGTAAATATAAAAGTCTTGGAACCATACAGACACTGCATCTTTCAGGGAAGCAGTACAAACTTCCAGGGATGAACAAACATTGGTATGAAAGGTTCAACTGAATCCCAAGACAACAACAACTGCTGAAGGAGTTGGAGGCCTGAGGTACTGTATGTATGTACATCTACCATTAAGAGAAACCTACATCTCAATGGCCTGAGATGCTGTTGTGCAAGGAAGACATCCCTACTCCAAGACCAACATAAAAAAATCCAGACTTAAATTTGCAGATGATCACCAACCTTTTGGAGGAATCTTCTCTAGTCATATCAAGCAAAAATTTAACTGTTTGCCCATAATGATCAGTGCTATGTTTGGAAAAAAAGGGTGATGCTATTAAGCCAAAGAGCACCATCCTATCTGTGAAGCATGGAGGTGGCAGCATTGTGTTGTAGGGATGTTTTGCTGGAAAAGGGACTGGTGCAATTCAGAAACTAGATGGCTTCATGAGGAAGGAGGATTATTTAGAAATTTTGAAGCAAAACCTTAAGACATCAGACAGACAGTTAAAACTAGGTCATAGCTCTTCCATTCTACCCTCCAAAGGCAACAAATTGAAATAATTGGAGTGGCCATCACAAAGCCCTGACCTGAATCCCATAGAAACTTTGTGGACTGAACTGAAAAAGCATGTCTGAGCAAGGATGCCCACTAACTTGACTGAGTTACATCAATCCTGTGTGGAGGTATAGGCTAAAATTCTGGCAAAGTATTGTGAAATGCTTCAATTCAATTCAGTTTTATTTGTATAGCGCTTTTAACAATGGGCATTGTCACAAAGCAGCTTTACAGAAATATATAAATTCAGGATATAAATTATAAATTTACACATTTATCCCTAAATTTATCTTTATCTTCAATTGCAGTCTTGAGGCTGTCCATTTGGGGCCATCCTCAGCAGCAGCGAGTGATTTCCAAGTGATGAGAACTCCAATCAGAACACTGGTATCTCAGGAGTAGTATGTGTAGCTTAGAGAGGGAGCGGGAGAGAGAGAGGTTTTGAGCATGTACATAATTTTTTAATATTATATTAGTTTCTACTTTATTGTCATTGTGCAGAGTACAGAGCACAAGTACAAAGCCAATGAAATGCAGTTAGAGTCTAACCAGAAGTGCAATTAGCAAAGTAACATTGAGTGATGAAGTGCAAGAAAGAGACAAATGAGGTTGGATGGCAGTAAAGTGCAAAGTGACAAACAGTGCAAAGGGGATGATCAATGATATGGTCAAAAGTATGTGGACACCTGAAAATCATACCCATATGTGGATCCTTTTGGACATTGGAGCCTTCCCTCAGAAAAGATCTTGTTGCTGATTTGGCACAAATTCCTAAAGCCACATTATAAAATCAAAATTTGGCAGCAAAGGGGGGACCAAGTCCCTATTAAAGTCCATGGTTTTGGAATGAGATGTTCAAGGACAGATAGGGTTGTGATGGTCATGTGTCCACAAACATTTGGCTGTATATCGTGTATATGAATAACATGAGTCCAGAGACATGGATTAATGTAATCTAAGACAGTACAGTACAATTGAGCATACAGTCAGATCCATAAGTATTTGGACAGTGACACAATTTTCGTAATTTTGCCTCTGTACAACACCACAGTGGATTTGAAATAAAGCATTCAAGATGTGATTGAAGTGTAGACTTTCAGCTTTAATTCAAGGGGTTTTACAAAAATAGTTTTCACTTCAGTAAATGAAAACATGCTCAATTGGGTTGAGGTCAGATGATTGACTTGGCAGAATACTCGGCAGTACATGCCCATGCCATAACACTTCCTCCACCATGTTTGACAGATGATGTGGTATGCTCTGTATCATAAGCTCGTCCTTTCCTATTCCATACTCTTCTCTTCCCATCATTCTGGTACAAGTTAATCTTACATCAGAACTAAACAGTTTTTTTTTTAAGTAGAAAAGTCTAATCAGGCCTTTCTGTCCTTGAGTGTTACCAGTGGTTTGCATCTTGAGGTAAACCATCTGTATTTACATTTATGAAGACGTCTCCTGATTGTAGACTTGGACGATGATACATCTACCTTATCCTTGGCTAGATGTTGTGACTTGTCTATATTCTTAACTTGGCTAGATATTGTGGAGCGGTTTTTCTTCAACTAGGAAAGAATTCTGTGATCATCCACTTTAATTGTCTTCTGTGGCCTTCCAGGCCTTTTGGAGTTGCTGAGCTCACCAGTGCATTCCTTCTTTTTAAGAATGTACCAAATTGTTGATTTGGCACTTTCAAATTTCTGCTATCTCTCTGATAGAACTGTTTTGGGGTTTTTTTTTCAGCCTCTTTCACTCTTTGGATCGCATATTGAGAGTTCCCATGAACAGCTACCAAATGCAAATTCAGCACTTGGAATGAACTCCAGACCTTTCATCTCCTTAATTTGTCATGAGATAATGAGGAAACAGGCCACACAGGCCATGAATCTGCTTATCAGTCAATTGTCCAATTACTTTTGAGCCTGTGAAATTGGAGGGACTATGTAAAAAATGTTTGTAATTCCTAAATGGTTAATGGAGTATTTTTGTTAAACCCCTTGAATTAAAGCTGAAAGTCTACACTTCAGTTTTATCTTGTTTGCTTCATTTCAAATCCATTGTTACAAAGGCAAATTTATTAAAATTGTGTCACTGTCCAAATACTTATGGACCTGATGCAAATGGAATGATATACAAAGGAACACGGATCCAGTGACATAAATGGAATCCGAAGACACCATGGTAAACTGAATGTAAGGTGCAATGTGTAGGAGCCTCTTAAAGAAGAAGTTACAGGTCTGTGAGAGCCAGAAATCTTGCTTGTTTGTAGGTGACCAAATACTTATTTTACCGAGGAATTTACCAATTAATTCATTAAAAATCCTACAATGTGATTTCCTGGATTCTTTCCCCCATTCTGTTATTCATAGCTGAAGTGTACCTATGATGAAAATTACAGGCCTCTCTCATCTTTTTAAGTGGGAGAAATTGCACAATTGGTGGCTGACTAAATACTTTTTTGCCCCACTGTATAATATAAACTAGATTATGTAGCCATGTACAGGCACTCAATACATGGAATGCAGAGGAAGGTACTGATGCCAGGTTAGGTGAACTTAGAGATCAGCATAAAAGCTGAAATCGTTAAAAGCTGAAATCGATGAATAGCATCCTAACATAGGAGTTGCTGTTATCCATGTGGGTCAGGGCAGAATGGAGTGCTCTGGTGATGGTGCCCTATGTTGACCTGTTGGGGCGGTAGGCAAACTGATAGGGATGCACTGAGGGCAGGCAGGATTTCAGATGCAGAAGGATCTGCCTCTCGAAACTCTTGGGAAAGATGGTGATGAGGGCGATAGGACGGAAGTCATTGAGGGTCATGGCAGTGGTATGTATGGGCAGTGGCATGGTGGACGCTGTTCTGAAGCTGGTGGGGACCACTGGGCTAGGTTGAAAATATCCATGAAGACCCCTTTCAGGAGCTTAGCTCTCCAGACCTGAAAGCAGCCTCTCCTGCCTTCAGTAGGATGTTATTTTTTTAATTATTATTATGGATTCTCCTTAATTTAGTCATTTATTCAATTTCCACTCATCAGGCATCTCACATCAACCAGGGAGGCTATCGTGTTTCCTCCAAGGCACATGAAGCCATCCACCCGTATCACGCAACATCAGGGGGCGGCGTAACACACTTTCTGTGTGCATGAGATCACAGAGGCCCATTAATGGTTAGTGTCACTGTGATTAATAGGGGAGAGAGAGTATGCCACCACTCCCTCACTGAGTGGGCAGCCAGTTTTGCTGTCTTGGGCTCCCGGCCACAGATGGCCATGGTATCATCGGGATTCAAGCTCACAATCTCCAGATGATAGGGCGAACGCTGTTCTGTTGCACCACTCTGGAGTCTGGGGAATGTTAATTCTTTTACATGTAGTGACCGTATCTACACACCTGTTGTTGTGGCTCAGAACAGAGTTGATGTAGATATTAATGTCTGTGTGGGAGTTCACGGTGGCCTTAGTAGCAAATGTGTTCCAGCGTGTGCTGGAACTCGTGAAGAGTCTGCTCCCCTTAGCTACACTTTTACAGTCTTCACACGTCTGATGATGGGGGTGTGTTTGGGAGTAGAAGCAGATATAGATGATCAGATTGCTCAAGGCGTGGAAGGGCAATGGCTCTGCAGCTTCAGTAACATTGGTGTAAACATAATTCAGGATGTTGTCTCCTCTCATAGGACAGGAGACATTCTGATGGAATTTGGGTTATTTGAAAATTGACATGATTGAAATTGCCAGCAACCTATAAAGGCTCCATCTGGATACACTGTTTGTAACTTGCTAATAGCGGCATTGAGTTCTTTCATGGCTATCTAGCATTAGCATTTGCAGGGACATAGACAGAACTCAAAAAATGTAGAAAATTACTGATTTTTCAAAACCTGCCTCTCGATGTGCACATGCTGTACACATTTTGGTTATTAATAAAAGAATTGGTGAAAATTATACTGTCTTTCTTTAAAATTTCTGAAAAATATTATGCAGCCTGTAATACCCCATAGATTTTAATTAGTAACAATAGTAATGTAGAGATTGGCTGTAAAATAAGATCACAAGCATATGTTTCGGGCATTGAACCAGTAATGTTGCAGTTGTGCTGGGTGATAGGATGTTACTTCTAATGGCATGATTCTACTTTTTCTTTACTTTTGCCTGCACAGTAGTGAAACCTTGAGTATCATCTGACACCAATACCTATCCGGTATTGTTTTCTTTAAAAACAACTAAGCTTTAAAATGATTTTTTTTAAAAAACTGTCGCACTTTAGTTAAAAAAAATACAGGAAAAGAATACATAGCTAAAAACATGACATACAAAACCACAGCCTTTTTTTTTGGTGTTGTTTATTAAGTTCAACTCTTTCAAGCAGAAATCACTTGTATTGCTAGTATAAAAAATATAATTAAGTATAAAATATAAATATAAATCAATCCTAACCAAAAAACGTTAATGTTATTTAATTTAGTTCTTTTTTCCTCTAATATCCGATCCACCATATTTTGCTGGTATTGGCCCCATACCAATCCTGCATATTGGATCAGTGTTATGTCTAAAGAAAATGCCCTCTCTACTTAAAGTAATTTCTACTCAAAGCACTAAAGGGGGTAACCAAGTACAACTACGAGGAAACTATGACATAGATTCCATACAATACTGGCATACTGATTTTAAATCCTCTCAGCTTAATCAGACATATATGCCAACGCCAACAGGTATTTAAAATCGCCAATTTTATTGATATTTCTCAGGAATCAAGAATCCAGTATTGGTGGCCAGAACACTACTGAATGAAGCACAGAAAGGGAAACTTTCAGCTGGAAGAATTCCTCCCTGGTGAGCTCATGTTTTTATTAGACAGATGTCCCTGATTTACTAAGATCTAATATAAATTCAATGATTTTGTATCCCCTTCAGCAAGAGCTTGTGTGTTAGATATCTAATGTTCATCACTTGTACCTCATTTTACATGCTTAGTGCTGTTTTGATTCTGGGAGATGTATCTCAGGTCTCACTGTTTAAAGTAAATAGGTTCATGCTTTTTTATTTTAGTTTTTTAGCTGGAATTGGAGCTCAACAATGGGCTATCAGTCATGGTATACCTCCATGTCCTTCGGAGAAGATGGCCACCAGTAAGTATTTTGTAAAATAACTACAATAACTAAACCAGAATATATCAGTTTCCAGTCAGTTAAAAAAAACTACCTCAGTCAAACTAATATTAAACTTAAGTGGCTTCTATATTTTGTATACTCTGCTTGCTAGGTCTTCTTCAACTGAGCACCATGGTCTTCATTAGCTCAGATGACTATTAATGCAATAATAAATGATTGATTTAAAGTACTTACTTAAACTTTATTAATGGCAACCTACTTCTGCTTTTTTGTGTGTTTGCCAAGAGTCTGTACATAGTTTTGTAATATAGTAATAAGAAGACTATATTCACAAGAATACAGTGCGAAGAGTAATATTTAATATGATGGGGAGCCTCTGAAGTCATCACAAGAGAAAGGTCAAATGAGAATGTGCTAATGGTATGATGTTGAGCCTTAAACTGCACACTTTGTGAATGTTTTATTGAAGAGTGGTGGCATATGAGGGAAACCAGTCAAGGAGGGAGTTGCAGAAGTCCATTTTGCCATAATAGAGTTCATATTCAGTAAGGTTTATATTCTGCTGATGATGTATGGGTTGAATCTGCAAACTCTAGACCTAGAAGTAGTAGTGCAGCAAATTATAACCAAGTGGAGACCAGATGTTTTTGATGATGTATTGTAAAGGGCAGAAATCTTTTGGAGAGGGATCTAATCTAGTATCATATCACATCTAAAATCAAATACTGATATTTGTTTTGAAATATTTCAGAATTTAGTTTGTCAGCCTACAAAAGGAATAAACGAAAGATGGAGATGGCAGAGAAGATGGAACCAGAACATAACTCTTTTAAGAGACGGCGACAATCAAGTGGAACTGTGAGTTAAGTAATAAAAGCTAATTACTATAGTCGGCACTATATACTGATCTCCTGCGGTATTTTTTGTGGGTTTTTTTTGTTTTTTTTTTGTTTTTTTTGTTTTGTTTTTTTTTTGGTAGTACAGACTACCAGTTGAAGATTAGGGGGGGGGTCATTTTCCAGTTTTCAACTGTCCAGTTTCGGTGAGTCCCTCCCCATGATAGCCTCAGATGCTTGTTTTTGGCTGACAGGAATGGAACCTGATGTGGTCTTCTGCTGTTGTAGCCCATCCACCTCAAGGTTTGATGTGTTGTGCATTCTGAGATGCATTTCTGCTCACCATGGTTGTAAAATCAAATCATGGCTTATTTGATTTACTATAGACTCCCTGTCAGCTCAGACCAGTCTGGCCGTTCTCCTCCAGTCTCTTTCATAAACAAGGTGTCTGAGCCTGCAGACCCTGTGCTCAGAGGATATTTTTTGTTTCTCGCACCAGACTCTAGAGACTGCTGTGTGTGAAATTTTCAGGAGATCAGCAGTATCTGAAATTCTCAAACCAGCCCATCTGGCACTGGCAAATGGTTAAAGTCACAGAGATCACACTTTTTCTCTCATTCTGTTGCTTGATGTGAACATTAACTGAAGCTCTGCATGCATTGTGCTGCTGCCATATTATGATTGGCTGATTGGATAACTGCATAAATGAGCAGGTGTACGGGTGTTCCTGTTAGAGTGGATGGTGATTGTTTGCAGCAAGTTGCAGTTTTACTTGCTAGATAGTGATATACAATTAATACAGCCTAATTAGATAATGTTAGCTATGTGTTTGCAGATCAGATCAAACTGCACTTGAAGTAAATTTAAAAATGTCTGTTATATTGCCGCATTTGCAGCACTGTCTTGGAGGATTTCTTCCATCTCAGCTCTACCTAGTAGCTTGTGAGTCTTCAGTACATCTACATTGCTTATTGTTTTACATTGCTTTTATTTATAGAAGCCAGACTGAATTGATGAACAATAACATTGCAAGACTAGTGAGTTTATGGTTTTTTAACCAATTGTGTTTGATTATATAGACCAAATATAATTTCTATGAACTGTAGGATTTGTCAGTCTCTTGGCTGCATCTGAGGCAGAAAAAACCCCAAAAAACAAGCTTGTAAGTAGTTAAATTTTTCTTTTGTAGATGAAATTACATTGTACATCCTAATTTCAGTTCACATTGAAGTTGATCCCAAAAAGTTTCAATTCTAGGCTTTGAAAACTAAGTGCCTACTCCAAAGTTTCATGGTCAATTCCATACACTGCAAATGATTCACTTTGACCAAATGCTGCAAGCAAAAAATATTTAGCTTCAGAGTGTTTGTTATTGTGACAATTTGTATTGTTATTGAGTGAATATTTATTTTGCCCTTATTTATATTTGTCTGGTCAGAATTTAACAAATTAGGGCTTGAACTGCAAATAAAAAAAACTAATAAAGTGTGTGGAACTGGTAACATTGCATTAATTTCGTTGGCAAAAGCACTTAAATAAATTCTTTTGCTGCAACAGATTATCTGATACATGTGGTAATGTAGTTAGTGGTGTCTTATGAATTAGGTCCCTTGCTCATCATAAGAGGCGAAAAAATGGGTGACTTGTTTGCCATGAGTTGCAACCTGTGATTGTGGAGGAAGAGGTCCTGGCACTTGAGGAATGTGGTCTGCTGCAGCTACCATAATTCCAGCACAGAATGATCCAAAAAAATGATTCTGGATTACCTTTTAGATCTTGATACAGTAACAAGAGATTCTCTTTAACTGTCATTTAAATAAGTCCTGGAAGAAGTCCGTAATCCTAGAATCTATCACCAGACATGCCTTTTAGCAATCTCCTTTCATCATACAAAAAGGCATCTCAGAAATAGCTGGGACAGACAGATGCAAAAAAAGTTGAGGTCTGGCCAGATTCTAGTGGAGTGCTCGAAGAAGGCACAAGCAGATAATCTTTTACGTGCCATTGAATTGGTTGGTACTCGTTTAAAGGCCTTCCCTCGTCCATCTCAGAACATGGATGAGGGAA
The DNA here is from genome assembly GCF_027358585.1 of Pangasianodon hypophthalmus. Lineage (NCBI taxonomy): Eukaryota > Metazoa > Chordata > Actinopteri > Siluriformes > Pangasiidae > Pangasianodon > Pangasianodon hypophthalmus. Next base: position 11,199,922 of record NC_069737.1, on the reverse strand, counting down.
GGCCGTAGTAAAGGAATAATTTACACTAGAGAGCTGGAGGAAATGGATAAAGCTGAAATAACCTCAGAACTGACCAGGGTATGGCAGATGTCAAATGAATAACAATAAAAAAAAAAAAAATTTTGATAGGCCACAACCACCAGAAAAGATTGTAATAGGCTACTGAAGAGTACCGGATGATGCATATATACCGAACCCACTAAGATGCTTCAACTGCCTGAAATTTGGTCATGGATTAGCAAGCTGTAAAAACAAAGCTATCTGCTGCAGTTGTGGAGAGGAAGGACATGAATGTATGCGCCAAAAACCACCAAAGTGTTGCAACTGTGCAGGTGAACAAAGTGCCTCCACAAAAGACTGCCCTGTCTGGGTCAAAGGAAAAGAGATCCAGAGAATGAAATGTGTTAGTTAGCTACCCTGAAGCACGCAAACTGGTTGAAGTCCTTCCATCCTTTAAACTAGAGAGATCATTTGCATCCATAGTGAAGTCCACATGAACAGTCGAAAACCAGACAGACTTGACCTGGATGAACAAAGACAAACTACAAGCAATTAGTGGTAATAAGTGTCCCCCCTCTAGAAAAAAAACAAGATAATAAGCACTCAGAACTCAAGCATACTTAACCCGATCCAGACCAGCCAGAATGAAAGCTCATCAAGAGAACACTTTAATCTATACATTAGTAAGAGCAAAAAGAAATCAACTCTACAACAACCAAATGGCAGCCAGGAAACCGGTCTGAACAAAACTGAACTGAACACTCAAAAGTTATTGAAATGGCAGAGACTGGCCTCTCACAGCCGAAGCCTCTCACCCAAAGGCAGGAATAAGGTGTGCGTACATGTACTGCCTACATGATCTGGAGTAATATTATTCAGTGGAACTGTCGTGGTCTTAGAGCCAGCTATAAAGAATTGCAGTGCTTAGCTGTGGTTTTTAATTATCTTGCCTTTTGTCTTCAGGACACTCACCTGGTACCAAATAGCTCCATTGCCTTGAAAAATTTTATAGTGTTCAGTGCTTATTGCCCAAACACACAACGTCCCTCTGGTGGTACAGCCATCTTAATAAGACATGATATCATCCATAGCCCCATTGCAATGAACACCAACCAAAAGGCATCAGCAGTACACATAACACTCCACAAACCCATCACACTGTGCTCTATCTATGTACCACCTGATGGCTCTGTGACATTACAAGACCTGGAAGACCTCACAGGTCAGCTGAAATCCCCATATGCCTTCATGGGTGATTTTAACAGCCACAGTTCAATGGGGAAGCAGCCACTACAACACTAAAAGCAAGACAATAGAAAACTTTTATCAGTAAAAATGCTATGTGTGTGTGTGTGTGTGTGTGTGTGCGAAATGACAGCTCAAATACCTGTCTGCATTCAGGACATGGGACATACTCTACAATTGATTTGATCACGTGTGAACCTGAATTATTGGGACGACCTGTGTGGGAGCAGTCACTTCCCCTTGATTATAACCATGGCAGAAGCAGACACGCAACAAAGAATGCAAAGATGGCAGCTTAAAAAAGCTAACTAAGCTAAAAGCAGAAGGCTCTTTAACTGACACCCAAGAACAGAGAATCTATCTAAGTTCAAAATATTTAGGGCACAGGCCAGACAAGGCATCAATGCAAAAAAAAAAAAAAAAGTTGGAGGCAATTTGTATCAAGCCTAACACTAAATACACCAGCAAAGAAGGTTTGGGGTATGATGCTTAAGATGAAGGGCAAAGGAAGTGCAGCACAAGTGCAGCATATCAAACATCAAGGCACTCTACTTACCACAAAAGGTGAAATACCAAACAAGCTAGCATTCGAAAAGAACTCCTCAACACAAAACTGCCTCCCCGAATTCCAAGCAATATGTGTACACTAGGAAACAACTTGAGTTCTACTCAGACAATACAGAGCAATATAACCAGCCTTTCTCAATGGAAGAACTCCTGAACTCCATAAAGAAGTCCCATGATACTGCCATCAGGCCAGAAAAGATTCACTATCAGTTTATAAAACATCTTAAATATAGTCTGGACATCAGGACACATACCACTCTCCTGCCTAGAAGCAGTAATTATACCCATAACTAAACCAGGCAAGGACTATATTAACCCTAACAATTACCTATAGTCCTGACTAGTTGTCTTTGTAAAACCATGCAGAGGATAGTTAATAAATGTCTTGTCTGGGAGCTAGAAACTGATAACCAAATAAGTAGACTCCAGTGTGGCAGTAGACAGGATAGGAGCACAATAGATCATCTTGTTAGACTGGAATCTTATGTACATGATGCCTTTGTTTAAAAAAACAAAAAAAAAAAAAAAAAAAACATGCTGTAACTGTTTTTTTTTTTGACCTAGAGAAATCATATGACACTACATGGAAGTATGGCATTTTAAAGCACTTGTAACAAATGGGTTTTAGGGGGCGCATGCCCATTTTTATCTCCAAATTCTTATCTAACAGATGTTTTGCAGTCAGGGTAGGCCCTACCCTCTCAAGCTCACACACACAAGAACTGTGAATACCTCAGAGAAGCATTTTTCTGTTACCCTATTTAGTATTAAAATCAACAATATTGTGAATGTGATTGGGTCTAATATATTGTGCAGACGTTATGTTGACAACCTCTGACCGATCTTGAACTCCTATACTGTCAGAAAGTGGCAAGTGAAATGGGACAAAAATGAGGATAACAACTGCAGGAAATCAGTCCTGTTATTGGCAAAAGACGGACTCCTTCATTTAAAACTTGCTGGGATCAGACTGTGTACACAAGATATTGCATTGGTCACTCAAGACTAACACATATTTGTATTAGTGGGTGAAGAGGCACCATCATGTCAGTCATGTATAAGTCCTCTGACTCTAAATCACATTTTACTGAACTGTTCTGCTTTTAATGTCAGACAAAGGTGTTACTCAGTAAGGTCTTTTAAGGAGATTTTTTGACAAGGTTTGACTGGTGAAATTTCTGGTACCTCTTTCAGGAAGAGTTTTGACTGGTGACATTTCTGGTACCTCTTTCAGGTGGCGGTGGAGTGCCATTTTGTAAACTGTGGGATTATGTCATATAATGGGAAGAATTCCATCCATCTTGCTGATAGGGTTTTTTGTGTTGGGAGGAACTTAGTTTGTGAATTTCACTGGTTCTATCTGCAATCTGCTTTGTCCATAGACCAGATTCAGTGTTTCTCCAGATGACTTTGCCTTGGTTGAATTCAAAACTGCCTTCGAGTTGTAGCAGAATGTCTAGGCTGAACAATTGGTCTGTGAGGTTACCGACCCATACTGGAGCTGTGATAGATGTTGGAGTAAATGACCGTGTTATCGGCTCACTTTCTTGTAGACAGATGTCATCTCCTCCTGCCCCAACAGCCCTTGAAGATCTTGCTGTCAGTGGGATTCCAATTCTCCTTGCCATATTGTTAGGAATGCTTGTTAGTTCTGCTGTGGTATCCCAATAGAAAGTCAAGTTCTTTTTGTCCATTTGCATATACACACACAGGCCATCTGCTTGATGTTGAATTAACACTAGCAGGGGCCTGGAGGAAGGGAAATCTATTCCTCCAGAGTCTCTCTCACAGCATTGAGTACCAAGTTCAGCTGTCTGGTCTTTTGACTCAGTGTGCTAAGGTGTTAATATATTCGATGCTTTCTTTTTTTGTCCTGCTATTTCTGGCAAAATGTCCTGGTTTTCCACATTTGAAACACTTGAAGACTAGTTTTGCTTTAATTTTTGTCTGCGAACCTTCAGTTTTTTCAGTCGTTACATGTACTCCCATCACTTTGCTCTCTGATGTCACTACATCGCTCTCAAGGCATACCAGCCCATTGACCATCGTGCCATAAATGACCACCCATATCCCAAATATTTGCTTTAATTTCAATTCAGTTTTATTTATATAGCGCTTTTAACAATGTTCATTGTCACAAAGCAGCGTTACAGAAATCTGGATATGCATTTAGATTTAGATCCCTAATGAGCAAGACATAGGCAACTGTGGCAAGGATAAACTTCCTGAGCAAAAGGGAACACCTTCTCTTCTGGGTGACACCAGATAGTGTAATTATAAGTCATTAATCTTTCACAACTGTATACTATAATGTCAAACTCTGTGTTTAAAGGATCTTCAGTATGAGCATCTGAGTCATTTTTAGCTTCATTAGCATTTTTAGCTTTAAAACTCTAGTATCCAAGTGAGGTTATTCACTGAATAACGAATGAGACTTGAGTGTATACTGTTTTCAGTAAATGCAATTGTGAGACCTTCCACAGCCATATTTAGGGTATCCGTGTGGTACCATAAACAGCATCTCAGCATCATTGCAGCATCTCCCTGCAATCTTATGGCTATAGCAAGTCATTCTCAGGTGAAGGAAGCTCCAAGCAGAAGTAGAGCATCAGGATGGCTCAGGCAGGTCAGGAGGGCAGAAGCAATCAGGATCTCATCACGCAGCAGTAGTAACATGTAGCTTGATGGAGAGAGAGGGACAGAGGGAGAGAGCGAGAGAAATAACACAGATTATTAGGTATGCTCTTGTCATGTAGTGGTTTAAGAGGAAGAACATTGTGTGCAGGGTGCAAGAATGGACTCTGGCAAGACTATGTAACAGTATATGACAGTATCCAAATATCCCAGACTAAACAAATAGGTTTTCAGCCTAGACTTAAATACTGAAATTGCGTATGAGTCCTGAACACTAATTGGAAGGCTATTCAATAATGATGTGGCTTTGTAAGAAAGGGCTCTGCCCCCTGCTGTAGTCTTCATTATCCTATGTACCAATAAAGAGCCTGCTACTTTTGATCGAGTTTGCTCAGGTATCGCAGTGTTCAACCACTCAGTGTTTGTAGGTTGGTAGTAGTATTTTATAATCAATGTGAAGTTTTACTGGGAGCAGTGGGGACTGCTGCATTCAGGACTAACTGGAGCTTGTTAATGTACCTGCTGGAACTTCCAGACGGCAATATGTTACAATAGTGTAACCTAGAGATAACAAAAGCATGAACAAGTTTTTCTACCTCATGTAGTGAGATTATAGCAATAATGTCTATTATGTCAATAGCAATATTTCTGAAATGAACAAAGGCTATCCTAGTTGTATTATCTATGTGAGCTTCAAATGAGAGACTGGAGTCAATAACCACACCAAGGTCTTTCATTGCTGAACATCATGTAATTGAAAGGCCATCCAGAGTTACTACATAATCAGAAAGCTTACTTCTAACAGTCTGTGATCCTAGTAGAAGTACTTCTGTCCTGTCAGAATTAAATAGGAGAAAGCTACTCAAAATCCAATGTCTAATGTCCTTTACACATTCCTCAACTTTATAAAGCTGGTGTCTGTAATCTGGCTTTTGCTGAAATATATACATTCTCCTCTGAAAGTACTGGAATGGTAAGACCAATTCTTTTGTTTTTACTATACACTGAAGAAATTTGGGTTCGAAATCAAAAGATGAGCATGAGACAATAGATGAGAATTTCAGCTTTCATTTCCTGATTTTTACATCCAGATGTGTTAAGCAATTTAGAACATGGCAGCTTTGGTACAGACTACCCAGTGTTTTGGTGAGCAAAAATATTGGAACAGATATTCATAAAGTAAATAACACTTAATATTTGGTTGCATGTTTCTTGCTTACAATACCTGCATCAAGCCACTGACATCACCAAACCTAAAAGTCCAAGTGTATAGCAAAAATAAAAGAACTGGCAATGCCCTTCCAATACTTTCAGAGGGGACTGTAGCTTTGTTTCCTCAGCATAGTAGTGGAAGCTAATACTATGTTTACGAATAATTGGGAAACTCTCATTATAACGGGAAACACTCAATTAGACGTTGTATGCAGCTTGTTGACATGCACTTGCCTGGTTCCGAATCCAGTTCTCAAGGGCAGTCCATGCTGCTGCTAGGTTTTGCTTAACTTCACTGATGGCATTGGCAAGGGCTCTGTTGAGTTCAGTTTGTTCTCTTGGTGTAGTGAAAGCACTCAGTATCTTCACACCATCATATGGATGTAGGTTACACATAGCTTTGGGCCAAAGATCATACCTTGTCTTCATCCCAGCTTCTCTATGATGTTTCACATCTTTAATCTATTTGTCAGTGTCAGCCGGTGCAGGCACTTGATGTTGATCAATCAGTTCTATTTTTCTGTGTGTAATTTTGAGAGGCCTTGAATTTCATCATCAGAATCACTTTGGTCCAGCTCTGACCTGCAAGAATGTGCCATTTCAGACAGCAGGTGTTCTATTTTCCCCCTTTTCACCAGAATTAATTCATTTGGTCACTTTAGCCTTTGGGAGGCAGTGTAGTTTACTCTGATTTCTGCTTTCTGATCAGAGCTTCCCACTTCAGAATAAGGTGGGGTATCTGCAATGCAAAGTTCTCTTTTGCATATGCATTATGCTCGGGCATTTTCTTGGCTGTTTTCCGCTTATTCTTTTCTAACCAAGCGATGCACCATTTAACCTTTGGCTCTAGCTTTGTCTTTAGCTCTACTTTTGCCTTTAACTCTATTTCCTTTCTTCTTAGCTCTTATGTATAGAGGGCTTTCTCAGTATTTTTTCTCAAAGCTCTTTCAAATCTGATGACTTCACTCACTGCAGGCTGATGTCTTTCAAAATCTTTAACTTTTCTTCCCATCTTAGTCTTTGCATCAACAAATGTGTGACAGAACCACTAATGCTCTCTGGCATCTCTTTAACTTCTTTGTGGTCTTAGTTTTCTCATAGGTTTTTCTGATCTCCTTTCCAAACAACAAAGGTTTGTTTGACTAGCCCACACTTCTGAATAAGTTTTAGCTAATTCACCTTTAGATCCAGCAATTTAATGAAGTTATTTTCCCATATGAGCATTACACATATATAGAATATACTATATGTCTTTTGCAGTGTTCCACACTTAGCATTTGTAACACTTTCAATGCTTTCAGTACTACTAAAGCCCGTAATTTGAAATCAGACTATTGAATCCCAGATCCATCCAATCAGACTTCACCTGGAAACGAACAGACTTTAGTTTAAGATTTCTCGTGTATGCAGTACAACATCCATCCAAAGCTTGCTTGCAAATTTTTCTTGCATATAATTTGTTTCGTAGGTTGTTTTGATATGGTCAGAGGGCTTTGAAATATTCCACAGCTGGAAAAGGAGGACCGATGTCTCACCTCCATGATACGCATGCTTTGTTGTTTCCCATTGAAAAAAAACACTCGCCCTAAATGTGATTGTGATTATATTTTTAAAAAGGCTGATGGTGAATAAGTAAAGGAATTTGTCCTTGGTGTCACCTCATATTTATACCCTAAACAGAAAGTCAAACAAGAAGTCATAAGACTTCCTAAACATTCAGGTAGAGTTAAAATAAAAAGTAAAATGTAAATAACATTCAGTTACGTTTTGTTCATGAGCATTCTAAGAACCCTCAGTGATGCCAGTAATTGTGATATGTGGTTTTGTTAAATATTACTGTATGATAAGACAGTCTTCTGTGTATGAAACTGCATCTGTATGTTAATTTTGGTGCATAGAACAGTAATTAGGATTTCTTTAAGCAGGTGAATGAAATGGTTGATTTAGAGGAGCCTGCCTCTCTGGATACTGTTGGAGCTGTTGTTGTGGACCAGCAAGGGAATGTCGCAGCCGCTGTCTCTAGTGGAGGATTAGCTATGAAACACCCAGGGCGAGTAGGCCAGGTAAGTAACTGCAATTTGCAATACTAACTGCAATTTGCTGAAGACAATGAATCCTCCACATTTAAAACTGCTGAATACTATTTTTACTTTCTTGGAATAATTTTTCTCCTGTCGTTGTGTATGTTAGAGTTATGTCTTTGTGTATCTTACTTTCTTTTTCTAAGGCTGCGCAGTATGGGTGTGGCTGTTGGGCTGAAAATGCCCATGATGCTAGAACTTATTCGACAGCCGTGAGTACCTCAGGTATGAATACAACCTTGTGGTGAAATATGATATGTTTGGCCTATTCCGAGACTTAAGATAGCAAGAAAGTACAACTTTCTGCATAGATTTTAGTTCAGTCAGCCAAATTTTAAGTATGTATACATGCATTAACTAAAGGTTGTAACCTGTAGCTGAATCTTCTTGTTCTTGCTGATTGTCACAGGTTGTGGAGAGCATCTGATGCGCACCATGTTAGCTAGAGAGTGCGCCACAGCTATGCAGGCTGACAGCGCTCATCAGGCTCTCCTGGAGGCTATGCAAAACAAGTTTATTGGTGAGTACCTCTGACCTTATCATATACAGACAGGTCTGGAAGTATTTGGACAATAACCGCACAAAAATATGGCATTTACCATTTAGGAATAAATTTTCAACAATTTTCAACAAAGTACCTCCATTTTCAGGGGCTCAAAGGTATTTGGACAAAGTGACATATTTGTAAATATAACCATAATTTTAATACTTGGATGAAAATCCTTTGCAGTCAATGACTGCCTGAAGTCTGGAGCCCATGGACATCACCAAATTCTGAGTTTCCTCCCTGGAGATGCTTTGCCAGGCCTTCACTGCAGCCACCTTCAGTTGCTGCTTGTTTGTGGGTCTTTCTGCCTTCTACTTTCTTGCTATCTTCACTGAGTGAAAAGCATGCTCTATTGGGTTGAGATCAGACGACTGACTTGGCCATTGAAGAATATTCCATTTATTTGCCTTCAAAAAGTCTTGAGTTGCTTTTGCAGTATGTTTAGAGTCATTATCCACCTGCACTGTGAAGCGGAGTCCTATCAGTTTTGTAGCATTTGGCTGAATGTGAGCAGAGAGTGCAGCCCTATACACCTCAGAATTCATCTTGCTACTTCTGTCAGCAGTCACATCAATAAACACCAGTGAGCCCGTTCCATTGGCAGCCATACATGCCCATGCCATAACACTTCCTCCACCATGTTTGACACATGATGTGGTATACTTTGGATCATGAGCTGTTCCTTTCTTTTACCATACTTTTCTCTTCCCATCATTCTGGTCCAAGTTAATCTTGGTTTCATCAGTCCAAAGAATTTTATTCCAGAACATGGGAGTTTTTTTAAATGTTTTCTGGCAAAGTCTAATCTGGCTTTCCTGTTCTTGAATGTTACCAGTGGTTTGCACCTTGTTGTAAACCCTCTGTATTTACATTCATGAAGGCGTCTCTTGATTATAGATTTTGACAGTGATACGCCTACCTTCTCCAGAGGATTCTTGAGTTCTGTTGATGTTGTGAAGGGGTTTTTCTTCACCAAGGAAAGGATTCTGCGATCATCCACTTTAGTTGTCTTCCATGGTCTTCCAGGCCTTTCAATGTTGTTGAGCTCACCAGTGCTTTCTTTCTTTTTAAGAACCCAACTGTTGATTTGGCCACACCTAAGGTTTTTGCTGTCTCTCTTATAGATTTACAGTCAGGTCCATAAATATTGGGACATTGACACAATTCTAACATTTTTGGCTCTATACACCACCACAATGGATTTCAAATGAAACGAACAAGATGTGCTTTAACTGCAGACTGTCAGCTTTAATTTGAGGGTATTTACATCCAAATCAAGTGAACGGTGTAGGAATTACAACAGTTTGCATATGTGCCTCCCACTTGTTAAGGGACCAAAAGTGATGGGACAGAATAATAATCATAAATCAAACTTTCACTTTTTAATACTTGGTTGCAAATCCTTTGCAGTCAATTACAGCCCGAAGTCTGGAACGTATAGACATCACCAGACGCTGGGTTTGATCCCTGGTGATGCTCTGCCAGGCCTCTACTGCAACTGTCTTCAGTTCCTGCTTGTTCTTGGGGCATTTTCCCTTCAGTTTTGTCTTCAGCAAGTGAAATGCATGCTCAATCGGATTCAGTTCAGGTGATTGACTTGGCCATTGCATAACAGTCCACTTCTTTCCCTTCAAAAACTCTTTGGTTGCTTTTGCAGTATGCTTTGTGTCATTGTCCATCTGCACTGTGAAGCGCCGTCCAATGAGTTCTGAAGCATTTGGCTGAATATGAGCAGATAATATTGTCCGAAACACTTCAGAATTCATCCTGCTGCTTTTGTCAGCAGTCACATCATCAATAAATACAAGAGAACCAGTTCCATTGGCAGCCATACATGCCCACGCCATGACACTACCACCACCATGCTTCACTGATGAGGTGGTATGCTTAGGATCATGAGCAGTTCTGTTCCTTCTCCATACTCTTCTCTTCCCATCACTCTGGTACAAGTTGATCTTGGTCTCATCTGTCCATAGGATGTTGTTCCAGAACTGTGAAGGCTTTTTTAGATGTCGTTTGGCAAACTCTAATCTGGCCTTCCTGTTTTTGAGGCTCACCAATGGTTTACATCTTGTGGTGAACCCTCTGTATTCACTCTGGTTGAAGTCTTCTCTTGGTTGTTGACTTTGACACACATACACCTACCTCCTGGAGAGTGTTCTTGATCTGGCCAACTGTTGTGAAGGGTGTTTTCTTCACCAGGGAAATTCAATTGAATTCAATTTCAATTTTATTTGTATAGCGCTTTTAACAATGGACATTGTCACAAAGCAGCTTTACAGAAATAAATGGATTCACAAAAATATATTGTAAATATTTGAATTTATCACTGTGAATTTATCCCTAATGAGCAAGCCAGTGGCGACGGTGGCAAGGAAAAACTCCCCGAGATGATATGAGGAAGAAACCTTGAGAGGAACCAGGCTCAAAAGGGAACCCATCCTCATCTGGGTGCAACGGATAGTGCGATTATAAATAAATCCCTTCTATTTTGTACTATATGGACAAATAGTGCAATTGTGCAACCAATAAATTCATCACAGTTTTTGCAAGAAGTCCGGCTGGTTAAAATCTATCCACTGTCCACTGATGGAGTCCTGAGTACGAAGCTGCTCGTGGCAACTGCAGCCCCAAAGCCACTACAGCAATCGCAGTCCCAAGCCATTACAGTACAGCTCCCCATAGGTGATCCCCAAGCCATCTCCACAGCCCCCAGGTGGCACAATCCCCAGCAATCCAAACAGTTCTTCAGGCAATCCATATGGGGCCACCCCCAGCAGCACCGAGCGAACTCAACCGATGAGAACTCCAACCAGAAGTAGGGCATCCGGATGGGTCAGGCAGCGAGGAGGAGCAGAAGGGGTCAGGATCACTGGCATCACTGGCATCTCAGAAGTAGCATGTGTAGCTCGACAGAGAGTGAGGGAGAGAGAGAGATGGAGAGAAAGGAAGAGATTGTTAGGTGAGCTTTTGTCCTCTAATGGTTAAGCACGATGTACTTTGCATGCAGAGTGCAAGCAGGGACTCCGGCAAGACTAGCTATGACAGCATAACTAAAAGGGAGAGCCAGAAGCTAACACAGACATGAGGCCACCCTGGGACATAAGGCAGCCAGCCACTCCACTGTCGACAAACCTGAGAGAACGTGTGAGAGTGGGGGGCGACAGCATCCAAACATCCCAGTTCACCACAACACTCTATGCCTGTGAAACCCTCCAGACCTGCCCCTGTACCTAAGAAAACTATTCACAAAAGGCTTGACTAAACAAATATGTTTTCAGCCTAGACTTAAACACTGAGACTGTGTCTGAGCCCCGAACACTAAGTGGAAGGCTGTTCCATAACTGTGTGGCTTTGTAAGAGAAAGCTCTACCCCCAGCTGTAGCCCGCATTATTCGACAAATAGCCTGCACCTTTTGATCTAAGTAGGCGTGACGAATCTTAAAAGACCAAAAGTTCGCTCAGGTACTGTGGCGCGAGACCATTTAGTGCTTTATAGGTCAATAGTAGTATTTTATAATCAATACGAAATTTGATTGGGAGCCAATGCAGTGTGGATAAGATAGGGGTGATGTGGTCATATCTTCTGGTTCTAGTAAGGACTCTCGCTGCTGCATACTGGACTAACTGGAGCTTGTTTATGCATCTACTGGAACATCCGGACAGTAAGGCATTACAATAATCCAACCTAGAGGTAACAAAAGCATGAACTAATTTTCATGCTTTCATGCAAATATATTGTCGTCTAGTGACAACATATTTTTTATTTTAGCAATATTTCTGAGATGAAAGAAAGCAATCCTAGTTATATTATCTACATGAGCTTCAAAAGAAAGACTAGAGTCGATAATCACACCAAGGTCTTTTACTGCTGCACATGATGAAACAGAAAGGTCATCCAGAGTTATTATGTAATCAGAAAGCTTACTTCTAGCTGCATGTGGTCCTAGTACAAGTACTTCTGTCTTGTCAGAATTAAGTAAGAGAAAGTTAATAAGCATCCAGTTTCTAATGTCTTTTACACCTTCCTCAACTTTATTAAGCTGGTGTCTGTCATCTGGCTTTGCTGAAACATACAACTGTGTGTCATCAGCGTAACAGTGGAAGCTAATACCATGCTTACAGATAATTTTGCCCAGAGGTAGCATATATAGAGAAAAGAGCAGTGGGCCTAAAACAGAGCCTTGCGGGACACCAAACTTTACCTTAGCATGAGAAGAGAAGTCACCATTTACGTTTACAAACTGATAACGATCAGTCAAATAAGACCTGAGCCAGGAAAGGGCTGTTCCCTTAATGCCCACTACATTTTCTAGTCTATTGAGGAGAATAGCATGATCAATGGTATCAAAAGCTGCACTAAGGTCAAGCAGCACCAGCAAGGAGACACAACCCTGATCAGAGGCCAGTAGTAAGTCATTTACAACTTTTACCAGTGCTGTCTCTGTGCTATGATGAGGCCTAAATCCTGACTGATACATTTCATGAATGTTATTCCTATGTAAGTATGAGCATAGCTGCTGTGCTACAACCTTTTCTAGGACCTTGGAAATAAAGGGGAGGTTTGATATTGGTCTATAGTTAGACAGCTGACAGGGGTCAAGGTCAGGTTTTTTAATCAGGGGCTTGATAACTGCTAATTTAAAAGATTTAGGTACATAGCCAATGCTAAGGGAAGAACTGATTATCTTTAAAAGAGGTTTGATTGTTTCAGGAATTATCTGTTTGAGGAAACAAGTAGGTAAAGGATCTAGCATACAGGTTGATGATTTTGATGATCAAATTAGTGAAATTAGTTCAGTCTCTTCAAGGGGAGTAAAGCGTTGTAGTTGTTTATCTCATATTATCATCTACGGGGTTAGTTATAGAACTGTCCGGTTTTAAATTAATAGTCTGAATTTCTAGCCTGATATTTTCAATTTTACCATTGAAAAAATTCATGAAGTCATCGCTGCTATATAATGATTGTGTGTGTGTTTCTATTGTGGTCTTATTCCTAGTTAATTTTGCTACAGTATTAAATAGGAATCTAGGATTATTTCTGTTATCTTCAATTAGGGTGGAGAGATACATTGATCTAGCAGCACTAAGAGCTTTCTTATAGCTCAAAAGGCTCTCCTTCCATGCTATTTGAAATACTACCAAGTTAGTTTGACGCCATTTACGTTCTAGTTTTCGAGTGGGCCGTTTTAAAGTTCGTATGTGATCGCTATACCAGGGTGCTAGCTTTTTCTCCCTAATTATTTTTCTTTTTAGTGGAGCTACCTTATCTAGCGAGTTGCAGAACGTTGATTCTAAACATTCAGTTGCCTGATCAAGTTCTTCGGGATCAGACGGTGATCCAATCATGGCTGATAAATCTGGGAGATTACTGATAAAACTCTGTGCAGTTGTTGACGTGTACGTACGTGAACGTACGTGACGTGGCAAGGTGCATATACTATGATTAATACACATTTTAAATGAGATGAGGTAATGGTCTGAGATAGCTTCAGACTGTGGAAATGAGACTATATTTTCTATATTTAATCCGAATGTTAGTATTAAATCAAGAGTGTGACCACCACTATGGGTGGGTCCTATTACATTCTGATTAACCCCTACAGAATCTAGAATGGACACAACTGCTGTTCTCAGAGGGTCATCTGGATTATCAAAATGAATATTAAAGTCTCCAACAATTAATGCCTTGTCTAAAGAAACAACCAGGTTAGAGATGAAATCCGCAAATTCACACAGGAATTCAGAATATGGCCCTGGGGGTCTGTAAATAATATAATAATTACTGGAATGTAATACATAATACACCACAGGTATTATGAAAGAATTCTTCGGTCATCCACCACAGTTGTTTTCCGTGGTCTTCCGGGTCTTTTGGTGTTGCTGAGCTCACCGGTGCGTTCCTTCTTTTTAAGAATGTTCCAAACAGTTGTTTTGGCCACGCTTAATGTTTTTGCTATCTCTCTGATGGGTTTGTTTTGTTTTTTCAGCCTAATGATGGCTTGCTTCACTGATAGTGACAGCTCTTTGGATCTCATCTTGAGAGTTGACAGCAACAGATTCCAAATGCAAATAGCACACTTGAAATGAACTCTGGACCTTTTATCTGCTCATTGTAATTGGGATAATGAGGGAATAAAACACCTGGCCGTGGAACAGCTGAGAAGCCAATTGTCCCATCACTTGTGGTCCCTTAACAAGTGGGAGGCACATATGCAAACTGTTGTAATTCCTACACCGTTCACCTGATTTGGATGTAAATACCCTCAAATTAAAGCTGACAGTCTGCGGTTAAAGCACATCTTGTTCGTTTCATTTGAAATCCATTGTGGTGGTGTATAGAGCCAAAAATGTTAGAATTGTGTCGATGTCCCAATATTTATGGACCTGACTGTATGTTGTTTTTTCAGCCTAATGATGGCCTCCTTCACTTGTATTGAGATCTCCTTATACTTCATATTGGTAGCTCCAGTTGAACAGCTGCCAAATGCCAACTCAATACCTGATATCAACTCCAGACCTTTTATCTGCATCATTTATCTTGAAGTAACGAGGGAATGGACCGCACATGGTCAATTAACTTCTTGTCAGTCAATTGTCCAAATACCTTTGAGCCCCTGAAAATGGAAGTACTTTGCATAAATTGGCTGTAATTCCTAAATGGTAAATTCCATATTTTTGTGGAACCTCTTAAAATAAAGCTGAAAGTCTACACTTCGTTCACATCTTGATTGTTTTATTTCAAATCCATTGTGGTGGTGTATAAAGGCAAAATAACAAAAACTCTGTCATTGTCCAAACACTTCCGGACCTGACTGTATGTGAAGCTGCATGTGAATGCCTGTCTCTATGGCTGAATTCTTGAAAACATCCAAAAACATCAAAAAAAAAAAAAAACATCCACTTATCCCAATTCCAAGTTTCATTGTGAACAAGCTTAAGAATCATGTTTTTTAGGGTTTGATTAAACCATTCAAACAGCCCATCTGTTTGTGGATGGTAAACACTGGTATTATGAATCTATTTAATCTCTAATAATTCGTACAGTTTGCAAAAAGAATGCGTGACATGAAAGAAGTGCCCTGGTCAGGATCTCTTTCAGGATTCCAACAAGAGATAACTTGTAAGAGTGCCTCCACAACACTGCATGCTGAGATGTTGTGAAGAGCCACTGATTCTGAGTATCGCGTTGTGTAGTCTACTAAAACTAGCACAAAACATTGCCCTCATGGAGTCTGTACTAATGGCCTGACAAGGTCCATGCCAATTTGAAGGGGACCTCGATCAATAGAAGGGGGCGCAATGGCACTGTTGGGGTGGATGGCAGATTCATCAGTTAACTTTCGTAACATGCTGCACACCATCTGTGAATTTTTTCCTGCCCAGCCAATAGAAACGGGCCCTGAAGTGGCCCAAGTGCCAGCCATCTTATTATGATGAGCTGCAGGGAATAGCATTTCCCTACAGCTCTTCGGTACCAAAAATTGGATCATATCTTCCTTGGTTTGAGTGTCCTGCATCACTCGATATTACTTATTTTTAATAACTGAAATATACAGGTGGGATAGCAGAACATTGGGCTGAATTTGCTGACCATCAGTTACTCTCACAGAGTCTTGTCACACATGACTGCTCCAAGGGGAAATCCCTGAGGGGAATCCCTACGAAGTGTGGAGGGGCATAGACGACCCCAGCACCACCAAACTCCACACTGTGCCTCTCTACTGCAGGACCCATTCACAAACATTTCTTGTACTGATGCCTGAAACCCTGGCCAATTTGCCCCACGAATTAGTGGATGGGTAAGGTGAGGATTAACCGCCGACTCTATGCTTTTGCCACCAGAATTGAGTAATGACTGGCATCAGCGGATAATCATGAACATTCCTGTGCACACACCTCTCCTTTACTAATCGTGCATTTCCCAATCCCCTGCATTGAATCAGGCTTTGACGGATGGTGGTCTAGTTACGCTCCAAGTCCACCAAGGTCTGATGTGCACTCCCTTGTATACTCACTGACACGCAGTACGTTCCTGCTCGATTGGGTGAGTGTTCCTGGCTTCGGTTAGGGAACGCGGGTCCTGAAAATGCATGCCATGCCAGCAAACCAACCTGGGCTTTTCCCCAGTCCTGTTGGGGACAGGAGGTTCACCGTGTGTGCAGAGAGGGAGTATGGGGGGGCCATTAGAGAGGAACCAGAGGGAAAAACCAGGTTCGAGATGCAGGTTTCAGGGTCCTGGCAACTCGGCTCAAGGGAGCTGGAGGGGGAGGACAGAGGAGAGGGTGAGAAAGAGAGAAAGGAGAGCTGCCTGCTGCAGCAGACATTGCCAGCTGATCCTCCTCTAGCTGGATCTACTGCCTACAGGAGTCCTTGAGCTGCTGGCCAAACACAAACGGGCAGCCAATCTCCACATATTTCAGGTCCCAGAAGCATCATTGATGTTCCTCATGGGACCAGCCACACTATTGCAGCACCGCCTACCTCACAGCCTAGTACTTCACATGTGCTTGCAGCAGCAGGCGCTGGATGGCGAGCTTGGCTTCCCCCAACAGCAAGGGAAGGAGTTGTAGGGCCCACTCATCTTTGGGCCATCCCCAGGCAACTGCCATGCACTCTAAGTGTTCCATGAAGGTCTCCAGATCATCCGTGGAGGACATCTTCCTGAGTGGGGCTGGCTGGAGTGGCTGCAGATGGGATGTGGTGGGTTGCAGCAGCATCTGGAGCAAACGCTGGGTCATGGCCTGCTCTTGGTCATTCTCCCCTAACCTCTCACATCAACAAAAGCACACAGATTTGGTCATTGAGAATGCACATGAAAGGAAAAGGGATCCTGCAATTTCATGCAGTATCACACAGGATCATGCGCATGCTGCGGGTGCAGGAAAATCAAGACCAGTTGGGGGCAGTCATGTTTCATTTGAACAAACACAACTTAAGATTAAGTAAGAGTAAGATATTCCTTTATTTGTCCGGCAGTGGGGAAATTGCTTTTAGCAACAGCAGGGGTACAGTACAGAAAGAGTATGCACACAAGAACAAGATAGATTAAAAACTATTATGTACATAAATGGCTTAAATAGTGCTAAAGCAAAAATCCTAACACAAAAAAAAAACAACTTGCTAGTAGATGCATTAGCTCTGCAAGGACATGTAATGTAGAGTGTATATACTCTTTTCCAACCAAACTGTGCTGTTTCTTGTACTGAAGCCCATGCTCTGCTTGTGCTTGGCCAGGAGATCTGTGAACCTCTCTCAGAACTGTTTTGCAACAAGCAACATGTGCATAGAGCTACAGTATGTTGTTCCATGCACCACCTGGTGGATATTATGTGAAGCACAACAAATGAATTTAAATTCCAAGAAGCGTGTCTGCATTTGAATATACAAATATTATGATATTGAATATTTCAAAATACAAGTTATTGGGCACTTTTAACCATTCTCTATATTTTTTAATAGTTATCAGCCTTTTTCTAGGCAGTGTCATGAGACATTTTTAATAAAACAAATTGTGGAATTCCAACTCCTCCCCACCCTCAAATTTTTTTTTAACAAATTATATATTAGTGATAACTTATATCACAGTATGTGTGTATATATATATATATATATATATATATATATATATATATATATATATATATATATATATATATATATATGTAAGCAAGATGTTAGCAGCAGATTCTTTAAGTCTTGTAAGTCTGTAAGTTACAAGATAGGGCCTCCATGGATAGGACTTGTTTTACAGCACATCCCACAGATGCTCGATCGGATTGAGATCTGGGGAATTTGGGGTTGTTTAAACAATTAACCCTCTGGGGTCTAAGGGTGTTTTGGGGCCCTGGACAAATTTTGACATGCCCTGACATTTGTTCTTTTTTCAGTTGCTTTTAAACATATTAATGGCTAAAGTCTGATAACACTGTAATCAGCACAAACTGGGCTACAAGAATGTGAGCAGCATGTTTATACATGATTGTGTTTTGAGAAAACAGTGTTTATGCGTGGTTAGTGAAAAACTAAAATTTTTAAGTCACTGAAATAAGGCCATAAAACACATACAGAACATTGGTTCACAAGACTTTTGAGAACTGGATCTTGTAGCCTAGAGTTTTTGCATCAAAATGAAGTGATAATCATCTTGTTCACTCATTCACAGAAAACAATATACTGATTTAAATTTTCTAAGACACTTTTTGTTTCGAAAGGGCATATGCAAGAGGGCGTGAATGATCATGAATAATAATGTGATTGACACCTGAGAAGAAAAAGACCCGCATAATGAACTGCACAATGAGCCTTTCAGTCAGGAATGTGGCTGAGAGGGAAGTGCTATGAAAAAGAATGTGAGGACAAAAGAAATTTATATATTTTTTGTTTGTAGTTTATTTAGAATATAGTAAAAGCCCACTCTTACACCTTATGTATAACCTACTCTCTCACATAGTACACAGAATTGAACAGCTATACAACTTTGTGCCACTCTAGGAAATAGTTCCTTTTCAGCTGAACACACAAGTGAACATCACATGCCTGGCATTTCCAAGGAGTGTCCTACCTCTTACCATGCTTTGCGTTACAAAGCACACAGATCCGGCGACCAGCAGTGGCATCTGAGGCCTGCTCAGCTCCTGGAACTGGCACATGGTCAACACTGGTCCATTTTGGTGTTATTTTCTGTGACACACCATCAGTCTCTGTGTTCCATGACAGAGTGGGCTGCTTATCTGCTTTGACTCTCTTTGCCACAGGTTCTTTTGCACTGTTTTTCTCACGTCTGAAATAAAAAAAGTAAACAAATAAACTACATTATTGTGATGTTCACTGATACTAGTACTAATTTATAGAAAAAAGAACACAATTGCCACATAGCACACAATTTACTGTAAATCAAATTTATATATATATATATATATATATATATATATATATATATATATATATATATATATAGCCGAACAACATTTTAAATAATGAAGGTAATAATTAAGGGCTTACTCGTCAGGAATTATATCCTCCGCTGGGTCCAGTCGCTCTTCAAAATGCAAACATTCGTCGTCTGAGTCGCGTTCTTCCTCTGAGGAGAAAGTAGTCTCTTCGTCGCTGTCCAGAACCAGCCGGAGTGCTTCTTCACCCGTGTAGCGTGCCATCATCCAAACGTGCAGAAAAAGTGACTAAATTCTGTGATGAAGCTTGACGTTTTATGCCATTTCTCGGGGGCGTGTACACAATTACCTGGCTCACCTCAGATCATTTCCATATGAACAGCGTGCTCAGTGCGAGGAGGGATCACATTAGCTATAATGAAGTGAGACAGGAGAAACTGTACAACTCCTTACTTTAATACAGATTACGTAAAAAGAGATTTGTTTTCGACTTTAATTTAAAAGTAGACATTTCAAGCTTTCTATACATATATTTCTCATGTCTTTGAGGCAAGTATTTGCTGAGGTTCAGGGTGTTTTATTTACGTGTCTGTGAAGAGAGGTGACAGAGAAGACAGAGAACGCACCCTGTCTGTTTTCTTTATTCTACAAAAGCAAAGCCTTTTGTTGTTATTATGAGTGTATACAAATAAAAGTAGACCCTTTACAGATTCGAATGATGTATGCTCTTATCTGTAAGATCAAAACTGACAGATTAATTTAAGTTCTTTTCGGCGTTATAAGGAGAAGATGCCACAGAACGCGCCAGCACGTTTTTCGACCCCAGAGGGGTAATAACTCTGAATGTCTACTCTTGGTTTGACTGCATTTGTTGTTAAAAAGAATAAATTATCATGAAGATAAAAGCTGCCTGTGGGAGAAAAGCAAGCCATTTTGAAGTTGAGAAAAGAGGGCAAATCGATCAGAGCCTTTGTATAGCCAGTGCAACAATATGGAATGTCCAGAAAAATAAAGAAACCACTGGTGTATTAACAACCAGACATCAAGCAGGTTGGCCAAGGAAATCAACAACAGTTGATAACAGAAACACTGTGACAGCTGTGAAGAAAACTCAAAAATATTGTGATACCTTCACCCCTCCATGGGGGAGGGGTGAAGGTATCACAATCTACCGTTCGATGAAGACTTCATAAGCAGAAATATAGAGGCTATAACACAAGATGCAAACCACTCATCATCAGTAAGAATCAGAAGGCCAGAATGGAATTCACAAAGAAATACAGAGATGAGCCACAAAAGTTCTGGAAACAAGATTGGCCTTTCCATTGCTCACTAATCTTTATTGATGATGTAACTCATTATGGTAGCAGCAGAATGAGTTCATAAGTCTACAGAAACATTCTGTCCTCCAATTTACAGAGAAATGCATCCAATCTAATTAGGAGAAACTTCATCATCCAGCTAGACAATGACCCAAAACACACTGCCAGCACAACGACCTTAACCCTGTTTGGCATGCACTTCACCCAGTTCCATTGGCAGCCATAAATGCCCATGCAATAACACTGCCTCCACCATGTTTGACAGATGATGTAGTATGCTTTGGTTCATGAGCCCTCCCTTTCCTTCTCCATACTTTTCTCTTCCCGTCATTCTGGTACAAGTTAATCTTGGTTTGATAGGTCCAAATAATCTTGTTTTGGAAAAGGGGAGGCTTTTCTAGCAAAGTCTAATCTGGCCTTTCTGTTCTTGAGTGTTACAAGTGGTTTGCATCTGTATTTGCATTCATGACGGCATCTCTTGATTGTAGTCTTTGAAAGTGGTACACCTACCTGAAGAGGTTTTTCTTCACCAAGGAAAGAATTCTGCAATCATCCACTTTAGTTGGCTTCTGTGGTCTTCCAGGCCTTTTGGTCTTGCTGAGCTTGCCAGTGCATTCCTTCTTTTTTTAAGAATGTGCCAAATTGTTGATTTGACCACTCCTAAAGTTTCCGCTATCTCTCTGATAGGTCTGTTTTGTTTTTTTAGTCTAATGATGGCCTCTTTTACCTCCGTCGACACCTCTTAAGGCCAAATATTGAGAGTTCCCATGAACAGCTACCAAATGGAAATTCAACGCTTGGAATCAACTGCAGACCATTTATCTCCTTAATTTGTCATGAAGTAATGAGGAAACAGGCCATGAAACTGTTGTCCAGTTACGTTTGAGTCTGTGAAAATGAAGGCACTATGCAAAAAAAAAAAAAAGGTCAATTCGGTATTTTTTGTTAAACTGCTTGAATTAAAGCTGAAAATCTACACTTCAGTCACATCTTGATGGCTTCATTTCAAATCCATTGTGTTGGTGTACAGAGGCAAAATTACAAAAATTGTGTCATTGTCCAAAATACTTTTGGACCTGACTCCATATAGTATAGTATACACTCACAGAGCACTTTATTAGGAACACTGTACTAGCTCTCAAAACAACCTCAATTCTTCATGGCATGGACACCACAAGGTGTTGGAAACATTCTTTTGAGATTCTGGTCCATGTTGGCATGATTGCATCATCAGATTTTTCAGCTGCACTTTCATGCTGCAAATCTCCCGTTCTACCTCATCCCAAAGGTGTTCTACTGGATTCAGATCCAGTGACTGGGAAGGCCACTGAAGAGCACTGAGCTCATCATGTTCATGAAACCAGTTTGAGACAACTTATGCTTTGTGACATGGTGTGTCATGCTGGAAGTAGCCATTAGATGACTGGTAAATTGTGGCCATGAAGGGATGCACATGGTCAGCAACAGGGTAAGAAATGAACTTTTTTATTAAGAGGCAATATTTGCCATCTGGAATTAATCTTCAGGGGCATTAATTATCTTGGAAGGCATTTTTTCTAACCATATAAAACACACAGTGTCACCCATTTATGTCAAACTTTTTGTATTTTTAATTTGTATTCATTTTCATGAAACAATGACTATATATATAATGAGCTGTTGGTCTTTCGTCAAGTCTTTGGCAAGCAACCAATACCTCTAATTACTGAGATTTAGAAAGGCAATATTCATATTTACATGTATGTTCACTTCTCAAAAGAAATATCCTGAAATAAAAACCACAACTACCACACAGTTTACTCTGTTCATCAGACCTTGCCCCATAAGGCTCTATACGAGGTCTCTTAACCCTCTTACCAGTTTGTCCAGCTGGTTTAAAATCCATATTTTCTTCTGGTGGCCCCTCAACATGGATCATCATGAGCTCACTGACTGTTGCTATGTTGAGCTGACTTCTCCAGTCATTTTTAGTCTGTTTATTAAAGAGAAAGCTCGTTCCATCTTTGCTGTTGCTAGTAGAAGTATTTCAGCTATTTCATAGGGTGACAAATTATAGTAAATTGGTCTACCCAACTCCCAAACAACGGAGCCCTAAGTTGATGCATGTTGTCAACTCCATGACACTGGGACAATTTAAGCCTCGACCACTCTGCCATTGCTGCCTCTAGATCACCTCCTTTGGTTTGCATTGTCTTTAAAATGCTGAAGCAGCATCCAATCAAGCCAGTCCATTTTCCACAACTCAATAGTAGATATTTTCAGTATCTGGATTTGGATGTCTCCGGTTTTTGTGTTGTTGGAGTGTTTAATGGTGTGTCCAGGTTTTCATGGTTGATTTTATTCTTTTTAATCAAAAAACACACCATCTTTGCTGCACATTGGCAACACACATGTCACTGCATGAGTCGCAGCACACAGACGGACATGCAGAGTTAAAAAAAAAAAAATGTGCATGCAGAGATTTCAGAAATATCACATGAATTAACCTAGATTGGTCTTTATATATAGTATACTAAATGTTCCTAATAAAAAAAAAAAAACACAAGGCAGGTTGGGTCCATGGATTCATACTGTTCAAACTCTAACCCTACAATCTGTGTGCCTCAGCAGAAATCTAGATTTATTAGACCAGGCTACATTTTTCCAGTCTTCAGCTGTCCAGTTTTGGTGAGCCTGTGCCCACTGCAGCCTTGGCTTTCTGTTCTTGGCTGACAGAAGTGGAAACCAACATGGTCTTCTGCTGTTACATCCCACCCACCTCAGGGTTGAATGTGTTATTCATTCTGAGATGCCTTTCTGCTCATCACATTTGTACAGTGTGGTTATCTGAGTTATTGTAGTCTTTCTGTCAGCTTGAACCAGTCTGGCCATTTTCCATTGACCTTTCTCATCAACAAGGTGTTTCCGTCCACAGAATTGCCACGCACTGGATGTTTTTTATTTATTGCACCATTAAGAGTAAACTCTAGAGACTGTTGTGCATGAAAATGTCAGGAGATCAGCAGTTATAGAAATACTCAGACCAGGTCTGACACCAACAATCATGCCATGGTCAAAATCATTGACATCATGTTTTATTTTTCCCCATTCTGATAGTTGTTATGAACATTACCTGAAGCTGCTGGCCTGTATCTGCATGATTTTGTTCATTGCACTGCTGCCACATGATTTGAAATGTGTTGAATTCAGTGTTTTGTTCAGTGGATTTGTCTAAGATTCTTTCACCAGGTGCACTAGTCTCCAAAGTCCGAAGAGAAGGTTTCATTCAGGTTCAAATCAGTCCGAACAGGCAGTAGTCCTGTACATTTTGTCCATTCCTGGCCACCAGCAACCTGTTTTGTGCTGTCGTATGAAATTCACTCATAATGATTCAGGTACCGATGCAGGTAACAATCTTTTGTGAGACAACACAACTCATTGTCAGTATCCATTTTATCCTAGACATGGTCATGTTGGATCAGGAGCCTATCACGGGAATACACCCTGGATGGGACACCCGTCCATCACATGGCTCAAAGTTTTCCATGGAGTAATGAGACACGTAATGAGTTGGTTATGATAGGAGCAACGGTTATTGCAAGAGCTCATCTTTTGATTAAGCACCTTTGATGTTAAATAGGTTAAATCAAGGCATCAATATTAAATAATTAAGAAAATGAAATACTTATATAAATAAAGTTTACTAAAAAGAACTTAAGCAGGACATTGGGATAATGTATTTTTTATTGAATATTATTAGAATACTAATAATACTTTTAATTGAATATTAGAATACTATTTCACTATTATTACGAGTATCTAGCAAAAAAGTGGCAATTGCTGCCTGAGGACAACATACAATGACAAGTGGTAAAAATGCATTAATATAATTTTTTTTATTAATTTATATACAGCTTAACAGAAATAAAACTTTTGAAAACAGTCTGAAACGTTGTATGTTCCATTAATATGAGATGTTTTCTTGAAGGTCAGAAAAGGCATTGCACAGAAAGGAATATGTCCTGTTCAAAGCTAGAACTATGTTTACAAAATTCTGCATGTACAAAAGGCTGCATGTGTGAAGGTGGAGACCATATGTCTTTTACAGGCTCACCATTTCTGGCCAGTGAGGATGGTGTTCTGGGTGGAATAATTGTTCTGAGATGCTGTAGATGTGGAGAGGACCACAGCTCTGGTAATTTGCAGGCCTTACTGGGTAAGTTCTGTATTCATAACACAGCACAGCACTCGCACGTTAATGACACAATTATTGTAGAAATTATATATTTCAGCAACACAATACTTAACCCATACTAAAAATCTGGACCATCCGTAAGGGCACCTGGGCATTAAATAAAAATATTTGTTTTGCTCTTTGACTAAGTGTACAAGTTCAGGATTTGAACAAGTTATGTTATGCAAATTGCTATTTGTTAAATTTGTTAAAGGAAGACAACTTCCTTTTCTACATCCCTGTTTTTTCCAGTTTTTCTGGAACAAAAAACAAACAACTAAAAAAAAATACACCACTCACAATTTTAAAACGGAATGCAGCTCCAAATATTTGGAGCAATAAACAGATACAAAAACAGATAATAGCATTGTGTTTACACCCCTGAAAAAGTTGTTATTCAGTGCAAAGAAAACACATTTTATTTTTAATTTGGCTGTGACATAGAAGTACAGTCAGGGTACTGTACTGATATTGTAACACTGATATGCTGGTCATCTGCATCTCATCTACTACATAGCTGGGAAGCTGGGATTTTGGTATTTCTGGCTTTTTGTTTTGTGTATTTCTTTGTTAATAACTGTCTGTTTTCTTTTTTTTTTGCCCCTCTTTCATACAGTGGAGTTTCTGTGGACTCACACTACAGAGAGTATGTGTGTGGGGTACATGTCTGCAAATGACAGGAAAGCTAGGGTAAGAACATCACAAACAAACAACCAGAGTAAGGAATTATAGATCCTTTCAAATTACTGGTACCATTAATATGAACATGAAATTGTACATAAATATGTAATAGGAAGTCTATCCATTGGAGCTTGGTTTTAATTTAAAAGAGATTTTTCCACTTACAGGTGCGTTTATAAATTCTACTAAATGGAGGGAAATTCCAACATTACAGCTATGCTGTACATCAATAAAGTGAAAAACAGTCCTGAACACCTAGGGAGCTAGACCAAGCCAGATGTATTCAGCGAATGCTTCTTTTGTTGACCTTCACTTTAGGTGTCATGCACTCAGCAGTAGCAGTAGTTACAGGTCTATGCAAATCGAGAATGCATTAAAAATGTGTGTGCTTGCCCAGTCCAGTGGTTTGTTTGCCTGAATATGTGATTAATTAGTCAATCAAATGATCTATATGGCTATAGTTAGCTAGTTATGATCATCATATACATTTTAAAAGTACAGTAACAAACAACAAAATACAAGTCCTCACATGTGGATACGTATCCATCACATCCATTTGTGGGCCTTCTCCAACCTGTTGCCACAAAGTTGGAAGCAGACATTTGCTCAGAATGCCTTTGTATACTGTAGCATTAAGAATTCCCCTTTACTGGAACTAAGGGGCCTAACCCAAACCCTGTTTCAGAATGACAATGCCCCTGTGCAAGCTTGGTGTAGAAAAATTCGAGTGACCTGCACAGCGCCCTGTCCTCAACACCACTGATCACTTTTGGGATGGATTGGAACACTGACTGCACAGCAGCCTTTCTCTTCTGACATCTCAGTAATGCTCTCGTGGTTGAATGCGCACAAATCCCCACAGCCATGCTCCAAAATCTAATGGAAAGCCTTCCCAGAAGAGTGGAGGTTGTTATAACAGCAAATGGGGTACTAAATTAATAATGGGTTGTTTAACAAGCACATATGGGTGTGATTGGTCAGGTGTCCACATACGCTATATTGCCAGAGGTATGCGGACACTTGACCATCACTGCCCTATATGCTTGTTGAACATCCCATTCCAAAACCATGGGCATTAATATGGAGTTACCCCCTCCCCACCTCCCCTCTCCTTTGCCGTTATAACAGCCTTCACTCTTTTGGGAAGGATTTCCACTAGATTTTAGAATGTCAGGCCCCAGAGTGATGCCTTATGTCTAGACATGGTGTTTAAAATTCTGGTGAATTTCCTTCTAATCACTGTTGAAACTCCTTGGATGAAGGAGGTGTCCAAGGTGGTGTGATCTGGTGAAATGTCTTTACCTAGAATTACTATTACAATATATTCAATATTACTTGTATGTCTAAAGCATTCTTGGACACTTCTATATAAATGTTGTCTATGCTGAACAATCTTATAGCTTGTAACACTCTTCTCTGAATTAATATTTTTAATTTGAATCAGAAAGCTACTTTAAAAATCAGTTAATGGAATACTGATGGAAGTGAACACTTAAGTGATCTCCCTCTCTCTCTCTCTCTCTCTCACTCTCTCACTCTCACTCACTATGTCTAGGCTCATATATCCAGACTGCCTCCTGGGGCTGTGGCAGGACACTCACTGGCGATTGAAGGTGGAGTGTGTCGACTGGGGGGTGTGAGTGACTGAAAAGAATAAATCACTTTTTTATATAGCAATATACCTATGCTAAAGTCATTATTGACAAATCTGGGAAATGTGGCATCAATTATTCAACATGTAAAAGGTTTTAATGGATGACAACCTAAAGGCACATCTTGTTAATTTTGGTCACATTTTTAACCATGAAAGGAATAATTTTCAGTCAAGGTAGCTTTAGGCTTACTCTTTAGTCTCTTTTTAATAATCCACAGTCTTACGGGATGAACAGGCAAATATATGTATACACTGATCAGCCATAACATTAAAACCACTTGCCTAATATTGTTAAGTTCTCTGCTGCCAAAACAGCACTGACCCATTGAGGCATGGACTCCGCAAGACCTCTAAAGGTGTGCTGTGGTATCTGGCACCAAGGTGTTAGCAGCAGATACTTTAAGTCCTGTAAGTTTGTAAGTTGCGAGATAGGGCCTCCATGGATCGGACTTGTTTGTCCAGCACATCCCACAGATGCTCGATCGGATTGAGATCTGGGGAATTTGGGGGCCAAGTAAAAACCTTGAACTCTTTGTCATGTTCATTGAACCATTCCTGAACAATTTTTGCAGCATGGCAGGACGTATTATCCTGCTGAAAGAGGCCACTGCCATTAGGGAACACCATTGCCATGAAGGGGGGTACTTGCTCAGCAGCAGTCTTTAGGTCGGTGGTATGTGTCAAAGTAACATCCACATGACTGCCTGGACCCAAGGTTTCCCAGCAGAACATTGCCTAGTGCATCATACCTCCTCCACTGGCTTGCCTTCTTCCCATAGAGCATCCTGGTGCCATCTATTCCCCAGGTAAGCAACACACACACCAGCCGTCCACATGATGTAAAAGAAAAGGCCACCTTCTTCCATTGCTCCATGGTCCAGTTCTGATGCTCACATGTAGATGCCATTGTAGATGCTTTTGGCATTGGACAGGGGTCAGCATGGGCACTCTGACTGGTCTGCAGTTACGCAGCCCCATATGCAGTAAGCTGCGTTGCACTATGTGTTTTGACACCTTTCTGTCATATCCAGCATTAACATTTTCAGCAATTTGTGCTACAGTAGCTCTTCTGTGGGATCGGACCAAATGAGCTAGCTGTCACTCCCCACACGCATCAGTGAGCCTTGGGCACCCGTGACCCTGTTGTCGGTTCACCAGTTGTCCTTCCTTGGACCACTTTTGGTAGGCACTAACCACTGCATACCAGGAACACACCACAAGACCTACAGTTTTGGAGATGCTCTGACCCAGTCATCTAGCCATCATAATTTGGCCCTTGTCACAGTCACTCAGATCCTTATGCTTGTCAATTTTTCTTGCTTCCAGCACATCAGCTTTGCGAACTGACTGTTTACTTGCTGCCTGACATATCCGACCCCTTGATAGGTGCCACTGTAATGAGATAATCAGTGTTATTCTTTTCACCTGTCAGTGGTTTTAATGTTATGGCTGTTTGGTGTGCGTGCATGCGTGCGTGTGTGTGTGTGTGTGTGTGTGTGTGTATATATATATATATATATATATATATAGTTAAGGTCAAAAGTTTACATACCCCTTTCAGAATCTGCAAAATGTTTATTATTTTACCAAAATAAGAGGAATCATACAAAATGCATGTTATTGTTTATTTAGTGCTGACCTGAATAAGATATTTCACATAAAAGATGTTTACATATAGTCCACAAGAGAAAATAATAGCTGAATTTATAAAAATGACCCTGTTCAAAAGTTTACATCCACTGGATTCTTAATACTGTGTT
Organism: Pangasianodon hypophthalmus; assembly: GCF_027358585.1. Taxonomy (NCBI): domain Eukaryota; kingdom Metazoa; phylum Chordata; class Actinopteri; order Siluriformes; family Pangasiidae; genus Pangasianodon; species Pangasianodon hypophthalmus. Next base: position 11,171,114 of record NC_069737.1, on the reverse strand, counting down.
GTTACCTGAATGTCTTCTGGGAAACATGTAACTATCTTCTGTAGCCTCTGAAGGGCAGTACTAAATGAAAAAATATGATATTTAGGCAAAATAAGAAAAATGTACACATCTCCATTCTGTTCAAAAGTTTTCACCCCCCCGGCTCTTAATGCATGGTTTTTCCTTCTGGAGCATGAGTGAGCGTTTGAACCTTCTGTAATAGTTGCATATGAGTCCCTCAGTTGTCCTCAGTGTGAAAAGATGGATCTCAAAATCATAGTCATTGTTGGAAAGGGTTCAAATACACAAAAAATGCTGGAAAACCAAAGAATTTGTGGGACCTGAAGGACAGCAGGCAGTTTAACTGTTCAGGACAAACGAGGGACTCTTGAACAACTATCAGTAAACAAAAAAACATAGCTGTGGATCATTCAGGTAACAACACAGTATTAAGAATCAAGGGTATGTAAACTTTTGAACGGGGTCATTTTTATAAATTCAGCTATTATTTTCTCTTGTGGACTATATGTAAACATCTTTTATGTGAAATATCTTATTCAGGTCAGCACTAAATAAACAATAACATGCATTTTGTGTGATTCCTCTTATTTTGGTAAAATAATAAACATTTTGCAGATTCTGAAAGGGGTATGTAAACTTTTGACCTAAATATAAATATATATATATATATATATATATATATATATATATATATATATATATATATATATATATATATATATATATATATATATAAATATATACACAGTACCAGTCAAAAGTTTGGACACACCTTCTTATTCAAAGTTTTTTCTTTATTTTTATTGTTTTCAACATTGTATATTAATACTGAAGACATCCAAATTATGAAAGAACACGTATGGAATTATGTAGTAAACAAAAATGTGTTAAATAACCCAGAATGTTTTATATTTTCAATTCTTCAAAGGAGCCACCTTTAGCTTTGATGACAGCTTTGCACACTCTTGGCATTCTCTCAGTCAGCCTCATGAGGTAGTCACCTGAAATGGTTTTCCAACAATCTTGAAGTTCCCAGAGGTGTTGAGTACTTGTTGGCTGCTTTTTCTTCACTCTCCGTTCCAACTCATCCCAAACCATCTCAGTTGGATTTAGATCGGGTGATTGTGGAGGCCAGGTCATCTGATGCAGCACTCTATCACTCTCCTTCTTGGACAAATAGCTCTTACATTACCTAGAGGTGTGTTCTGTGCCATTGTCCTGTTGGAAAACAAATGATGGCCCCACTAAGTGCAAACCAGATGGGATGGCATGTCCCTGCAAAATGCTGTGGTAGCCATGCTGGTTAAGTGTGCCCTTAGTTTTGTGTCAGAAGCAAAGCACCCCTACTCCATCACACCTCCTCCTCCATGCTTCACAGTGGGAACCACACATTCAGAAACCATCTATTCACCCTCTCTACGTCTAACAGACATGGCGGTTAGAACCAAAAATCTCAAATTTGGACTCATCAGACCAAAGGACAGTTTTCCACTGATCTAATGTCCATTCCTTGTGTTTCTTGGCCCAAGCAAGTCTCTTCTGCTTGTTGTTCTTCCGAAGTAATGATTTCTTTGCTGCAATTCAACCATGAAGGCCTGACACTCACAGTCTCCTCTGAACAGTGAATGTTGAAATATGTCTGCCACTTTAACTCCAAGAAGCATTTATGTGGGCTGTAATCTGAGGTGCTGTAAATCAGCGGTTTCTGAGGCTGGTAATTCTAATAAACTTATCCTCTGCAGCAGAGGTAGCTCTTGGTCTTCCTTTCCTGCGACGGTCCTCATGAGGGCCAGTTTCATCATAGCGTTTGATGGTTTTGGCGACTGCACTTGAGGATACATTCAAAGTTCTTGAGATTTTTCTGGCCTTGACTGACCTTCATTTTTTAAAGTAATGATGGACTGTCTTTTCTCTTTACTTAACTGAATGTTTCTTGCCATAATATGGATTTGTACAGTAGTTGTAGTAGCACTAATAGGGCTATTGACTCTGTACCCACCCTTCCTCTGCACAAGACAACTGATGGTCTAAAGCACATTAAGAAGGCAAGAAATGTCACAAATTAACTCTTGACAAGGCACATCTGTGAATTGAAAACCATTCCAAGTGACTACCTTGTGAATCTGATGAGAGAATGCCATGAGTGTGCAAAGCTGTCATCAAAGCTAAATGTAGCTACTTTGGACAACCTAAAATATAAAACATATTCTGGGTCGTTTAACACCTTTTTGTACAATGTTGAAAATAATAAAAATTATTTTATTAAAAAAAAAATAAATAAAAAACACTGAAGGAGAAGGTGTGTCCAAGCTATTGACTGGTACTAATATATATATATATATATATATATATATATATATATATATATATATAATATAAAGTTACAGCTGTTTATTTTGGGAGTATGCAAACAACATGAAGGTAAACAGGATTTAATAGGCTTACCGCAAACATTCAGGCTGCTGCTCTTGTTTTGCACAGATAAAAGTTTTTCAGTTGTATTACTTGAATGTATTGTACAATCCATATTTAAATAATTTTGCTTTGCCCATTTATTAAATAAACTGTTTAAAATGAACCATACTGCATCTTGACCAAAGCTTGTTCTGACTACTGCAAAATGCTTTCATGGTATCTTTGTATTGTTAATGCACCTTAGTGCTAATTTTAAAAAGAGACTATGGATCATAAATGCACCTTATTTGGTAGGCCACTAGTCTCTGTACTGACATTTTAATTTGTCTGGGAATGGTTTATCAAAAATCACTGCATACAACATTAAATTGTGTTATATGTTGTTTATTATTAATCATTCTCTTTGCTGTTGCGCAAATTAACTTTTAACTTAAGCTGACACTGAAGTATTATTGCAGTAGTATAATATTTTAGTACAGTTTTTGCTGTGATTGTACGTTGTCCCATACATCTTGCTGGGCAGGGAAATATCATCTTTAGATAGCGTGACTGAATTTGAATTTGATTTCTCTAGAAATGATAATTGCACTATTTTTGTATTAAACTTGGCCTAATGTCTGCTATACACCTTTCACATGTATTTTGGTGCAGTGACATTTCATTTATATTTAAGAAATGATGGTTTATTGTAAGGAGGGTTATAAATTCCATTCTCATAATATATGACAGATCCAGTGGCATATATTATCAGGCTGTAACTATCTATCATTGGCAATATTTATTAATTTCCATTTTCAGTAATATTTTTCAGCTACTACATAGAGGCATGTCAAGCTTGAAAAAAGATAAAATCTGTAAGATGAAATGTTTTTTTTTATATTGCCAGAATACAATTAACAGTGTCTTTTCAAAGCTTTGTATTAAATTTTGTCCTTATGCTTTTACTTCCCCTTGCTTGTTCAGTTCAGTGAAATAGTGAAATAAATTTCGGCTCACACATGAAATTGAGTTAAAGTTTGAAGTTAAGTTTTTATTTTTTGGGTTATATCTTTATCAGAAAGCATGTTATACAGAACACCAAAATGAATCCTTGATTACACAATTTGCAATGTGTCATTCTCTATTACAGCAATATGGATACAAGGGAACTTTTAACATTTTTATCATCTTCAAATTTATTAAATAATCCACTCCCAAATGTTGAATTGGACTACAGAAATTGGTGTCATATTACTGCTACTGGATTGCCACAGCCGTGTGTGGCAATTAGCTTTTATCAAGCATTTGTCACTGAATAAGCATGTTATCAAAATATTCTTGTTATATGTTGTTATGGACATCTGTGTTTTTGTAAATTTGCAGCACACATAAGGTTTCAAGATTTAGTCGTGATTTTTCCCAAAGAAAGTTTATGAAATAGAGTGTGAATTCAAACAAATATTATTCTTGTAACATAAGCATAGTTATAGCAATGTTATAACAAACAGTATTTTGATAGCGAGGACAAATCACTTTCTAATATCAGCTAAACCAGAGTCCAGCATACACCTGATGTACCTCATCACTCAAAACAGCTGCCAGCTCAGTATTTTACATTTAAAAATTCAAATCAGATTTGGTTTTCTGGTTATGAGAATTGGTCTCAGTTTGATTCTTTTGTTGTTTTGTTCACTTAGTGCACCGCAGTTCTTGACATGTGCAACAAGAAGGACATAAAAAAAGCAACATGAAGACAGGTCTGTCTGTCACTCCAAATTCATTCAGAACTGTGACTAGACATAATGAAGTCTCTATGTTGGTAGGAACCTTACCCTTGCCTGTCCTCCAATGTGAGTATGTGAAGTCTATTTACATATGTAACTGTAGTTCTATGAACCCTGGATAACTAGCAGTGGTGGTGAGAATCACCTGCATATCTTCTTGTGCACAGGCACACACATGCAGATACCATCAACAAAGTCACACCTGTTCCAGCATGACAGTGCTTCTGTGCACAAATCAAGGTGTATAGAGACATAGTTTGCCAGGGTTGGTGTGGAAGAACAGAGCCCTGACCTCAACCCCACTGAACACCTTTATGATGAATTAGAACATGGACTGCACCCTAGGCCTTCTCACCCAACATGAGTGCCCATCCACACTAATGTTCTTGCAGCTGAATGAGCAAAAAATCCCTACAGTTATGTTCCAGAAACTTCCAAAAGGAGTCCAATAATTAGGCCTTACATTGGCTGATGGTCCAGAGGAGAGGGATGATCATGATTGTGTTGTCTACTCCCCACCCAGCAGTAATTAACAGCCATGGAACTCTATGCCTGTGGTCCCTTACCGCCCACTTTCTCAGCTCAACAAGCTGAACTTGTGGCTGTAACTGAAACATGCAAAAGTGAGCTGGCTATTGGGAAACTTGTCACAAGGTCAGTGCAACACCTCAAAGGCGACTCCTGTTTGCAAAATGATTACTCTTCTCGGCCGAGAAAAAGGATGTCCTGGTGGTTGTGTACACATTTTTTCACTGGGTAAAAGCCTATTGCACAGTGAGAGACACTGTAGCACACACAGCTAAAATGCTAATGCATAATTTTATTCTTTGTTGGGTAAATACTCAGTAGATTGAATCAGAACAGGGCACACATTTTGCTGGGCAGGTAGTACAAGAATTTTTCTCTTGAAAATAATCTGGAAGTTGCCTTGCCCTTACAGGCCGCAAGCCTCAGGACAGGTGGAATGTGTGAACCATGTCATCAAAGAGCAGTTTAACAAATTCCACAAAGAAGGGGTAAAATGGGCTGATGTCCTATCTGTAGTGCTTTGTACTATAAGGGCAACCAGTAACAAGATGGTAGGTCTGATCCCCTACAAAATCATTTTTGGGAGACAAATGATGGTCCCAGGAGTGCTTGATCTCTGGAAAGCAGACGCCCACTTGCTGTCAGACGCATTGGCTAATTACTGCCATAGTCTAACTCAGGCAGTATACAGTGCTCAAAGACAGTTTCAGGATGCATGGGCCAGGTTCAGGATGCATGGGTTGATTACAGATGCTGCTGTAAAGTGTGAAGGAAAGAAGACATGGACACATGTCTCCCTTTGGAAAGTTGTACCACCACCCCAGGAAGGAAAAGTGGGTTAATCAGGGAGAGTGCTCTGAGAGGATCCAGTGATGTTAGGATCCGGGGATCAAAATCAGAGTAGAGCTTCCCTACTACCCTACTACCAGAGTACTACCTTCCCTACTGGCAAAATCAACTATGGAGCTTCGAACCTCAACATAGTGATGAACACTTCACTATCTCTCTCTCTCTCTCTCTCTCTCTCTCTTTCTCTCTCTTTCTCTCTCTCCCCATCCCTCCCTCACTCTCCTTCTCTTCTTTTTATTACCACAGGAGCTGAAGCCCAGGTAAGCTGACATTGCCTGTGAGAGGAGACCAGGGAGGACAACCAGCTGTGGATGTGGAACTTCTGATAGCCACTGAGAATGGGATGAATCGTGCTGATCTGCTTGGCTTTGTGGGACTGCATTCGCATGCCACATGCGGACACACACCACCACTCCATAAATGAACTGCATGAAAAATGAGCAACTCTTGCCTGCTGACACCATGCATACAAGGCATTTTTGCAAAAACACAGACACCACAGTAAAGTCTAAACTACTTCCTAGGAAGCTGATAGTTTGCTTTGCAAAGGGAAAAGACACAGCTTCATACAAGTCAGGCAGATATGCAATTTTTTGTGATTCCGTATGAAACGAAATATTTGCTGTTCAATTTTATTTGTATAGCACTTTTAACAATAGACATTGTCACAAAGCAGCTTTACAGAAATAAATACATTCAGGATATAAATTGTAACTGTATTAATTTATCCCTAATGAGCAAGCCAGAGGTGACAGTGGCAATATGAGGAAGAAACCTTGAGAGGGACCAGACTCAAAAGGGAACCCATCCTCATCTGGGTGACAACGGATAGTGCAATTATAAATAAATCCCTTTCATAACTATGTACTACATGGACAAATAGTGCAGTTGTGTAGCCGGGAAATTGATTACAATTTCACTATAATTTCATCTCCACTGATGGAGACCTGAGTGCAAAACTGCGGCAACCACAGCTCCAAAGCCATCCCAGTACAACTGCCCATATGAACTGCAGTCCAGAGCCATCTCTGCGGTCACCAAGCAGCACCTTCACTAGCAATCCCAGTGATCTTCAGGCCGTCCATGTGGGGCTACCCCCAGCAGCAGTGAGTGATCTCCAACCGATGAGAACTCCAACCAGAAGTAGGGCATCAGGATGGATCCGGCAGATCCGGAGAGCAGAATGGGTCTGGAAATGCTGGTATCTCAGGAGTAGAGTGTGCAGCTCGACAGAGAGGGAGAGGGAGGGAGAGATTGTTAGTTATGCTTTTTGTTGTGTAATAGTTAAGGACAAATGCAATTCATTGCTAAAAACGCTTGTTACGTATGTAACTGTGGTTCTGTGAATTCCGGATAACCGCCAGAGGTGGTGGTAAGCACTACTGGATAATCGCTGCGCCAGCTCGATAGGTCGAGAAGGAAATACCAACAGTCTCACGTCATGACGTAGACCGAGATGCGAGGATATAAACCACAGCAGCTCGGTGCCCAGCCTCAGAATGCTTTCTCGCGCATTTCAAATGACGAGGAACTCTGGCGGTCATCCGGAATTCACAGAACCACAGTTACATACGTAACAAGCGTTCTGTTTCATTCCTCCTGACCGCCAGAGGCGGTGCTAAGCACTACTGTATGACACATACCAACATAGTCATGAGGAATGCCACCCACCTGCATCAAGGATGCTCCAGAAGGACTGCAGAACTCACATTATGGGAAGCAGCCACATTGACCTTGTAGAAACACGCAAAGGTACATGGAGAGGACCAGGTAGCAGCTGCACAGACCTCCGCCAAGGAAACTCCCCGTAAAGCGGCCCAAGATGAAGAGACAGCCCTGGTAGAGTGACAAGTGATACCCACTGGTAAAGGTTGGGTAGAATGACTATACGCCAGCTTTATCACCTCGACAATCCAGTGTGCCAGTCTTTGCTTAGACAAAGGAGCACCCTTGCGTACCTCACCATAACAGACAAATAACTGATCCGTCTGTCTGAAAGAAGCAGTAGACTTAACATAGCACCTTAAAGCTCCTACGGGACACAGCAGATGAGACATCCTCCCAATCGCATCAGAGGAAGAAAGAGGAGATTGAAAAGCAGCGAGATGAATAGACTGGTTCACAAATTGAGGTGACAAGACCTTAGGAAGGAAAGCTGGATTAGGCTGAAGAATGACCCCAGAATTCTCTGGTAACCAGCGTAAGCACGATTCACTCACTGACAGAGCATGAAGCTCACCAATGAGTTTAGCGGAAGCAATGGCTAACAGAAAAGACACTTTCAGGGACAGCCACTTAATATCCACAGCATCCAATAGCTCAAACTGTGGTGTACAACGAAAATCTAAAACAAGCGGCAAGTCCCAAACAGGAACGAGAGTAGAACGAACAGGCCTTAAACGCCTTGCTCCCTTCAGAAAACTACATACAAGTTTGTGAGACCCCAAGGATGCACCATCGACCGGGGCATGATAAGTAGAGATGGCAGCAACATATTGCCAAATCAGCTGCACCACATCCGGGTGAAGCCTCCATTTGCCCGGAAGCAGTAGATCCCTGGACAGAGCATCTACTACTTGATTGTCCGTTCCTGGAAGATAAACTGCCTTTAATGAAGCCAGTCGGCCTTGAGACCATCTGAGGATCTTGCGAGTTAGTTGTAAGGAAGCGAGAGACCTGGTGCCGCCCTGGTGATTCAAATGAAAAACTGTTGACGTTGTTGGACCGGACAAGTACATGGCGGCCTAACAGGCTTGGTAAGAAGTGTTGTAGCGCTAGATACACCGCCTTCAGTTCCAGAACATTGATATGTTCTAAGGCCTCCTTCACTGACCAGCGGCCACCAATCCCCCTCTGGTTCCATGTTGCCCCCCATCCTGTCAGTGAAGCATCGGTTGTGATCACTTCCCGACGAGAGGGCACCATGCCTAGTGGCACTCCAGCCCTCAGAAGTGTTACCCGTTTCCAGGGTTTCAGTGCTCTGACACAAGCAGAAGAAACAACAATCATGCGATGGCGATGTCTCGATGAGTTTAGCCCTAAGCTGAAATCCATCTGCGGACTTCCGGGTTTCGATATGAGAGAGTAGCATGCACTTGACGACAGCTCCGTAAAAAATCTAATATAACTTCGTCAGAACATCTTTTTAGCAATTGTGAACATTGATAAAATTATAGTCTCACGTCCTAGAAACTACTAGCCGACTTTAGGATTTAATTTGTCCAGTTTTCCAAACATGCCGGCCAAATCTCGGAAAACACCGGACCAGGCCACGACTGCCTCCGGCTTTAATGTTGAAGAAGCGCCTGAAGAAGATTCTCCAGAGGCGGGTAGTTCAGTCATCCTCAACACGATCTCTTCCCTTCGCGCAGAACTTCTTTCAATCAAATCGGACATTTGATATCTGCATACTGAACATTAAAGAGGGCATGTATAAAATATCTGCATACTGAACATTTAAAGAGGGCACTGAATCTGGAGTAAAGCCTAGAGATTTCATTGCCAAACTCCTCGCAGAGGCCCTGTCGTTAGAGAAACCCCCGCACGTGGACCGATCCCACCGAGCTCTACGCGCCCATCTTGGAAATGATGAACCACCTCGAGCCTTCATTCTGCGCTTGCATTATGTCCACGAGAGGGAAGAAATAATGCAAAAGGCGGTCAGGATGCAGCAGATTCTCTTCAGGGGCCAAAGAATCAACAACTATTTGCCTACTGTGGTAAAGCGACGCGCACTTTTCAAATGCGCGAGGGAGTTGCTGAAGGATAAACCCGGAGTCAAATACGGTCTGCAATACCCTGCTAAACTGAGGGTCTCGCACAACGGCAAAGAGTTCTAATTCACCAGTCCAGATAAAGTGGTCAGGTTTGCTGAAAGCAACTTTGAAATTCCAGAACCAGTTTAAAGGATGTCATTGGACTGAGTCAAGTAAGATCAGAATAATGTGACCGACGAACTTTAATCATAAGCATTGACTCTTTACATGGCTGTTTACATGACTCTTGTTGTGTTATGTTATATTGAGATGCTCCCCTTGAACTCCTTATTACGGAGCTGTGCTGATATGAGTTTTTGGAAGTATAAGGTTTGATACTTTTTGAAGGGTTTTGTTAGGTTTTATTTGACTGTATCTTTTATATAATTTGTTATTATTTTTTACTTAACTTGTTGTGTAATTTCGTATCGCGCCGCGAGTTCTAGTTAGTCGGTTAGATGACGGGATTAATGTTTACGTTTTGGGGAATGTGGAATGAGGGCCTGTTTAAAATACTCCAAGGTAGTAAACAAGCAGTGAAGATGATCGGCTTGATTTTTAATCAAGCAAAAAAATAACAACTCAAAGTAAAACTCAAATTTATCTCATGGATTGTTAAAGGATTAAATCATCCTGTTAAAAGAAGCAAGACATTATCACAAAAATATCTAAAATCATCTAAAATCTCTCCCCTCAGATATAGTCTTTCTGTAGGAAACTTATCTCAAAGTTGACTCTAAGGACAAACTAAAAGGTAGTTGGATAGGACAGATCTATCAATCTGATTTTTCAGTTAAATCTAGGGAGGTTGCTATTTTATTTCGAAAAGGGGTTCCATTTAAACAAAACGCTCTGAGAACAGATAGGGAAGGTCGTTGTATTATTCTGTCTGGTGAGATTTATGGTTTCCCGATTACATTAATAAATGTGTACGGTCCAAATAATGACGAACCAGACTTTTTTTTAGGAAGGTCTTTTCTCTTATCCCTAAATTGTCCCAAACAAATCTTGTTATAGGTGGGGACTTTAATTGTGTCTTTGACACATATTTCGATAGATAATCGCTCAAAATCTCTCCGCAATCTAATTCAAGAAATTTTTTGAATGCTTTTGTTAATAATTCTAGTTTGGTAGACATATGGAGACATATGCACCCAACCGAAAGAGATTATACATTTCACTCACATGTACATAATGTATACACCCTTATTGATTTTTTTTAGTGGACAGCAATCTTATTTCCAATATCCTAAACTCTAAAATTCACGATATACTGATTTCAGACCATGCCCCAGTTTCATTTGAAGTCATTTTCGATCAAACATCGTTTATCCACCACCATCATTCCCCCCCTTCAAGGTTGGATACAACGTTTAATCAATGGAAGGAATTGGGTATATGCACAGTCAAGGACCTTTATCTTGATGGGGCTTTAGCTTCGTTTATGCAACTACAACAGAAATATAACCTCCCAAAAAAACTTTTTTTTCAGATTTTTACAAATAAGGAATTACTTGCGTACACATAATGTTTCCCTAGACGAGGTCCCACCCTCAGTTACTGATGATTGTCTCATACAGTTCAGGGGAAACAAATGTCAGCTATCTTTAATTTATGAAAGGTTAATAGCAGCTATTTCCCGCTCTACAAAGTTGATCAGAGAGGAATGGGAGCGAGAGATTGGAATTGGAATCTCTGAGGAGATTTGGCAGAGTGGCTTGGAGGATATTGGTAAACAGTCGGTCAACGCTAGATTATACCTCATTCAATTTAAGGTTCTACACAGATTACACTTTTCTAAAAAGAAATTACATAGGATTTTCCCCAGTGTCTCTCCTATTTGTGATAAGTGCAAATCAGAGGATGCTGATTTAGCTCATAGTTTTATATTCTGTCATAAAATATAGGGATTCTGGTATGAGGCTTTTAAAGTGCTTTCAGATGTCCTTAATGTAAACTTGGATCCAGACCCAGTGCTCATTATATTAGGACATTCTAATTATACATATTCATTGAACAGTGCTCAACAGAAATTCCTTGCATATTGTTTGATAACAGCCAAGAAACTGTTATTACTGTTCTGGAAAAAGGTTAATCCTCCTGCTGCCAAACTATGGCTTGAGGAGCTGATATCTACTCTGCACTTGGAGCAAATCAGATATCTTTTAAAAGGCAACATTGGACAGTCTCACAAGATTTGGGACCCTTTCTTCTGTTACCTCAAGAGGAATTCTATTCCTTAATGCAATGTATTGTAACTTAAAAGTTGTTTTGAATGTCACTGTATCTTATATTAACAGGCTGGGGAAGGGGTGTTACATGTGGGTTTTTTTATTTACTTATTTATTTAGTCATTCATTCATTTTATTCATATTTATTTTATTTGTAGGTTTTTGTGCATATAAGAAAATTACTACTGGAACTTGTGATTATTGTAAGGTTATTCGATGACTGAATAAAAAACGTATTTGACAGAAATCCATCTGCATGTGTTCTAAAATTTGAGTGTACACAAGGAAATTTCTTGGTCTGCCACATGATTTCTAGCTGCTACACATGGTCATCTTACAAGTGCATGTTACTAAACCAGTTGATATTCCTAGCTGTCACAATATCACAGTACCTGTAATTAACGCATGCTGTGTCCAGGGCAAAAATATACTGTATACAATATACTTCGATCCCTAGGATTAATATTACTGATCTTATCACTCCAGTTTTTTTTCCCAGTAAGTGGTTTTCATTTCATTCCCAGGTAAAATTCTTGTTAAAGCCTGTGAACAGACATATATCAACAATGAGAATAGCATTACTCACAAAAATGCATCGCATACACTTCCTGGTAAACTTTCAAAACAATCCACACTTAAGGAGCCAGTTGAGGAGCCACACTTAAGGAGCCAGTTGAACACTTGCTCAATCTGTTATCTTTGGCTTGTTTCTGCAGACTTTCTGCGCCACCCACACCTATTGGCTGTGTGGAACAACAGCTTGGCCTGATTTTCCTTCTAGAGTTAATGGTAGATGCACTTTGGTGTACTTATATCCTTCTATGAGAAACAAACATAGTGTGAATTCGGAACTATCGCTTCTAGATAATAAAAGCACACACTTTAAAATGGTGGTAATACAGAAGAACCATGTATTTCAGGTTTTACCTGTAAACAAACTATATGGCCTACAAACTATAAAATCAGGTTCACATCTTGTCCAGGCAAGTAGATCGACTGATCAATGACACTGCTCTCAATGACACTCACACTAGACCTATAGTCACATAAGTTGTTCATCTATGACTGTCTATGTTTAATATGCTGAATGTCATGTTTCACATTTCAATGTGTTTCAGTATGGTCTCAGAATACTGTATGATATCAGAACACACCAAGGTCAGAGGTGTCATACTGTCTGGCTAGCTCTGTTTCTCTCGTACACCCCCCCCCCCCCCGAAGTTATGCTTCTGTTGGTGAAAACTTGATCTGAAAATTCTTCAACAATCATGCGAGTAAACATCCAGAGTCTCCTGTGGCTTTGATCACACCAGTCTCCTGTGTACTGACTCATGCTTGCCAAAAGATTCCCAGAAGAGTGGAGGCCTTTATAGCAGCAAAGGGGGATCCAACTGTGAAATGAGATGTTCAACATCGACATGATGGTCAGGTGTCCACATACTTTTGGCCATGTAGTGTAGAACCACAGTTACATATGTAACTAGTATTATTTACCCCCATAAACCCCAGGAACAGTGAGAATCACCTGGATAACTTGCCACAATCACATGAGACATGAACACACCTTATGACTAACTGGAAAAGTGATGACTGCTGTGCTTATGCCACTGCAAGAAACTGATGTACAACCTGGAGAAAGTGCACAGTGACATTGGGGTAGCAGCAGTGTATGCCTCCTGGCATGGCACTCCTCTAAGTAATGCTTATGAGGAGGAGCAACTTCTCTTGGAGTGGCAAGTTTTGGTAGGGACTGGGTGTCTGGCCTGTCTGCGGGCCATTGTGATGAAGTACATCATCCAGTGGGCCAGGGTCTGTTTAGACAAGGGAGCTCCTCGTAACTTTCTTTTGTGACATATGAAACTGTTAACACATAACACAACTGCTCTGAGGATCAGATGGCCACTGTCCATTCTAAATAGGACCATGCACTGGCACAGCAAGAGACACTCTGTAGGCCTGACCTTTATGGAACGCTCCAAGATCAATACAGGGTGTCCCAAAAGCCTCCATACATAGGGGAAATTAACACTTTTTTTAGCAAAATGTCTTCCAAAATTTTTCATACTTACATTATATTTTTTCAGATAGGCTCGAAGATCAGCCTTTAAGATAGCTTTTAATATAGCCTTCTAATACTAACGTTCGGCTTAAATATAGAAAATATAGTTACATTTCCACAATCTGAAGCTATCTCAGATCATTACTTCTTCTCGTTTAAAATGTGTCTTAGTCATAATATATGCATCTTACCATGCTACCATGTCAAAAGTACATTCAGGTCAGAGATTTCTCCCATAGTTATCAACTATGGTTGGATCACCATCCGACCCCACAGAACTTGATCAGTCAACTAATTGCTTGGATTCAACATTCCACTACACGCTAGATAATAAAAATAAACAAACAAAAAATAATTAGATTGAAAAAAAAAAAACTAGCACCCTGGTATAACGGTCACACACGCACCTTTAAACAGACCACTTGAAAATTAGACCGTAAATGGCGTCAAACTAAATTGGTGTTATTTCAAACGGCATGGAAGGAGAGTCTCCTGATCTATAGAAAAGCTCTTAGTGCATATCTCTCCACCCTAATAGAAGATAACAAAAATAATCCTAGATTCTTATTTAATACTGTAGCAAAATTACCTATGAATAAGACCACCACAGAAAAATGCACACTATCAATATATAGCAGTGATGACTTCATGAATTTTTTTAATGACAAAATTGAAAATATCAGGCAAAAAAATTCAGACACTAAATTTAAAACCAGATAATTCGATAACTAACTGAAGATAATAATATAACCATAACAGATCGGCAGTTAGAATGTTTTACTCCCCTTTAGACACCGAACTAATTTCACCAATTTCTTGATCAAAATCAACTTGTATAATAGATCCCTTACCTGCATGTTTCTTCAAACAGATAATTGCAGGAGCAATCGAACCTCTTCTAAAAATAATCAGTTCTTCTCTTACCTTTGGCTATGTACCTAAATAATTTAAACTAGCAGTTATCAAATCCTTGATCAAAAAACCTGACCTCGACCCCTGTCAGTTGTCCAATGATAGACCAGCATTAAACCTCCCCTTGATCTCAAAGATTGTAGAAAATGTTGTTGCACAGCAGTTATGTTTAAACCTACATAGGAATAACATTCATGAAATATATCAGTCAGGATTTAGGCCTCATCACAGAGACAGTGCTGGTTAAAGTGGTAAAAGACCTACTACTGGCCTCTGATCAGGGTTGTGTCAACTTGCTTGTGTTGCTTGACTTTAATGCAGCTTTTGATACCATTGATCATACTATTCTCATTGATAGACTAGAAAATAATGTTGGTGTTAAGGGAACAGCCCTCTCCTGCCTCAGGTCTTATTTGACTGATTGTTATTAGTTTGTAGATGTAAATGGTGATTTCTCAACACATACTAAGGTAAAGTTTGGTGTTCTGCAAGGTTCTGTTTTAGGCCCACTGCTCTTGCCTTTTTATATGCTTCCTCTGGGTGAAATTATCTGTATACAGAGTATTAGCTTCCACTGTTATGCTGATGACATAATGACACAGTTGAATGTTTCAGTAAAGCCAGATGAGAGACACCAGCTTAATAAAGTTGATTATTGGCTTTAGTCTTTCATTTGAAGCTGTATGTAGATAATATGTAGATAATATTACTAGGATAGCCTTCTTTCATTTTAGAAATATTGCTAAGGTAAGAAATCTAATGTCACTAAACAGTAAAATTAGTTCATGCTTCTGTTACCTCTAGATTGGATTATTGTAATGCCTTACTGTCTGGATGTTCCAGTAGGTGTATAAAAATGCTCCAGGTAATCCAGAATGCAGCAGCAAGAATTCTTACTATAACCAGAAAATATGACCACATCACCCCTATCTTATCCACCCTGCATTGGCTCCCAATCAAATCTCATATTGATTATAAAATACTACTATTGACCTATAAAGCACTAAACTGTCTCACGCTGCAGTACTGGAGTGAAATTTTGGACTTTTATGATCCATCTTTGATCAAAGGTGCAGGCTACCTGTTGGTACCTTGAATAGTGAAGGCTACAGCAGGGGGCAGAGCTTTCTCTTACAAAGCCCCACAGTTATGGAACAGCCTTCCAATTAGTATTCAGGACTCATACACAGTCTCAGTGTTTAAGTCTAGGCTGAAAACATATTTGCGTAGCCAAGCCTTTTGTGAATAGTTTTTTCCTTTGGTAAAGGAGCAGATCTGTAGGGTTCATAGGCATAGAGTGTTGTGGTGAACTGGAATGTTTGGATGCTGTCACTCAGGTTTGTTGACGGTGGAAGTGGTTGGCCACTTTATGTCCCAGGGTGCCCTCATGTCTTTGTTACCTTCTGGCTCTCCCTTTTAGTCATGCTGTCATAGCTAGTCTTGCCAGAGTCCCTGCTTGCACTCTGTACATATTCTTTAACCATTACATGACAGTTAGCATACCTAACTAATCTCTCTCTCCCTCTCTCCATCTCTCTCTCTCGCTCTGTCGAGCTACACGTGTAGAGCGAGAGACAGAGACGGAGATGCCAGTGATCCTGACCCCTTCTGCTCTCCAGACCTGCTTGACCCATCCTGATGCCCTACTTCTGGTTGGATTTCTCATCATTTGGAAACCACTTACTGCTGCTGAGGATGGCCTAAATTGACATGAGATTACTGTGGCTGGTACCACTTAGAAACCATGAAAGAAGGCTTTGGACTTCAATTGATATGAACAGTTTTGCTACGATGGCTTAGGTCTGCAATTGCTTTGAAAGCTTTAGGACTGCAGTAGGACTTGCACTCAAGTGTCCATCAGTGAACTCTTCATAATTTCATCAAAATAGACTTCATGTGTAAACTATAATGAACTTTCGTGGTTACACAATTTCACTTTTTGACCATATAGTATACAGTTTAGAAGGGAATTATTTATATTCGCAATATCCGGTGGCACCCATATGAGGATGGGTTCCCTTTTGAGTCTGGTTCCTCGCTGGGAGTTTTTCCTTTCCACCATTGCCTCTGGCTTGCTCATTTTAAGTTAGAAGTTCATAAGTTCATAAATTTAAAATTTATATTCTGAATTTATATATTTATGTAAAGCTGCTTTGTGACAGTGTCCATTGTTAAAAAAAGCTATACAAATATAATTGAATTGAGTTGAAGAATGCCACTGACAAAATAAGAATGTATTGAAATCATTCTCATGGCAGGATCAAGGAAACTGTCACAAGGTTGTGATGGACTAACAGGAAACATGGCAAGCACATGACACACAACACTGTTGCCAAACTTATTAACAGATTCAAAATTACTGGAAATGTTGCGGACCAACCGAGAAGTGGATGTCCATGAACATCCACTGACGAAGGCACAGACATGGTATTGCTATACATAGTCCTCTATGTATGGAAACTATGTATGGAGTGTGTGATATGCCCTTGGATAGAAATCTTGGGTTCAACCGCAGAGTCACCCCAGAGTCATCTAGCCACCATTGTATGTAGGATGAACTGCATCACCAAAGCATGCAGTTCTACTACTCTTTTTTTTTGCTGGAATAATTGCTTACAAAAAGGCAGTTTTTAAAATGTTTTAGAATGTTTTTAAACCTGTTTCAGTTTGGCATCTTGCATAGGCTCATAAGGAAGGGGTTAAGGAAATCCAGCACAAGGGAGAGATCCCATGGCAGACTTCTGGGGAACCATGGTGGGGGAGGCACACAGCCCCCTTCAGAAAGCGTATGAGCCCCCATGCAGGTGCTATCCACTGTACTGTGTGACAGTTCAAAAACTGCCATCTTTAGTACACTGGCGAAGCTATAGAGGGACCTGGGTGGGTCCCCACAAAAACAGCACTCTTGTACCTAGGGGTTACACCTCAGGTATAACTGGCTCATTCAATTATGAGTTTACCTTCTCTGAAACAGACACCATGTCATGTCATTTGAGGTTTCTTTTCAAACCCTTGCCTACCCTGTTTTACCCAGGCCCATTCACTGTTCAATTTCTGGCCTTGCCAATGCTTTAGTATAGATGGGGGCTTGCCTCTGTCAAGCCATGAAGAAATGTTAGTACTTTGGGGATTGGGCAGTGCATGGGATGGAGTGTACACTATTCTAGGGCTGATTATTTTGATAATTCATAAATTTATTGAATAATGGATTACATGGATTTTTTGATATTTTTAAATATAGTTTTTTTTATATTTATTTAAAAATATTTCTTTCAAAAATTTCAATCTACTACTACCATATACAGGTACAACACAATATCACTGATATCTTCCGTGATATGAGCCTAGTATCAATTGCACGTTGACCACTTTGCTTTTTTTAAATTGGAAAACCAAACTAACATAAGGTCCTTATCTGCATTTCAAGTTCTGATGTGTTCAATTGTGGCAAGTCAAATTCAAAATAAAGCCAATATCCACTGGCTGTCTTGATAATAGAAACACTCGGATGCTAAATTAATTTTGGTTGCAGATTTTGCCAAACACAAGTCATTTTGGTGTGTGGAATTGACTCCCAATCTTTAGGGTTGACACTTGCTTGTGATCAGGGACTCCCAGGCAGGGATCTGGCATTAACCCAGTCCCAGATCCATGTTTTGGTTGCCCAGAAATCTAATTGGCCAGGCTAAATTATGGTAGCTTACATACTTGAATTGGGAGGATCGACTCATAGTCATTATCCTTTTCTAAGAAAGATAGCACGTGTTTGCACCCTCAGTAAAACATTGTTGTCCAGTGTTTGGCTATGAGCTGCAGCATTTTTATTTCACATTGCACATACAGTCTGTCTTCATTTTTTCTTGACATGTTTAACCAAGAGGTGACTGCATGTATTGCTAGCAAGAGAGTTACCTTATGACAGCTTTACACTGTACTTTATTTTACTCAGTTTTGTCAGTGTTTCCACATACATGCATGCTCCTTATTCTGAAAAGTTCATAATGCATCTATGCATTAATTAATTAATTAATCAAAAGCCAATATGTATGATGCAGGAGGCTGGATTCAGAATGAGTAGCATGTGCCACAGTGAAGTGCTTTGTTTAAATATCCATACCAAATAAACAGTGAATAGGGTTTTTTCTTTCCCTGGTTGTTGAGCAAGAGAAGAAAAAATGCTGGTGACTGCTAGCTGGTTCGGTTAGGTTCTTGTTCCGTTTCATTGCCCGAGCCCACCAGTGGGTGGAGCTTCTGGTTGCCACAGGAACCATGGGCCTAGGAAGCGTGGCAGAATTCATAGCTCTCATGAGTGTGATTTATGGGATGGGTGAATTTAAATTTGATTTAGAACATTTTTTGGGGAGAGATAGCCTGTCGGCCAAACCCACTCAGCCAATCAGTAGCTAGTACGAGGCGAGGAGGGCTGGAGATGACAGGGAAGTGAAGTCTCCAGCAGAGCTCCATCCCAAGGCCCACGGGGCGGCCTCCCTTGCAGAGCTCTCTCCAGAGGCCGACGAGGCGGCCTCCACTGCTGAGCTCCAGCCTGAGGCCAATGAAGCAGGCTCTCCTGCAGAGCTCCCTCCAGAGGCCGATGAGGTGGCTTAAACTTTGAGAATGGTACTGATAAAGAACCTGCACCTTCTGATTTAAGCATACGTTGCAGGTCATAATTTAGCTACTATGGGAAGGGGACATTTTGTGCTTTATATGAGGAAGAAAACACAACATAGGTGTACTATTATAGAACATCAATGCTGGTGTGATATGGTCAGACATCAAGTGTATAATTGCTGACAAAATACACATTTTCATTTAATCTTTTCACTCATTTTTCAGTTCTTTAAGAATGAAAAGCCAAACTGTGTTTTGTATTTTCTTTTAGCATTTCAATTTTAATTATGGCCACGAAATACTGATATGAGGAAGAAAATGAAATGACAAATTGATATTTGGATTTTATTTTTATTTACAACACTAATGTTAATTTTTTAATTAAATAATTTTTAATATTTTTTAAAATAAAATAATTATTAAAAAATTTATTTACCTCTCATTGGAAACAGTGCTGCAGCGGGTCTAATATGATTCATTTCATCGTATGCAAACAGTGAATGTACAAGTTAATATTTTTTAAGATAAACTAGATGATTATTTTTTGGTGAGCCCAGCTGTACAAAGCGCACCATCTGCATGAGGTATATGGAGTGGCAGCTCAATATATAATAAGTATATTTCTTTTGTTAGTACAGAAATATTGTTTTATTTTGGAGCTCCGTAAGGCAGTGTTTAAGTTGAGCTACCAGAGCAAACCGCTGACAAAGAAAAACAAATAGCATATAAATGTATATGATATAAATAATCTCCTAATTGTATCTGTTAATAAGCTTGGTCCCGCAATCAGGGTTGCCAGGTTCTGCATATGATGTCCACATATTGCAGATAATCAGTTAACACTACTGTAACACAAGATAAAATAACTTTTTATTACTTTAAATTTATTATAAGGCTGTGTGTGTGTGCAATTGTGTGTGCACACATGCTTGTATTAAAAAATACTGAAAGAGCCAAAAGGTTTTCATTTCATTGCTGAGGTTAGGACTAGACTCACGAGTAACTCTAAAAAAAAAGTCCTCAAAAGAATAGTAAGACAAAAGTGTGTGCCTGTGTAAGTGCGCATGGGAGGGGCATGGGCAGCTTATATTGCAGTAACATAAGTTGCCATCCTAATGTAACTCTATCAGGTGGAGGGACAAAAGGGTCATAAGTGCCCATGTACTTGGAAATACATCCTGTCCTTTTAGTAATTAACTGCAAGCAGGGGTGCAAAAAGTACTGAGAAATTACACTTACGCTGCATTTGACTAGAGGTTTTAACTTGTAGTTCCTGACCTCTGACCAAGAAAAGCCAAAGAAAATGCCCCCTCAACTTGGAATTTCTACTCATGAACTTGTGTCTCCTCAACTCTGAGTTCCCTCTGAGTTCAGCAGGTAACATCTATCAGTATGGCTGAGCAAGGTAACATCAGTAAACAAAGCATCAACTCTTACCCTTAAATGACTTATTCTGTACGTATGTACAAGTATTTGTTTTTAGATCAAGCAACATACAGACATATTCACTTGAATCTATAACATTGACTATACACTTTGCTGTTTTTTTGGAGGAAAATGTACATCACTCATCACAGTTAGCTGTGAACATGGAGGCATCCATGATTTTTCCTTGAATGCTTGAATGCACAGTCAAAAATTATGTCATTCCGAGCTCTGACTTCAATGCAACATACATTACTTACCTAAAACTATTAGAAGATTTTGTTTTAAAGCAACCATGCTGTTTCAACCGGAAACATCATTCAATCTCTGTATGTTTGCTGGAGTTATGCATGACTAATCTGAAATAGTTTAATGACTTAATCAGAAGTAAGGTATCATGCAAATAACCAATATTTACCATTAGCCAATTTACCATTTGACTTGCTGCCTAGGCAATTTATGATAGCTACTCTGTGCTAGAAACAATGCTATGAAAACAGACCAATTTAATTAAATATAACCAGTTAATGCTATGTTAGCAAAACTTACCTCAGCATACTTTTTCAAATTAAATGGAGTTCATGCCTCCCAAAGGGCCTCCCTAGATATATATATGATATGTATTTTAGGTGGGTTTTTGCTTACTCCAGTATGTGGAAGCTTTTTATGTGGTAGGGCCAAGGATGCTCATCCTAAAGTTTGGCTCAGTCTGGTGGCTTATACACTTTAAAACACACTCAGATAGCTATAGCATTAACTACACTGAGGAGATCACCACAGATAATGAATGATTCTTGATAGTTTTTTTGCATTGTTGAACTTGATTAAATCCTAAACTGAGCCTATTCAGTTGATTCAAAGCATACAATTATTGGCTGTATGAGAGAAGAGGAGACCTTTGTGATTTGTGTTGACTACTTTGAAGGTCTAAATACAAATATAAGGTGTAAAAAAGTTTTTATTTTCCTGGAAAATAATTAAGAGAGAATACAATTATTCAGTTTAAGTAATACTCAAGTAAAGTATAAATACACCAAAATAATAATCACTTAAGTAATTTCCACCGCCGACTACGAGTATACGAATCATCAAAATGCATGGACGTGAAAACGTATGTGATGCGCCTTAATCACGATTCAGTGTTTTGGCCTTCCATAAAGGCCTTGCGAATACAGGCGCTTGGCCAGGCGCACATGCCGTTGCTGCGTGTCCTGTACAGTGGGGTGGGGCGGGGGAGAAGCAACGTCTGTGAACGTGTAGCCAATAGAATTAGACTTTGATTTCACGGGGTACTGGGGTCAACCAACGGACAATCATTGTCATAGAATATCGTTCGCTACAGTCGGTCGTTGAACGTTTTCTTAGGCTAAAAGACTATCGTTGAAATACGTAGAAGTGATTTAAGGAGCGCACCGAAATCGCCGGATTTGTGATTTGTCAGCATATTCTAAAGGAAGACTTGGCTCCAGGGTTATGACGTCTAGCTCGGGGAAGATGAGCTTGCCACCGGATGCATGTAACGGGACTGCTGCAGACTTCTCTAGCGTAGAAGAGGAGCTTTACGATTATCAGATGCACACCAGAATGTGCAAGAAAATAGCGCAGCTTACGAAGGTAGGACAAAGGCACTAAGAGTCAAAAGCACGGTGCTTAATCTTGACACTGTGCACATCATTTGCGCCTCTTATCAGTAATCTATCCACCTTTGCATTTAAAACGCTTTGATTGTAAAATAATTAGGTATACTATATGACGTGGGTTTATGCAAAGATTCAATTGTAAGTAAGTACAATACATAGGGTTAGGGTTAGCGTCATAAATTAAGCGTCATAAATAAAGCGTCATAAACATAAATTTTTCTGTGTGCTATGTAAAAGCTCGCGGTTTAAAGGCTCTTGCAAACAAAATGTGTGAATGAATGAACGAATAAAAGAACAAAAAATTGATAACTTTTAATCATTATGAAGAGTGACTAATGAAATTCAGACAAATTACATGTTAATGTTGAACTGACAATACTTAAAAAAAAAAAAAAAAAAAATTTAAATTTTCAATTAGTTCCCCAAGTTAAAGCATAGGAAAATATCAGGGAAAAGGTTATAAGTTTAAAAGTTTTAAGCAAGTGAGAAAACATTGTTGGCATAAATATAACTAGCAAGTTATTCTGTAATGTTATCTCTCAGTAATGAATAAGTGCGAAAAATTGTTCTCCTGGGGTCACGGTGTCATAGCACGTTTGCCTCGCACCTCTGGAGTTTGGGGTTTGAATCCCACCTCTGCCATGCATGTGCGGAGTTTGTATGTTCTCCCCGTGCTACGGGGGTTTTCTCTGGGTACTCCAGTTTCCTCCTCCAGTCCAAAGACATACATTGTAGCATTTCCAAATTGTCCCTAGTGTGTGAATGTGTGTGTGATTGTGCCCTGCGATGGGTTGTCACCCCATTCAGGATGTCCCCCGAGCTCCCCCACGACCCTGCTAGGCTAAGTGGTACAGAAAATGGATGGAAATTGTTCTCCTTGAGAAATGTTTCAGAAATCCACAAATAAATTCAGGCCATTCCACAAATGCCACTTGATGCTTAATAATGAATGAAATGCTTGACAATTAAACAAATGTTTAATTGATATACGAAAGTTTAAAGCTTCGTATCACCTCATTAGCCCCATTGGAACAAGATCGCCCCCAATACTCTGCAGGCCCCTTCATCCTCTACACTGTCAACCGATGTATGGATATTTGCAATATTTGTATGGATATTTGCAATATTTGTACAACTGCTTTATATTTCAGTAAAGCACTGCTGATTTAAGAGAGATTCGTTTAGATGAGATGCTAGAGCCCCTCCCCCCTCCACCCTGCAAACTATTTGTGCCTTGCAATAGAGGACCCAACAAAGTTGCCCATAGCAGTGACTAATGATAAATCCAAGTTCATTGTATGTATGTATCAATGTTTTTCACTCAATATCAATTCTGTTCTTAGAGTATATATTACAATTGATCAAAATCATTTAATGTATTAATACTAATTATTCATTATACATATCAAAGACTATTTCTTTGCATGCAAAAATTTCAGTATATCTCAGTGTTCATTATTGATATGTTCATCATAGTATTTCTTGTTTGGCATGGTAATGGGAATGGTAGAGGTGGTAAAAGTTCAATGTAGTACACAGAGTTTCCTGTCCTTTGTCAGCTGTATAAGCAGAGTGTATAAGCTTCTGGGGCTGTGGTGAAACCACTGGATATTTGAAATGCTTGATAACGAAGTAGCTGTATTCAAAACATGACATTCATTCCATGGTGTTCTAAAGTTCTGAGACTGTAGATGAGCTCATTCTCCTTACGCTTTCTCACTTCATTGTTCTCATACCAACAGCTGGCATGGCACACAAGACATGCCGTTAATATTATGTCCATTGCTTTTGAATTGTCTTGCCACTGGAAAGTAGAAATCCTTTATTCTGATGGTACGAATGCGCTTGACAAAACACTTGGTTAGTCTCTTCTTGGTTTCTCCAGTGTATGGCTGATTATTGTCTTTCCTGTAAGAGATGTAAACAGCTCCCGCACTAATGCACAAGGAGTCTTGGGCAATAAAAATAATCCATTAGGGCCTGCAATGTTAGTGGCTGTGTCAGTAAATCTGCTATGCTTGAGCCAGGGTGAGCAATATGTATTCCAGGGCTGGGTAAAATGTGGAGAAGGAAGAAATGAAAAGCTTGACTCTGCAGTTAGATGACAAAGATATAATCAATTCTACATCTTTAGTTCTAATACATCTTTAATTCTAATACATATTTAGAATTTGTATGGTAACATAGTAACATGTTCAAATAACCGTTGCTCGACAAATCCTCTGAAGAGGTTTGCAAAGGAGTGTTCCATTTTAGTGCCCACACTAACGCCTCTTACTTGGAAGTAAAACTTGGAGATTAATTGCAAAAACATGAATTACTACATTACTACAATTCAAATTAAATCAATAACAAAATATTATTTTCCAAAAATGAAAAAGTGATCTTTGATGCATGGCTCTCACTAAAGTTGTCATACAGTTGACACAAGTAAAAAAAAAAAAAAAAAAAAAAAAAGAAGTACTGCCAGTGTGTCTATAAGTGGATACAAAGAGCATTGTGGATATGAGATCAAAGCAATTTAAATGCCCAATATTTTACTCTAAAAATAATGCCTATATTTATAGTAAACCGTTGTGTATAGTACCTTTATTTGTCTTATCTCACAGCTAGTGTTCCATGACAACACCCAATATCCATCTCAATGTAGGGAGACTATTTTGCAATATAAGCAAACATATTCTTTGAAATTCTTTGTAACTTGCTGTTTAACATCTAAGCAGAAATATGCTAATATCCAGCCCATCTATAGGTCAAAGTGATGACATCCATCATGCAGGGGGTCAGCCTCTGGGTAGACAAGGGAACCCTCGGTGTCTTACAACATAGTCATTAAACAGTTGGTCTGAAGATTGGATGGCTATCATTCAGTAACAATTCAAGTAACACTGTAGAGCATTTACTGCACTGCAAGGAATGCTCTGTAGGCTCATGCTCATTGAAGGTTGCAAGGTTGTAATAGACTGATTCAACAGCATTTGCAGAACGACATGCAAGGGCATGCAAGGTTAATGAGGAGAGGAAACTCCTCATAGAGTGACATGTCCCAGTAGGGGCTGGGCTACTGTGCTATACTACTGTGTTTAATCATGTTTGTTATATACCTGTGTGAGCAAACTGAGACTTCCTAAATCACACTGCTTTCTCAGCTGTTTGACAAGTCATATGTCTTTTCACCTTAAAATGCCTGTGTAGCCAATTGTCTTAACATATATGGTAGGATTCATCTCACTGTTAACTCAGAAAAGACATTACCAAGACAACATTTCCTATAACCCACCCTGACTCATGTCTGCTTTAATAAAATCCTGAGAACTCAGTCTTCTTGTCTCCTGAGTTTGGTCATTTAATTCTCAAAAGCCATTTCACCATTCAAACATTCCAGGAGCTCACCATGCAACTTAAGAAACATAAAAGGGAAATTGAGATTTTGAGACTGAAACTAAAGTCACTACAGAAAGCTAATGAGATGACTGGAGGAGATGGTAAAACTGTCATACCACTGGTTCCAGCTGACCAAATACCTCACCAGCCTCACCCATGGAGTAAGATAGCTATGGCATTCCCTGGTGGTGGAAATGAGCATAGTTCATGTTCCAGTCCTGGCACAGGCAGTGAAATGCGGGATGTTACAGTAGCTCCCAGGTTACATCCTATGAGCCTGCCAATTATTACATACAGAGAAGGTGAAGAACTGTGTAGAGTGATTCGAAAACTTTGCATACCAGCTGACAGTTTCTATGTGTAAGTGACTATTGAAAGTGTAATTAAGGCATTAAACATCCTCATTGACACTGGAGCTCAACTTACTGTTATCCCCACCACCCCCAAAATTCCCTTATCTCCAAAATAGACAAAGGGCCATGGTGCTTCTGGAGAAGCTATAACTCTGCATGAAGCAGTGCCACTAAAACTGACTATTGGGGCCATTATTGCCATTGTCTGGCAAGGTCCAGTATACACTCGACTTCTAGCAATAATATTCTTTCCGACACTGACTCCTGTATGGAATTTAAAGTTGGAAAATGAAGTGGCACCTCTGTTTTCTCACTGAAGAGAACTTAGTTAGTCTATCTGGGCAACACACAAGAATGAATATGGGAACCTACAGATGGAACCTGCCACCTTTAATGGTACACCACCAGCATGTACCAAGCAGTAGCATCTAAATCCACATGCTGTTGATGACATCATTGAACAGTTAGTGAAAAATGACAGTATAGTTAAAATCAACAGTTCCAGCAAAGCCCTGTTTGGCCAGTGAAGAAATCTGATGGGACCCACAGTGGACTACTGGGTAGCTAACAAGTTTATCCATAAATGCACCCCATTAGTAGCTGACTCCTCTACTATTGTCAAGTTATTTCGGGATTCTCAGCCTCAATGTCGGCCCAAACTTGACAAAGGCTTTATTCAACAATGAAGGGCACATGGAATAACTCAAAACATGTGATTCTTGATTACTGATGCAATTTATTTGAAGATCATTCAAACAATAACTTGATCTTGCATAAATTCAGTGGTTCAATCAGATCTGTTTAGCTTAATAACCTATACAGGAAGCACAAACCATATATAAATATGATTATATATGAGCAAAGGCAATACATAGTAGTGAAATAATCAAGTACATTTAAAGATATTAACTACAAACCTGCTAGTATACTCACAAATCACTTATCAAAGAACATATAAACATAGAAATTCAACAGCAGTGCTAAATCAAATGCTGTTACTGCACATGGCTAATTAGCACATTAGATGCTAAACCGCTTACAATACAAACAATTTGCAAGTCAACATAGCGTTCTCATAAACAGTCTGTAGTTACTAGAAAAATCTAGTGTCTTTGTCCTACCAGTAGCGTCTCAAAGTTGAACACCACATTGTGGCTTTTCCCAGGTGTCCTTGAATGAATGAACTCAGCATCCAACCTTGATGATTAGATCCGTGCAGGTTTAACAATCTTTCTCCACTGGTTTTACAACCAGCAGCACCAACTTGGGTAGGAGCAGTGTATGGACTTCACAAACAAAGAACCTGGATATATATTTTCACTCAATTCCAAAATGAACTTAACAACTATTTTCTGTGCCCTAAAACCTGAACATGGTTAGTTCTCTCTGATTGACATGGCCAATGGCCCCAGGGTCTCCCTAACTATCCTAAGATTCATCACCAGGCTCTCAGGCAACACATCCACAAACTGCCTTACCTACCCTCCACTGTAATCCAGTACAGTGATGACATCCTGATTGCCTCAGAATATGAGTAGCAGCATGAACTAGATGTCTCCTGTCTCTTGAAATTTTAGCATCTAAAGGACAAAAAGCTAACCTAAAGAAAGCCCAGCTGCACCAGCAATCATTTGTCTATTTGGGATAGTTCTCTGCACAGCTGGACCCCATTGCTTGTAGGTGGCCCTTGCTTACATGCCATGCAAGCAATATATCTGACACTTTAAGCTATTTAAGGGGTGGTCCCGTGCACATGCCCCTCTAACACTGGGGTGAACCTCACATGTTACAGCTTCAAGATGCACAAACGGTCAACAGCTCTGGGAATGCTGTCACTGAGAAAGCCACACCCTCCTACAACTATTCTGCATCCCAGTGATTCTATTAATGATGAGCACAACTGCTCTGAACTTGTTCAGACACTAGGACATGACTGTTGCCACAAAGTT
The DNA here is from genome assembly GCF_027358585.1 of Pangasianodon hypophthalmus. Lineage (NCBI taxonomy): Eukaryota > Metazoa > Chordata > Actinopteri > Siluriformes > Pangasiidae > Pangasianodon > Pangasianodon hypophthalmus. The sequence continues at coordinate 11,143,240 of NC_069737.1, read as the reverse complement.
GGAAGTACACAATTGTATAGGATATCTTTGTAGCATTACAGTTTTTCTTCACTGGAACTCAGGGGCTTATCCCAAACATGTTTCAGCATGATGGTGCCCCTTTACACAAAGCGAAGTTATGAATCCATGGTTTGAAGACATGGTTTGCCAAGGTTGGAGTGGAAGTGGACTGTACAGAGCCATGACCTAAACCCCACTGAACTTCTTTGGGATGAACTGGACTACTGACTGCACCTCAGGCCTCCTTGCCTGATGCCAGTACCTGAGCTCACTAATGCTGTTGTGGCTGAATGGGCAAATCACCACAGCAACCTTCCAAAATCTAGTGGAAAGCTTTCCTAGAAAAGTGGAGTTTATTATAACAGAAAAGGACGACTAACTCTGGAATGGGATGTTCAACAAATACATATGGGTGTGATTGGTCAGGTGCTGCATACTTTTGGCCATATAGTGTAGCTTCATATTGCATTCATGTAGTCTGATATGCATACAGGTGAGAAGAAAGAAAATGCTGTATGACTGCGGTATTTATGGGAATCATACGTCACTACATGACCTTGTTGGAACCTCTCAGAATTTGTGCCCTGGGCGAATCACTGTGATATATTCAAAAGCATCCTGCATGATGCACTTGCTTGCTGTATGTTAATTTCAGCCAGATGCCAAAAACAGAAGATTATTCAGTTGAACCTCTGACATGGCTTGAATATTTGCAAGAAACCAACAAAACTGTGATGATGCTGTCAGTCATGCCTAATGGCCTTTGGACACATGCAGTATGCCTGCCAAAGACAAGGCCATTGAGCACCTCTCAAGGACCACCTTCTTGGTTATTGTGAGACTTGTTCTGTGTTACAAGTGAATACAAATCAAACTGTTAAAAATATAAGTTGTCCAAACAGAAAGGCTTAAATAAACAAATTAATCAAAACAAGTGAGAACAGTCAAGACACACTATGGAAATATACCAATGACAGGTTTGGGTGGATACAAGAAACAAACATGAAGAACGGTGTAGTGCGTGCTGAAAGGGGGAACTACGTGACATAGAACTCAGTGTTTAACTTATTTAGGGCAGTTCAAAAAAATTCTTGTCAATTATTCCAGGTGTGGGTTGATTCACAGGAAGGCAACAACAGACAAGGCAAATTCATATTCAAAAAAAAAAAATTTAAATAAGCACAGGTCAAAAACAAGAAGCAACAAAGAAACTACGGAAGCGGGAATCACAACTTGGAACTTAAACAAACATAAAGCATGATAAGACCTAGTGATCTGACATAGAAACAGAAAGGATTAAATAAACAAATTAACAAACTGAGAACTGTCACGGCCACGCCAGACCAAAACACAAATTGTCACACTCCGTCGCCGGAATTCTAATCACACACACCTGTCTCTCATTTCCTTCCTCATGATCTCTCCTCTACTTAAGCTCTTCACTTCTCCCAGGGTCGAAAAACGGAAAGGCTGACGCTCTCTCCCGGTTGTATTCCCCGGAAGACCCTTCTGATTCACCAGAGCCCATTATCCCTTCAAGTCTAGTAGTTTGTCCCATCCAGTGGAGCCCAGCGGGGGCGCCTTCCCAGACAGCATCGGAGCCCACGCCTCCGGGATGTCCAGAAAACCGTACGTTGTCCAGAATGCGCCATGGTGACAACTCCACACCCTCCTCCTGCAGGTGAGCTCTGCCCATTGCCTGTGCCTAAACGTCCTTGGTCTCATCTGGGAATAGACTTTGTTTCAGAATTGCCAGATTCCCACGGTCACACCTGCATCCTGGTGGCAGTAGATAGGCTCTCCAAGGCGTGTCGACTGGTCCCGTTGAAAGGTCTACCAACAGCCTGGGAAACAGCAGAGGTACTCTTCCATCAGGTATTTCGCAATTTTGGTGTACCAGAGGATATCGTGTCCAAAAAGGGACCTCAATTTATATCCCATTTGTGGAGAGCCTTCTTCCGTCTACTAGGAGTCTCAGTCAGTCTCACTTCAGGGTATCACCCACAGAGCAATGGGCAGGCTGAGCGGAAGATCCAGGAAATCAACCACTACCTCCGCACTGTCTGCTATTGCCATCAGGAGAATTGGAGTAAATTCCTCGTATGGGCTGAGTATGCCCAGAACTCCCTCAAACAGTCAACCACCAACCTTACTCCATTTCAATGCGTTCTAGGCTTTCAACCACCTTTATTTGCATGGTCGGGAGAACCTTCGGATGTTCCGGCAGTGGACCATTGGTTCAGGACCAGGGAGCAAGAGAACTGTAAATTCTCTCTCAGGAGCGAGCCGTGGAGAGGGGGGTTCTGTCACGGCCACGCCAGACCAAAACACAAATTGTCACACTCCCTCGCTGGAATTCTAATCACACACACCTGTCTCTTATTTCCTTCCTCATCATCTCTCCCCTACTCAAGCTCTTCACTTCTCCCTCTTCTCTGTCCGGTCTTGTCTCGGCGATAACCAAAGCAACCCACGAAAGCCAACTACTACTATTCCTCCCTACGATTCCTCACGCTTCCTACTCTGCCCCCATTTCGTCTGTTTCTCCAGCCAGTCATCACCATCCGGTAACTTCCTTCCTCTCATCTCTTTCTCCGTTTGTTTATTAATAAAACACCATTGTTCAATCTACCATCTCTGTGTCTCGAGTCCTACCTGCAGTGTGACAAGAACAATCAAGACACACTGCGGCAACACACCAATGGCAGAATTGACATATACACAAATCAAATCAAATGCACATGGAACGTGATCAAAAGAAAACACAGAAGTGCTGTTCACACTGGAAGCCACACCATGCCCAGCTCCCAGTGAATGCCACAGCATACAGTTAAACGGGAAATTACATGATAGCAATAGATTGGTAACCTAGTTTGGCACATCTATATTATGGGCTATATTGTATAGATTTATGACATATAATCCCAGGTAAGTCCATTTCAGTTCCAGGGTATAACACAAAAAAAAATATGTCAAAGATTAAAAGGCATGAATACTTATGCAAGCTATGGTTTTCCCTGACAGGTAGCCAGTGTAAATTAGGCAAATTATACCTGAACATTTTTTTTTTTTAGCTGCCACATTTTGGACCAACTGAAACTTGATGCATATGGCAGTACCTCCAGCTAGTAATGCATTACAATAAACTAAGTTATAGTTAGAATAAAATATAGAATTTAGAATTTAGTATATTTGATAAAGAAAACATAGGGAAATTTTGCAGTCTTTATTCAAAGTCTGACCACTTACCAGCTGTCAGTTGATTTTTTGGTTTGATTAATTTTTTTTTGTTTTCTACTGTATGTTTGTAGGTAATATATTCTCTCAACACTAAGAATGAGGAGCAGGAAGCAACTTTGCAAATGCTACTACATGTTACCACAGACACAGAAAACTTTCAGCCAACCACAAGTCAGTATGAGGAGGGAGAGGAATCCACATCTGCCCTTAGGACCCGTCTCTTAGAGCTCCAGGCTACAGTAGAAGAGGTTGAAAACACATACATATATGCATACACATCTGCAAACTCACATAAATTCAAAATATGTGGTATGCCAAAGGGTAAGTAATGAATTTAGAAGTTGTATTTCTTATTAAATGGTATGTGTTTCTCAGATAGAGAAGCGGGAACAGACGGCTGAGGCAGAGCATGCTGAGCGTATGGCTGTGCTAACCCGAGAGGCTGCAGATCTCCGCCGAAACTACCACAGTCTAGAAATGGAACGAGACAACCAATGCAGACTACTGCAGCAAATTCAGGATGAAAAAAAATGCCTAGAAGAAGAATGCCAGCACTTACGCCAAGTGAGGGATGAGAACAGAAAGAGGGAGGAGGATGCTAAGAGAAGAGAAGAAGAAGAGAGGAAGAAAGAAGGTGAAGTGAAGAGGAGAGATTTAGAAGAAAGGAAGAAAGTGGAGGAAGAATGGGAGAAACGTTTGCTCACAGTGAGAAGTGCACTCAAAACACTAGAGGAGGAAAGAGAAAGATTAGAAGAACAGTGGCAGATAGAGAAGGAGGAATGGAAGAACAGAATGAAGGTCATAGAGAAGGAAAGAAGGGAAGAGCAGGAAGAAGCAAGAAAAGCTTTACAGCAGAGCCTCAATGAACACATAAGCCAGTGGCAGCAGAGAGAGCAAGAGAACTGTAAATTCCAGAATTCACTGCTGCAACAGAGACTGAAGAAAGCAGAGGCAGAGCTGGAAATACAAGGAGAGAGACTGATCGAGTGCAACAGACACAGCAGTAAATTGCAAGCAAGAATAGAGGTATGCACACACACACACACACACACACAGCTTCAAGCATTAATGGAGTACTTCAGCATTTTTCAGCTTATTTTTTTATTCCCTCATCATGCTTAGTATAGGTCACTATTATCGATAATAAGAATTTTGATAGCTCACTGTACTGAGAAAGGAACAAAAAGTTGGGTAACTTGTTGGATCTGTCAGTAAAGTTTTATTTTTATATGAAACACCTGAAACATTTTCTTCAGCTAAAGGTATACTATATGGCCAAAAGTTTGTGGACAACTGACCATCATACCTATATGTACAATTGAACATCCCATTCCAGTTTTGGTCCCCCTTTTGCTGTTATAATAACCTCCACTCTTCTGGGAAGGCTTTCCACTAAATTTTGGAATGTGGTTGTGGGGAAATGTCCATTCAGCCACAAGGGCATTAGTGAGGTCATGCACTAATGTCAGGCGAGAAGGCCTGGCACACAGTCAGCAGTCAGGGCTTTGTGCAGGCCTCTTGAGTTCTTCCACTGCAGCCTTGGGAAACCATGTCTTTGTGGACCTCACTTTGTGCACAGGGGTGTGGTAATGCTGAAACGTGTTTGGTCTAGGCCTCTTAGTTCCACTGAAGGGAAACTGTAATACAAAGCATACAGCATATAAAGACATCCTATACATTTGTGTACTTCCAACTTTGGGGCAACAGTTTGGGGAAGGCCCATATATGGGTGTGATGATCAGGTTACATATTTTTGTCATACAGTGTATTTGTAAATTGAACTTTAAATATGATAATTCATATTTCAAAGATAGTACTACTTTTTCAGATTTATGTGTTACTAATGTATTCAACGTAGCTCAAAGTAAACATGGAAATGCCTGGCTTTATGCCTGATTGTGCATGGGCTATCTCATCATGGGTCTGTCCATGTGCAGAGATAGTTAGGCTACTTGTGTGAGTGACACTTCAATCTTTAACTGAGACAGAGATTAGAGGGGCCAGACCTAAAATTACAGATAATTATCAGTACTCACTTTTCTTACAGTATTCATTTTGCTCATACATATAGATACAAAAAGGCTGCAATGACTTGGATGCAAATTGGAAAGAAAGCCTGAATGCCTGTAACTCTTATGCCAAAATTTAAAGTTGAATAGGTAGTAGATGATGCTGGACTGGTCAGATTAAAATTATCGGGAATGTGGTTCAGAGATACCATGTGAACTAAATCTGGTGAACTAAACTATGTTTAACTAAAATAAGAAAGCTGTTTAAATTAAACGTATAATTGAACGCAGAAATACAGTTCCAGCACTAACTACAAGGCTTTTGTCTGGAATCAGCTTCATTAAGTTAGCCTGGTAAATTGGAGTCAGATAATTAAGTTTACAATTATTATAAAGTGAAGTCAGATATTTCGGTCATAAAGTTAAAAGATGCATTTAACCTTCGACTGTGCCTGTTTTTTTTTTTCTAATCCAAATGCTATCACTTCTTCAGAAGAGTTTATGTGATGCTTACACAATTGGAAAAAATACTGAAAAAATTCTTTGGTAAGAATAATAGAAAAAGAGGGTAACATAGTGTGTATGACACATAGTTCCTATTGCTAAGCCTAAAGGAGACAGTACTTGACCTGGACCAGTATGTATGAAGCTCCTGAGAATTACTTTTAAAAAGAAGTATACTTAATACATTTACATACACCCTTATCGATAGCAACTTACAGAAGTGCTTTGAAGTCTTTATCAATAAATACATCCTGATAGGTCAGAGACTATGATATCCATCCATCCGTTTTCTGTACCACTTATCATACACAGGGACCATGGCGCCTGTCCCAGGGGACTCAGGGCACAAGGTGGGGGACACCCTGGATGGGGTGCCAACCCATAACTGGGCACAATTGCACACACACAATAGACAATTTAGAAATGCCAGTCAGCCTACAATGCATGTCTTTGGACAGGGGGAGGAAACGTGGCACGCGTGTTAACCACTAAGCCACTGTGCTGCCTCCTCCTCATCATCCTCATCATCATCATCCTGCTACTACTACTACTACTAGCAGCAAATGAGAATAGTCATGTTTCATAAGGTGAATATATCTGTGTGAAAAAAATAAATAACTTGCTCACTTGGAGACCAGTGAACAGCTACCATTCCACATCCAGGTGCTCATATCAGCAACGCAACGACTTCCACAAACCCGCAAGTGATTCCAGAACATGTACCACTCATACTTCCTGAAAAGCATGATGGTTCTCAAGGAAAATGCAGAGGCTTTGTTGTGCGATATGAGATCATTTTTGCTAGTGCTCCCTTGCATTCTTCTCGAGATATAGACAAAATGCACCAAGTATAAACCCTTCTCACCAGCAGAGCACTTACCTGGGCAACCACTACATTTAACCTCACACTGCTGAACCAAACCTATGCATTCAAAGGTTGCAAGGGTCTCACCTCAGTCATGGTATTGAGGGTGGAAGAGAGCTCTGGTCATTCACTCCCCCCACCTACAATCCCTACCGGACCTGAGACTCGAACCTTCGGGTTGCAAGTCCAACTCTCTATCCATTAGGCCACGACTGCCCCCAATGTCAATGACATGCTCCAAGCTGATCTGGCCTGCTGAGATGATTCCCTGACACTTCATTCACCAGTTCATCCAGCTCGCTGTTTGCACAGATAACCTGACTAGAGCCTGACAAATAACCTGACAAATCCCTCTCCTACCAGGCTTCTCCAACCCATCTCATCTGGGAACAAAACATGAACCCATGGAAATATCCCAAACCAGCCTATCCTCAGGGTAAAAGGAATGTAGTAAGCATCTGGGCCTGTGTTTTTATTTATTTATTGTGGGAACAAGGGACTTATCCACCCCTCCTGCTCTCTCAGACCAGAGAACAAATGTCCTGACTAGGTGAGCCATAATGTCACTCCCATGATTGATAGCAAATGCATCTCACTGTCTGTAAAGTTATCCTTGTGCTCTGAGTCACATTTCCTCCATGTCCTTGTTGATTTAGGCACAACTGGAAATTTCCTGGACAAAACTGTACCTGACATTTTGAATATCCTTCTCATTCCTCTAACAGGCCCACTGAGTGTCAAAGCTCTAGACAGCAATCCAACATATTCCAACACACAGGTTTATGTAATAATGTGATAGCATGTTAATAATTGTTTTTAATAATTATTAAATAATTAATAATTGTTATTGTTCACCCTTGTGCTTCATTTGCCCCAAAATGATCAGCTTCTGGTCAGGTCTGCACCTCCTGCAGTAGGAGGTACTGTTTACGTTTGCCATAAAGGGAGTTTAGGTACGCCAGCACTAGGAAAGGATTTTTTCCTCCACCTTCTTCTTGCCTCCTGAGCGATCGCTGCAGATACGAAATACTTTTTTGCTTCTGCCTGTTGCTGCTGCTGGAATATCTCGCGCCGGGATTGTTCTCCAGGGAAGGATTCCCCATACCCCACACCCAACCAAAAACAACCCACCCACCCACCCTCAATCAAACGTTTTGCTGGAGTAAGCTGCCGAGGACACGCCAAGCCGATGACAGCGCTCCAGTCATTCTATTAATTATACATAGGATTTTGGGGACTTGAAAGACTCTGTACACACGCACACACACACACACACACACACATACACACAAGCCATCACACTGTGACTTTCTTGTGCTTTCTGATTGTTTGTTGTTGCATCTGTATCATATGTATAATACATGCTTGGTGTTTCATAACAGTTTGCTGTGGTCTCAGATATACTCAGATATACACTGTTTAGAGAGGTCAGGAATCCCCTTTGTTTGTATGAACACATGGTCTTTGATTCAATGTGTAAAAAAAAAAAAAAGGATAACTTCATGACTGAATTGGAGCTTCTTTTGAGAATTGTATCATCCATCAATTGCATTGGATCTTTCTGAGTGTGGAAAGAATTTTTCTGTCTCAGTACTGCCACATTTCACTATTCTTAATAGTTTAAGACACCATTGAAGCACTCTAAAACATTGACCTTTTTAAGAGTACTCTTAAGATTTAGTATTTTGCTCCCATTCTTAGGCCTAAATATAGGAATAAATGTCCTAATTTTAAGATTTTTTGCCACTTAAGAACAAAATTTTACACTGAGCACCTTTATATATACTGCCCTGGCCTCACTTTCACCAGAGCTCATTCCAACAGAATGTGTGTGTGACAAAGTAGACAGAAAAATGAAGTAACCCACAAGTATCCTTCATCATTGATAACTGCTCAGACAGTGGTGAATTCAGAAACGTACCTGAATATGCTCTGATCATGAAAATTTTTGTATCTGCAAATTCATAGTACTGTACAGTCGGGTATTTGGACAGTGGCACAATTTTCATAATTTTGCCTCTGTACACCACCATAGTGGATTTGAAATGAAGCAATCAAGAGGTGATTGAAGTGTATACTTTCAGCTTTAATTCAAGGGATTTAACAAAAATATTGCATTTAGGAATTATAGCCATTTTTACATAGTCTCTCCATTTTAACAGGCTCAAAAGTATTTGGACAGTTGACTGATAAGCAGTTTCATGTTTCAGTTTCCTCATTATTTCACGACAAATTAAGGAAATAAAAGCCCTGGAGTTGATTCCAAGTGTTGAATTTGCATTTAGTAGTTGTTCATTGTAACTCTCTATATGCGGTCCAAAGAGGTGTTGATGTAACTGATGGAGGCCATCCATAGGCTCAAAAAACAAAACAGACCTATCAGAGAGATAGCAGAAACTTTAGCAGTGGTCAAATCAACAATTTGGTACATTTTTAAAGAAGGAATGCACTGGCAAACTCAGCAACACCAAAAGGCCTGGAAGACTAGAGAAGACAACTAAAAGTAGATGATCACAGAATTTTTTTCTTCGTGAAGAAAAACCCCTTCAAAACATCTAGCCAAATCAAGAACTCTCGAGGAGGTAGGCATATCATTGTCAGAGTCTACAATCAAGAGATGCCTTCATGAATGTGTGTACAGAGATTTTACCTCAAAATGCAAACCACTGGTAACACTCAAGAACAGAAAGGCCAGATTGGACTTTGCTAGCAAACATCTAAAAAAAAAGACAAAGGTTCTTTTGACTAATATCAACTTGTACCACAATGATGGGAAGAGAAGAGTATAGCAAAGGAAAAGAAGGGGTCATGATCCAAAGCATACCTCATCATCTGCCAAACGTGGAACTGGGTGGTCACTGGTGTTTATTGATGATGTGACTGCTGACAGAAGTAGCAGGAGTCAGTCAAATGCTGCAAAACTGATAGGATGGCACTTCCCAGTTCAGATGGATAATGACCCACAACATACCACGCAAGCAGCCCAAGAGCTTCTTAAGGCAAAGAAATGGGATATTCTTAAATGGCCAAGTCAGTCACTTGACCTCAAACTGTTAGTTTGTCCAATTACTTTTGAGCCTGTGAAAATTTTTACTATGTAAAAAATGTCTGTAATTCCTGAATGGTTCATTCAATATTTTTGTTAAACCCCTTGAATTAAAGCTGAAAGTCTACACTTAAAGCACATCTCCATTGTGGTGGTATACAGATGCAAAATTATGAAAATTGTGTCACTGTCCATATACTTATGGATTTGACTGTATATACCATTGACTGGAAGGCACCAAATGTACTTTTTTTCTCTCATGTTGCATTAGGATCTAGAGGAGCAGCTGGAAAATTGCCATCATCGAGTTACAGAGGCAGAAAGAATAACTAGGAAGGCAGAGGAGGAGCTAGCCGTGGCAAAAGAACGATTATTACTGCAGGAAAATGAACTGCAAAACAAATCAGGTAAACAGTAAAAAAAAAAAAATGTTGGTTCTGGTATTTTATAGGCACTATTTTTTTTATATACATTTGATTCCCATTATTAGTACACCCAATTTATACCTACATTCGTTGGCCCTTTTATCAAGTACAACTACCATATAGACACACATTGTAGATATAAAATTACTTACCCCTACCTTGCCGATCAGAGAAAAGCATCACCACGGGACCACCACTGACCGGATACTATTTGGATGGCCATTCTCAGCATAGTAGTGACACTGATGTAGTAGTGGCTAGTTAATGGGTTTTGCAGTGGTCCAAGGATATAAAGAAGGGCAGTGTTGCTGGCATTTATTAATACCACACTATCACCTTGTGGGTTTAGAATAGTCAGTCTGCTTAAAAAAATTAAACAGCAGTCCTATGATCATAAAATGACTGCTGATAAAAGTTCTAGAGAATGCAAATTTTCCAAGTAGGACAATAGTCTATGTACAGCTACACAGTGAACTAATAAGGGAGGTGTGTTTGATAAACTGGTTAATAAGAACATACAGTTGCTTGAAAAACACAGAATTTCTGCTGTGCCTGATATATGCACATCATGCAACATCCTGTACCATGCCATTATCATGTTAGTTAACTGCCCAAGAACTACAGACAATGGACAGCAAACCCAAATGCTTTGCCCTGGTTTAAGAATTTGCTCATTAGGCAGTTTTCAATCAATGTGGCAGTTGTGAGCATTTGGGCTTTCTTCCTAAGACATACAGTAGGTTCTCAACCTTGGGGTCGTGACCCCTTACTAGGTTGCTTGAGATGTGGATGGAATTGCAGGGGATTTTACCAGCCATTTTTATAATGTGGTTATAATGCAATAATATACAAATCTGATTTATTGAATATTTAATAATAATAAAATCTGTCAGATTATTATTAGAAGTGAAAATCTCATAGGATTATAGAATTTTGTGAACATAATCCAGTGGTAATTCATGTTTATTATATTTACAAATCAGTAGCAGCTGGTGTTCTTTTCTAAAATAGGGGAAGCACAACTATCTGTCAGCAGACAAAGCCAGCAGTACATGCGCTTGGTCACAGCACTCCCAGTCAGCCAGTCATCTTTACTGTACCAAGAGAGCTGAAAGGACCTGCTTTTGCTCCCTGATTTCTGAACTAAATCAATCTTTGGCCCTCCTGTTTATTTGTCAGTCTCATAAGTAAGAGCATCAAAAGACTTTTCCAATATCAGGTTGACAATGTTAGCAGTGTCTGCCATTTTGTGCTAAAAAGCAGCTAAGATAGCTAAATTTCACTAAAGCAGGTAGCGACAACTAACTAACTAGTCCTAAAAAATAAACAACAGATTTCCAAAACAAATTCAAATACCCAAACTGAACTTTGTACTTACAATTTATTTACAATATTTACGATTTACAAAGATAAAATAACAAGCTATGCTAGTTGTGTAAAGCTTTTCTGTATTTGGCTACTCAGCGGACCAGCTACTGTAACTCTGAGCACTCTGTGAGTCTGCAGTTGACTGGCACCAATAAGTTTAAATTAATAAGTTTGAAGTTGGAGATAGGCAGAGAGGATGAAAGAAGTATAATTATATGAAATGCTATACATGAACCCAACTATTTATAGGACACAGAATTCACTATTTATGGGTCAAAGTTTGTGAGAATTTTGGGCCCTTAAAATGGGGTCACTGGCCAAAAAAGGTTGAGAACCCCTGTCCTAAGTTATGTCATTATGCCTCACTCTCAAAGTGGTTGAGAAAATACTGAGACAAGTCTTCATTACTCTTTAGAGGAACTGTTGAACCAAAGCTCCTCTCAAGTGCGGGTGTCTGCTGAAGTGGAGGAATTGAGATCTCAACTGAGTCGTCTCAACATCAGGAACAAAGAACTGGAACTTCAAAACAGCAGCCGCTCTAATGACCATGCTCGCATGCTGAAACAGGTAACCCCCTCCACCACGCACCAAACAGATGAATCTTGCCTGCATGTTCAAACATGTTCAATTAGGAAAATCACATCTGGATGCTCAAACATGCTCTGAGAGATAAACAATATCTACATGCAGGTAAACCATGAATGCGTACTTGAGCAGGTCAATTATGCCCCTAGACAATTCTCAATGCTCAGACAGGTAAATTAGGCAATTGACTATGCCTACATATTTATGTTCAGTTACCTGATTAAAATAAAAAACAAACACAAGACTAAAAATGGGATGTTCAACATCCCATTTCAGAGTTTGCCCCCCTTTGCTGCTATAACAGCCTCTACTCTTCTGGGGAGGCTTTATGCTATGTTTTGGAATGTGGCTGTCAGGGATTTGTGCCCATTCAGCCATAAGAGCACCTAGTCCTGGTGTGGATAAAACAGCAGCAGGTCCTACAATTTCACCAGTGAAATTGTGAAAGCCAGAAGATTCTGCTCCATGACCACGTTGGTTTGGTGTTCAAGGAGCTCCTGGGTTTGGACACCAATGAAGCAGATTTTGGACTCACGACTCACAGTATCCTGGAGATTCTGTTACACGGAGATACTGGAGATACTGTGTCCAGGATACTATGACAGCTGTGTTTGCTTTAACTTTTCTGTTGAGCACATGAACCTATGCAAATTATTAAAATGAACATAACATTACTTTTCTGCAAGTTCTTTTCATCATTCTTGCCTCACTCTCTGCTCTGGCTATGTTTTCTGCTTGTCCCAGGGCACTCCCTTCCTGCTGTAAGATATTATGAGTTAGGAACCAGGAGACTCATGTTGATCTTCAGACACTGTTGTTTATTACTTGCTTGAAGAAACGTCAAATCAGTTTTTATCAACAGAAGTATAACTTTAGAAATGTTTTACCCACTCAAATCTACATTTTGAACAGGCCTAATATATATAGGAAAAGAAGGATAGAAGGGAGGGGGGAGGGATAATATCGAAGGAGGCTGAGACTTTGTTGTGTTCTGAGATCATACCGCATTCTGAGACCATACTGAGGTACAAGGAATGAGAAATAAGACATTTTACATACTTAACATAGAAAGTCAGAGATGAACATAAAAACTATAGATAATGGTTGTGAATTTAATCAGTGAAGATAATTAAAAGCTAATTATTATTATTGAATTTAGCCGTGAAGATAATTAAATGCTAATTATTAAAGGCAAATATTTCCTCCATTGATGCGAAGCCTGGCTAAACCAGTCAGATTGAAAAAGAAAGTTTAATTGGGAATGCATAGTTTTGATAAAAGCAATGTGTCATGGAAAATCAGCCTTGTGAATGGTTAAGGCAGTTTTCACAAACAATAGCCAACATTAAAATAGACTAATTTACCTCAGAGTACATGTAGTCTTTGGAAGTGTACTAATTATATGTATATTCTGAATTTGTATATTGTGTACCCACAAGACTTATGTACTTATGCATATGTTTAAATAGCTATACAGTAACACACGCATTAAACAGGTCTTAATTGTAAACTTGTCTCTGAACTAACTAAACCCATATATCGTATGTATATACAATGTGCTGTACATGCTATTTATTGTTGGAGTGTGTGTCTTAGCATGCAGATGCTTTGTCTTCCATGCGCCTTGAGCTGCAGCGTGCTCATGCTGAGGAGATTCAGCGGCTCCATCAAGAAATGGAGAAAGAACGATCAAATGACAAACAGGAGTTGGAGGAGGAAAAGAAACAAGTACAGAAAAATATGGAGGAGGAAAAGGTCCATCTTAAAGAGAAATTAAGGAAAGCACTGGAAGAATTGATCTGTAAACATGCCAGTGAGTTGCGCCAAACCCAAGCCTCACTGGAAAATGAGAGAAAGCAGGTACAACAACTTGACTTGTGTAGTCAAGAGTTATGAAAACTTATAAGAGGCATACTTGGGCAATTGTCATATTCGTACACTATAATTACATCTAAGTGCAAAGCTTTGGAAATGAATAGTCAGGTCCATAAGTATTTGAGCAGTGACACAATTTTTAGAATTTTGCCTCAGTACACCACCACAATGGATTTGAAATGAAGCAATCAAGAGGTGATTGAAATGATGACTTTCAGCTTTAATTCAAGGGGTTTAACAAAAATATTGCATTAACTGTTCAGGAATTAAAGTCATTTTTACATAGTCCCTCCATTTTCATAGGCTCAAAAGTAATTGGACAATTGACTAATAAGGTGTGGCCTGTTTCCTCATTATTTCATGACAAATTAAGGAGATGAAAGGTCTGGAGTTGATTCCAAGAGTTGAATTTGCTTTTTGGTGATGTCCATGGGTTCCATACTTCTGGCAATCATTGACTGCAAAGGATTTGCATCCAAGCATTAAAAATAATCCTTATATTTATAATTATGTGAGGTTGTCCAATTATTTTTGAGCCTGTGAAAATGGAGGGACTTAGTGGCTGTAATTCCTAAACGGGTAATGGTTAATATTTTTGTTAAATCCCTTGAATCCATTTCAAATCCATTGTTGTGGTGTACAGTCAAAATTAAAAAAATTTGTCACTGTCCAAATACTTATGGACCTGACTGTATGTCTCCCATTCCAATTTGATTTATATTCTACTTTCTATATTCTACTGTTCAACTTAACACAAACATCATTTCAAGTGTATGGACAGAATGTTGTAGTCTTTCAAGTCTCCTGAAATGGAAGTAATGGGAAAAAAAACAACATAAATTGCATTAGTAAGTTTTTAAGTCACCATAAGCTGCCAGAATAGACTAGACTAGACTAGACTAGACTAGAATAGAATCATGCAGATACAGGTCAAGAGCTTCAGTTAATGTCCACATCAAACATCAGAATGGGGGAAAAATGTGATCTCTGTGACTTTAACCGTGGCATGGCTGTTGGTACTGGTTGGTGCTGTTGAAACTACTGATTTCCTGGGATTTTCACACACAACAGTCTGTAGATTGATGTCATCCTCTGCTCACTACGGTTGTAAAGAGTGCTTATATGTGTTACTATATCCTTCCTGGCAGCTCGACCCAATCTGGCCATTTTCATCTGCCCTCTCTAATTAACAAGATGTTTCCACCCACAGAACTGTCACTTACTCAAAGTTTTTTTGTTGTTGTTTTTTGCACCATTCTGTGTAAACTCTAGGACTGTTGTGTGAGAAAATCCCAGGAGATGAGCAGTTTTTGAAATACTCAAACTAGCCCATCTGGCACCAGTATCCATACCACAATCAAAGTCACACATATCACACTTTTTCTTCATTCCGATGTTTGGTGTGAACATTACCTGAAGCTCTTGACCTGTATCTGCATGATTTTTTTGCATTGTGCTGCTGCCACGTGATTGGCTGATTAGAAAACTACATGAATGTGCACATGCACTGATGTTCCTAATAAAGTGGATGGTGAGGGTAGGTGTTCATTTAGGGGAAATTTGTTAACTGTGAAGGCCACAGCATACCCACTATATGGCCAAAAGTTTGTGGACACCTGACCATCACACCTCTATATGGGCCTTCCCCAAACTGTTGTCACGACATCAGTGTCTGACCTCACAAATGCTCTTGTTGCGGAATGGGCAAATCCCCACAACCATGCTCCAAAATTTAGTGGAAAGCCTTCCCAGAAGAATGGTGGTTATTATAATAGCAAAGGGTGAAGTAAAACTGGAATGGGATGTTCAGAATGGACCTACAATTGGTTTGGTCAGGTGTCCACAAACTTTTGGCCATATAGTGTAATCTACATAATTTTCTTTTTCATCAAACCATTCAGTGGCCCCTTGTGACCTGTGGATGGGGCATTGTTATCCTGAAAACGACCACTCCTATCAGAATAAAACGTTTCATCATAGGACAATGGCATCAGTTTCAAACCAATTGTGCAATTATTTTTTCTGCTCACTTCATCACTATGAAAACAGGTTATATATATTTCCTTTGGAACTAGCGGAGTATTCTTGTTTGTTTCTTGTCTTGTTGTTAAAGCTAAAAGCTGTTTTAAGGGAAAAGCACTTTATAACTACGTCTTCCATTGGTTCACATGGCAAGTTGCACAAACTGCCTAGCCCCAAGTCCAAGTCCCACTGTAGGAACATTTATTTGCATGTAGGTTGGTGAGTTTCAGCACCTTTAAGACAACTTTTGACTAGTTTATTAACCACCAGTCTGTGCCTGTTGTGCAGACAATGCTAAAATGTACACTTTTAGGATAGACTCAGAAAGAGCAAAGAGACTAGTTAACTCTGCAGTAGATCCAAAACCTCCATCTTCATTTGACTGGTGCCTAGATGGTGCATATATACTCACAAGATGTCAGTACGCTGTCAGTATGCTGTGGTCTCTTCCAAGAGGATCACAGGTCTGATGGGTAGCTCACAGAGTGACTATCAGTAAATAAATTATTTACTCTCAATTTGCTCAAATTGTGATGTCTCTTAACAATCTTCCACACTCCACTGGTGTGTCTTTCAATGGTTAGAATGTTGATGATAGTATTTCTCTGCCCAATGCATCTGCAGTTATGGGCATTTTCTCATGAATGGAAAGGAGCAAATGGGCCATGCAGTAGTGAGATCACTGGCATGCATACTAGAGGCATTAATGTGAAACTTAGTGCTTCTGCATCTACCATTGCATAGAGTATGCATCCACTTTTCTCAAATCACAGCTTGAATTTGCTTTTGAGTGTACATTCACTTGAAGGGGTAATCAGGTTGATAACCAAGACCCTCATTGAAAGATCCAGCTTCAGTTTCCCTTAGGCACACTTTATCAGTCTGCAGCACATTCATTACTGCTGCCTACCCGCACTCCTGCATTATGTTCTGATCATGAGGATTGCTCCAATGGTGGGCTGTCAGCACTCTTCACCATGGTAGAGTACAATTATATCAGGGTCTGCGAGGCAGCTGTACTAAGCTCCTGAATTCTACACTGTTGCATTGCTGCTAACAGCTCTTGCATTTGTCTCATTTCTTCTGCCAACTCCTCTTCATTTCAAACAGGAAGGCAGAATTCCTGTACTCAGTGAGCTGAGTAACCACACCTTCTGCCCATTTCAGTCGTGACACACAACTCACAGCTTACTTTTTTTTTTTCTTTAACCTAGAGGCCTCTGCAGCCAAGGCTGCATGACAGCTGTTCACTTTAATCACTTCAATATCAGAAACAGTTTGGACACTGATCATTGTCTTCTGATCATCATCTAGTCTCACAAGCCAGACTTCTATGATGCAGATTTAATAATAGAATTTGCAAGAAAAAAATTATAGATGCTTAGCATCTTGAATCCTTCCTCAACTCTTTGACAGGACAAGAATGTGAAAAAGGACAAGTGTGTCATTTTAGGGAATTTCTATAATCCATCCATGTGGGATCACAATCTCAAGGTGGCAACTTTTCTATTAGTACTCAGCAAGGAAACCAATAAACAGGTATACTCCACTTGTTTCAAAAGAAACCACCCTGGCTGTCCAGACCAAAAGCCTATATATAAAATCTGCCTTTTTTCTGCATCTTTGTAGTGTGAAAGCCTCAGTTATATAGGCATTAATGTTTGTTACTACTCAGAATTTGTGGCCATATCCCACCACAGGCAGAGGAATGCAGAAAGACTGCAGAGGAGGAAAGACATTGCCTGGAGACGGAGAGAGGGGAACTACACAAACAACTAGAGGTGTCTACAATAAAGGTGAGAATAAGAAAAAAGAAAAAGTAATTATATGTGATTCATAAGACATTATCCACATAAAACTCTAAAATAATGAAATAGGATTTCATAATATAACAGTAAATAAGCACAGCACTGTTATGCTTCAGTTCTATGCTGAGCATTGACATTAGCGTGTATGCCTCTTGTGCCTATGGGTTTCCTTTGTTTTCAGTCCAGCTTCCTCTCCCCTCCCAGAAAAATGTAATGGTAGTTATATTGGCTACTTTATTAGGTGTGAATAAATGTGTGACTGTGTGATGCCCTGCAGTGGACTCATTCACTGTGTATTCTTGCCTCACACCCAGTGTTCTTGGGAAACTTATGGATCCACCTCATATATCTTCAGGGGGCAGCATGGTGGTACAGTCATAGGTGCTGGAAGGGTAAATCCCCCAATGGCTGCTGCATAGCATCTTAGATGCAGCAGACACTTTAAAAAGTAAAAAAAAAACATAATCAAAGTTAAAAATGTTGGTTACAATTGGTTAAAACAATATACTGTATATAATTGTTTAAATAAAGGACACTCGTGCTAAAGCCTGTAAAGCGAAGACAACACCTGAAATATATATATATATTATATATATATATATATATATATATATATATATATATATATATTTTTTTTTTTTTTTTCAGGCGACAAAACCTGAAATATTTATATACACCAATCAGCCATAACATTAAACCCACTGACAGGTGAAGTGAGTAACATTGATTATCTTGTTACAATGGCACCTGTCAAAGAGTGGGATATATTAGGCAGCAAGGGAACAGTCAGTTCTCGAAGTTGATGTGTTGGAAGCAGGAAAAACGGGCAAGCGTAAGGATCTGAGCGACTTTGACAAGGGCCAAATTGTGATGGCTAGATGACTGGGTCAGATCATCTCTAAAACAACTGGTCTCGTGGGGTGTTCCCTGTATGCAGTGGTTATTACCTACTAGAAGTGGTCCAAGAAAGGACAACCAGTGAACCGGTGACAGGGTCATGGGCACCCAAGGCTCACTGATGCACATGGGGAGTAAAGGCTAGCCCATCTGGTCCGATCCCACAGAAGGACTACTGTAGCACAAATTGATGAAAAAGTTAATGCTGAAAGCTGTATGATAGAAAGGTGTCAGAACACACAGTGCGTCACAGGTTCCTGCGTATGGGGCTGCGTAGCCGCGTATTGGTCAGAGTGCCCATGCTGACCGCTGCCCAAAGATGAAAGTGTGTACGATGGGCATGTGAGCATAAGAACTGGACCATGGAGCAATTGAAGAAGGTGGCCTGGTGTGATGAATTTTTTACATGGACTGATGTGTGGGTGTTTTGCTTACCTGGGGAAGAGATGGTACCAGGACGCCCTAAGGGAAGAAGGCAAGCTATGTTCTGCTGGGAAACCTTGGGTCCTGGGATGCATGTGGATGTTACTGTGACACGTTCCACCTACCTAAACATTGTTGCAGACCAAGTACAGCCCTTCATGGCAATGGTACTCCCTAATGGCAATGGCCTCTTTCAGCAGCACAGTGCGCCCTGCCACATTGCAAAATTTGTTCAGAAATGGTTTGAGGAACATGACATATCTTATCTTAGTGCGACTGAGCATCTGTGGGATGTGCGGTACAAACAAGTCCAATCCTTGAAGGCCCCACATCGCAACTTACAGGACTTGAAGACCACCTTCAGAGGTCTTGGGGAGTTCATGCCTCAAAGGGTCAGAGCTGTACTGGTGGCACAAGGGGGACCTGTGTGTGTATGTGTGTGTATATATATATATATATATATATATATATATACAGTTAGGTCTGGAAGTATTTGGACAGTGACAGAGTTTTTGTGATTTTGCCTTTATACACCACCACAATGGATTTGAAATAAAACAATCAAGATGTGATCGAAGTGTAGACTTGCAGCTTTATTTTAAGAGGTTCCACAAAAATATGGCATTTACCATTTAGGAATTACAGCCATTTTAAGCAAAGTACTTCCATTTTCGGGGGCTCAAAGGTATTTGGACAATTGACTGACAAGAAGTTAATTGACCAGGTGTGGTCCATTCCCTCATTACTTCAAGACAAATGAAGCAGATAAAAGGTCTGGAGTTGATATCAGGTATTGAGTTGGCATTTGGCAGCTGTTGGACTGGAGCTACCAATATGAAGTCCAAGGAGATCTCAATGCAAGTGAAGGAGGCCATCATTAGGCTGAAAAAACAACATAAATCTATAAGAGAGATAGCAAAAACCTTAGGTGTGGCCAAATCAACAGTTGGGTACATTCTTAAAAAGAAAGAAAGCACTGGTGAGCTTAACAACATCGAAAGGCCTGGAAGACCACAGAAGACAACTAAAGTGGTGGCTCGCAGAATCCAAGTAGCAAGATGAATTCTGAGGTGTACAGGGCTATACTCTCTGCTCACATTTAGCCAAATGCTACAAAACTGATAGGATGCCGCTTCACAGTGCAGGTGGATAATGACCCTAAACATACTGCAAAAGCAACTCAAGACTTTTTGAAGGCAAAGAAATGGTATATTCTTCGATGGCCAAGTCAGTCGCCTGATCTCAACCCAATAGAGCATGCTTTTCACTTACTGAAGACCAGAAAGACCCACAAACAAGCAGCAACTGAAGGTGGCTGCAGTGAAGGCCTGGCAAAGCATCTCCAGGGAGGAATTTGAGTTTTGAGAACATGGGCTCCAGACTTCAGGCAGTCATTGACTGCAAAGGATTTTCATCCAAGTATTAAAATTATGGTTATATTTACAATTATGTCACTTTCTCCAAATGCCTTTGAGCCCCTGAAAATGGAGGTACTTTGTTGAAAATGGCTGTAATTCCTAAATGGTAAATGACATATTTTTGTGGAACCTCTTAAAATAAAGCTGAAAGTATACACTTTGATCTCATCTTGATTGTTTTATTTCAATTCCATTGTGGTGGTGTATAAAGACAAAATCACAAAAACTTCGTCATTGTCCAAATACTTCCGGACCTGACTAATATATATATATATATATATATATATATATATATATATATATATATATATATATATATATATATATATATATATGTATATGTATGTATGTATGTATACAGGACTATGATTCCCATCAGCCACTGCATCTCACCTGATCATGATGTCACACTGACGTCTTAGCACCTAAATCACATTTTGATTCAATGAGTACTGGTATTTAAGACACGTTTTTATAGCACACTTTTCTAACATCTGTTGTAAGTAGCATTGCTGTGTGCTGTCGAATCTATGCCATGTTCATGTATATTCCGTGCTTGTCTAGTTTATGTTTGTTACATAGGCTTAGTCTTTGTTCACATGTTTTAATAAATCTATCTCCAACCCATTCGTGGCAGAATGCTAGACCTAACCTTGGATGCAGCGGAGTTAATCCAAATCCAACCCAGTCGTGACAGAATGCTAGACCTAACCATGGATGCAGCGAAGTTAATCCAAATCATTTTAATCCAATCCAGGAGAACCAATGGCTGCTTGACCAAATCAAGATGATCCTGGACCAGATCCAGGCTGGGCTCCCTCAAAGAATTTTTTAGGGGAGGGCTACAACTTGTGCATCAGCTGAGCCAAGTCGGGCGAACACAGGCAGTGGGGCGACAGCGGGGGTCTTAGCAGAGGCTGAGGAAGTGGCCTCCCCAGTGTAGCCTACGCTAGAGGCTGACTTGGGGGCCCCACCAGCTCACACTAGAGGCTGAAGGGGCAGCCGCAACTCCCCAGCCAACACCAGAGGTTGATGGGGCAGCCTCTCCAGCCCAGCCACCAGCAGAGGCCGACAGGGCAACCTCACCAGCTCAGCCAATGCCAGAGGCCGACAGGGCAGCCTCCCCAGCTGATCCAACACCAGAGGCTGACAGGGTGTACTCAACACCTCAATATATGCCAGAAGCAGACCAGGCGCCCTCCCAAGGGACATTCATGTCAGAGGCCGAGCAGGAGCCTCCCAAGAGACGCCCAAGCCAGAGGAAGATGAGGCGGCCCCATAAGCCCCGCACAGTGCCTGCATGACCTCATACATTGAGTCCGCTCTGCCCCATGACTCTGGGGAGGACGTCGTTGCCCGCCCTCTCAGCCCCGAGGAAGTAACTTCGGCCCATTGTACTAGAGGTTACGTATGTTCGTTCCCTGCTGAGAGTGGATCTACTTAACATACTAATTTCTAGTTAAACTACCATGCCAACATTGAAGAAGGTATGCAGAGAAGCTTAATAATTGTGTCTGATGGTGTCTCTTTGGTGGTTCTGATCCTTGAAGTGACTTCAGCAGAGTAAGCCGTGTCATCAATGGAGATCACAGAGAAAGAGTCCTCAGCGTGGCACAGTCCGGCAGAAATTGTTGCTGAAAGTCTATCCATCGAGTAGCATGATTCTCCGTGGATAGCGGATAAAAGCTTGTGACTCTGTGTGTTATGCATTTACAAAACTTACTCTGAAACTTACTACCATATGACACCAAACATGACCTAGTTGTTGTGTTTCCTGTGCCTTTTAGAAACCAGAGAGCTTACACATTCATGGAGCATACAACTGTCACACAAACAACACAGTATATGAAAAAGGTTTGGATAACTTTCTGTCCCATTGCCTTCGAAAAGTGTTCGTCCTAACCCTTTGTCGACCTTTCTTGGTTTATGTGTTTCATAGGGTAGGTCATATGTTAGGGGTTATAATGATGGCAACATTGCTACAATGACCTGGAGCTCCTCTAGAAGTACCTTATTTTTGTTCAGGCAACAATAGGGGCAGATGCACACCGGCACCCCAGGGAAGTTTAAATGTAGTGCTCTGTGAGATTAGAGTTTTGAGGCAGAAGCAAAAGCACATCAGAAATCTCAGTTTAGAGTTTGCCCGGAGCAAATTCTCCTGTGTTAGTTGGTCCAATGTGTGACCATACAAGAATGTCAAGAATGTATTGAATTTCATTTTTGCTTTGTGAAGGTCAACCCTCCCAGTTTTCCTGAACAATATCTAAGACTGCAGGGCTTATGCCCATACAGCAATTCAATGGGGAGAACCCCATGGAGGCTTGTGGGACCTCTTAGACTGTGAATAATAAGGGTTCGAGCCACTTATCCCAATTTCAAGTGTCAAGGTGTACAAACATATGAATCATAGCTTTAAGCATTTGATTAAATTGCTCACTTAATCCCTTTTTAATTTGTACAGTTTGTGTATGTGACATGAAATTAGTGCCCTGCTCAATCAGAATAATCAGGTGGCAAGGAAAAACTCCCTGAGATGATATGAGGAAGAAACCTCAAGAGGAACCTGACCCAAAAGGGAACCCATCCTCATCTGGGAAATAACTGATAGTGCGATGCAATTATAAATAAATCCCTTCTGTAAATGTGTACAAATAGTGCAGTTGTTCAACCAGTAAATTCATCACAGTTTTCACATGAAATCTGGTTTGTTGAACCTATCCACTATCCACTGATGGAGACCTGACTGCAAAACTGCTCATGGCAACCGCAGCCCCAAAGCCACTGCAGCAATTGCAGTCCCAAGCCATCATAGTACAACTCTCCATATGAGATCCCAAAGCCATCTCCATGGTCCCCAAGCAGCACCATCCCCAGCAATCCCAATGATTTTCAGGCCGTCCATGTGGGGCCATCCGCGGCAGCAGCGAGTGATCTTCAACCGATGAGAATTCCAACCAGAAGCATGGCATTAGGATGGATCAGGCACGTCTGACACTGACACGGCTTCTGGGTATCATGCTGTAATAATCCACTAGAACTAAAAGCGATACCCTTGTGCACTTCTAATAGCCCGAAGAAGTCCATAATAATTGTTTCAAAGGGGACCTCGATTAATGCTAGTTGGTGCAATGGCACTTTTGCAAGTGACACAACACCGGAATACTTTGCTGTAAATGCCCAGCCAATAGAAATGTCACATAAGAAGTTTAAGTGTCTTATCATCTCCTAAATGCAGAAATACTTTTCCTCGGTGCAAACAATTGGGTCATCTCTTCCTTAGATTCTCACTTGATATAGCTTGATGTAGACCCCTCTGTAAGTATTGGAATGGCAAGGCCAATTCTTTTTTTTTTCTTTTTTTTTGCTATACACTGAAGATATTTGTGTTTGAGATCAAAAGATGAATATGTGACTATAGATCAGAATTTCAGCTTTCATTTTCTGATATGTACATTGGAAGGCCAGATTGTAATTCACAACAACTTAGAACATGAACGATTTAGAACATGGCACCTTTTGTTTGAACCAACCCATTTTTCAAGTGATCTCCACATTGGAACATGGAACATATTGGAACATGTGACTGAGAGGGTTAGAGTTTCTTGTTGCCCAGGTATGCCTTGTTAGATTGATTGTTTAAATAATTAATAGCGCTCAATTTCTACTTTTGTTTTGAGCCCTGGGTGTTACCTCTGAAGACTACATTTGTTGTTAAAAAGGGTGAACCAACATGAAGACCACAGAGCTGTCTATGGGAGAAAAGCAAGCCATTTTGAAGCTGAGAAAAAAGAGAAAATTGATGGCACTGGGCATAGCCAATACAACAATTTGGGGAAAAAACACACTATCAGACATGGAACGGGTCAGCCAAGGAAAACAACAGCAGTTGATGACAAATATTGTGAGAGCTATGAAGAAAACCCCAAAACAACAGTCAGTGACGTAACCAACAACTTCAACAAGCAGAAATGTAGAGGCCATACCACAAGATGCAAACCAATAATCAGCAGTAAGAATCGGAAGAACAGATTGGAATTCACAAAGAAATACAGAAATGCAAAAGTTCTGGACCGAAGATTAACCTCTACCAAAGTGATAAAAATGACGAAGTGTGGAGAAAGAAAGGATCTGCTAATGATCCAAAACATACAAGCTCATCAGTGCATGGTGAAGGTAGTGTCATTGCTTGGGTTTGCATGACTTCCTCTGGAACGGGCTCAGTAATCTTTATTGATGATGTAACTCTGATGGTGTAGGTACCTAAGTTGCCATTAACCATTAGTAGGCGCTACCACTTTCTGCATCTTATGGGAAGAAGGGGGAAGGTGACTCCACCTGAGACCTACTGGGATAAAAGCCCCCAAGGGATAGTTTCTCTTTCTCATATCCAGCACCTTAGTGGACATGGTCTTTGTGTGCACGTGGGCCATATATGCAGCAAGAATACATTCCACTCAACCAAAATTTCATCTGTCCTTTGCTAATACTTTATTTTCACTTGCAGTTTGAACCCAACTGCTGCCAAAACGGTTGAGAGTAACGTGCAAAGCGACCGGATTCTTCTGTGCACTTCAAATTGAAAACTTCTATTTTTCCTTGGGATGAATGGATTCATAAGAATCCTGACAAGATGTATCATTCCTCGGATTGCAAATCACGCCAGAGTGTCAACATATCAATTTCTGTGCCTCCTCAGCCCGGCGCACCTTGGACCACATGAGCCAGCCAAAGTGACTCAACATGTCGCGCGCAGGCAAGATCAACTCAAAGTGAGACTGAGCATCTGGGCTTAATTAACTATAGGAAATATACTTCGTTTTCTATTGCTAGTAGAGTGATTCATTATTCATTTAGTATCCTGAATTTAACCTGATTGTATGTTGTTTTTTATTATATATATATATATATATATAAATCTGTTAGGCCTATATAAAGTGTCGCTTTGATCTTTGTTTCTCTTTCTCCCCTTGCATCTCACTAGATGTACTAACGTTGCTAGTTTTATGTTTGAGCTCCGCATTATGCTTAGTTTATCACACTCAGAGCTGATAACATTCATCCCCAAACAGCATTATTTTGACACATACACACATACGCAGATCTAAATATCTACTCATTCAAAACATTCACTACCATTTCTACTTGCCTTGTAATTTGTGTTTGCTGATTTGTGTTCAATAAATGTTATTTTGTTGAACCGATTGTGTGTTTGCTGTCTCCCAGATCAAAGCTGAAGCCAAGCTACTAATAAAGAAATCTGAACCTTCAGATAAATTTATAGGTCACTGTTATTATTCTTAATTAAGACAATGACACACTTCCAACACAGCAAAGGACTTCATCAGCTTGATGTAGTTATTGCAATCAAGGGATATGCAAACAAATATCAAATCTTGTTTACTTAAATCTAGTTTACTATCTGTTCCATTACTTTTGCTCACCATAAGATATTTTGTGATCTGCCACCACAGGTGCCACGTTCTAAGGTGTTTAACACATTTCAGAGAGGACTGTATGTAAAGCTATGTGCTGGTGCTGTGTGTTCATTTAAGTGGTATGTGCATAGGAGCTGGAATACTGTTCAGGAGTTCAGGGTTCTCATGACCTAGGGTAAGAAGCTCCTCCTTAGCCTCATAGTCCTGGACATGTGATTGTGGAGGTGCTTTCCAGCCCATAGCCATTGAAACAGTCTATTGTTGATGTGTGGGATGCTTGGAGATCTTTACTGCTCTGGTCCTGCACTACCTAATGTAAATGTCCTCTGGGCTGGGCAGTGACCTGGTGATCCATTCAGCAGACCTTACCACCCTCTGCAGGCTTTTGTGGTCCTCAGCACTGCAGTTACCATGCTAGGTGATGCTCCCAGTGATCCTCAGTGGATAGCTGAGAAGATGTGGAACTTCCTCAGCTGTTGGAGGTACTAAAGACAGCATGTCTCACATTCCAAGTGTGAAGAGACCAGGATAAATCGGTCCCTTCTGAAGTCCACAACCAGTTACTTCTGATGTTTAGGAACAGGTTCATGGGCATTGGTGAATATTTGTGAATATCCCCACATCCCCAATCACCCTTCACCTGATCAGGCTTTGGTGAATAGAGGTCTGGTTGCAACCAGAATTCAATAAAGTGTGATATGTATGCCCTTGATTGCCTACCTGTGTGGAGAGAGAAGAGAGAAGGAGAAGGAATAGGAGGGATCTGAGAGGGCATGAGAAAGAGAGAGAGAGAAAAATTGTGATGTAATAGCCCTCAGTTTTCCTACAGCTACTTTTCTACTGGGAGATGCTGCACAGCCAGTGGGCTTCCCCCAGTAGCAGTAGATAATGTGTGTAATGGTGGCCTCTGATCAGAGGTCTGTTTTTTTTGCCTCTGTTGCCTGATATCAGTGTGGCTTTGATACCATAAGTGACAATATTCTTCTTTATATAGACTAGAAAATTTTGTTTGGGTTAAATGGAATAGCTTTTTCGGGCACTTCCAGTATGATGTGAATGGTGTAGACATGCTTTTGGCTTGCTCCCACCAACTTTGTTATTTTATTACATTCTGAAACACAAGACGAGTATTTTTTGTGGAGGGAACGTAGCAATGGAATGGTGTGGGAGAACACAAGTTGAAGCAGGTTGAAAACAAACTGTGCAGCTGTATTCTGGATTAGTTGCAGAGGTCAGATGGCTTGGAGCAAGCAGTAGCCCAGTCTCAAAAATTGAAAAGGGACTGAACAAGCACCTGAATGTCCTCTGTGGATAGAAATGGCTGAATCCATTTGTTGTAAAGGAGAAACCAGCTTGAGTCAGATTAGTGATGTTGGGCATGAACGAAAGTTGGTACAGTGATAGATGGTGAGATCTGAGAGTTATCCAGGGAGGTCACAAGATCTTGACATAGGTATGCATCTCCAGGGATGTACAGCAGCCCAGTTTTACTGAGATTAAGTTTTAGCTGATGAGCTGCCATCCATGATGAGATGTCTGCCAGACATGCTGAGATCTGTGCAGAAACATGAGTGTCTGAGGGAGGAAAGGAGAGGATGAGTTGAATGTTATCAGCATAGCAGTGGCTTGAAAACCCATGTAAGGATATGACCTCACCCAGAGAGCAGGTATAGGGAGAATAGAATGACAACAATGCTATGTTAAGAAACAAACTTGCTGATCTAGAAGGCCATAGCAGGAGCCCTTCATCATTCTTCTCAAAGCTCATTGCTGAAGTCTTTGGCAGTCAGGTCCTTGCCTCACCTCTGGAGTTGGACCCTTCCCTGTATATTACCTTATACATTTCTATCATCTTTGGCCACTGGTTCTTTCTTCTTATTTTCAGTCAGGGTCCCAGCTGGAGGGGGCTTATATACATAAGGGACTGCCCTCTTTGTACATACCAACAACAGTTATTCTAATTATTTCCCTCTTTGCAAGGGGATGAGACAGGGGTGTCCAATTTCCCCCTTGCTGTTGGCTATAGCTTTTGAGCCATTGGCAATCACACTCAGGTAGAACATTGAGAATGCGAGCATCTCTAGCAGAGAACAGAACCATAGAGTGGCATTACATGCAGATGATCTCTTATTGTAAATTGTAGATCTGAATAGATCTATTCCTTCACTGCTAGCTGCTCTTCAATAATATGGTATAAGTCTCTGGCTATAAGTTAAATTTACATAAAAGCATAAAAGTCATGCCAGTTAACACAGCATGTGGAACATACACTGCAAAAAACTGGCATCTTAGTGAAAAAATCTCGAATATAGTTGTTGTTCCTCTTTCGGCTGCTCCCATTAGGGGTCGCCACAGCGGATCATTGGTCCGCATATTTGATTTGGCACAGTTTTTATGCTGGAATTTTATCCGGGCTTTGGACCGGCACTGAGAGTGCACTGTTGCACACGGTTCCCTGGCCAGGAATTGAACCCAGACCACAGCAGTGAGAGCGCTGTGGCCTAACCACTAATCCTCCAGGGACCAAAATATCTTGAATATAGTATTTCCTATTATAACATTACAATAAACCAAATATAAGATTATTAAAACTATTATTAAGATTATAAGATTATTAAGACATTTTTTACTCATTTAGAGCTTTACATTTTCTAATTCTGTTGGCAGATAATTTTGCTTTTTTCTAGAAATAAATGCTTAAAATGGGAAAAAATATCTCCCAATAGTTGTGAAATGACTTCAAAATGGCTATTTGAAGCTTGAAGTTAGTTTTAAAAAAGTCTAGAAATAGGTTTAATAATCTTTTATTAGGTTTATGATAATCTTACGATAGGAAATACTAGATAAATCTGACAATATTCAAGATATTTTCACTTGCTAAGATTCAAAATATTTTCACTTCAAGTGCTGCGAAACAATAGTTTGGCAACAGTTTTTGTCAATAAAAATGGCATTCACGCAAAAAAAAGTGTCACATGACAGAATTTATCCATCCATCAGGGGAAGAATGGGGATGTGCGTGCCGTCCAGCGTACCATAAACCTGTGGCACAAGATTCGCCACGATTTCATTGCAATTGATTTCATTGCAATTTCATTTCCCTCTGCTACATTTAGCAGCCTAATATAATGCTGCAATTTTTCTTTAATAGCTGTGCACACAGCGTATACACGTCGATGAACGGTTGTTTTACTAACCCCCGAAAATTTCTCCCACTACTCTGTACTTGGCGCAGGTTGTCAGCTTGAACAGGGCAATAACAATCCGCTTTCAGGTCGGAACCAGTGGTTGATGGCAACCTACATCAGGACCAATTAATTGGCACAGCATCTCAAATATGGACCATGAAATTCTAAAATGCTGCAGCCAGAGAATTTCTGTGAAGTGTCTCTCAACCACTACCACCCAGAGCACCCTAATGTGTGGTTTCTCCACTTCAACAAAATATGCCCATCTTAGCATAAGGGCAGTTATGGAGCACTATCAGACGAGCAACAGCTCCATTCTGACATCGTCTTCTGATAACTGTTTACAGTTTGAAACTATCTCAGATCATTACCTCATCTCATTTAAAATGTGTCTCTCAGAGTCTCCCAGAGTTATCAACCTTGCTTCGATCACCATCTGACTCCACAGAACTTGATGAGACAACTCAATACTTAGAGTAAACATTCTGCTGCACTCAAATAATGTAGCTCCACTTAAAGAAAAACAGTTAAGAGAGAAAAAATGATCACATACACCTTAAAACAGACTACTCAAAAAATTAGAACATAAGTGGTGTCAAACTAACTTGGTATTCCAAATTACATGGAAGGAGAGCCTCCTGAGTTATAGAAAGGCTCTTAGCACTGCTAGATCAGGATACCTTTCCACCTTGACTTTAGTGCAGTTTTTGACTTCGTGTGACGTAGTTCCTGTTTTTTCGAATTGTTTGCAATGCAAAAAATAACCGTCTAAATATAAGAAACAAATGCATGATTTAAGAAGATACAGACTAGAAACAAGTCAAATTATCTGCCAGTGCAGTAAGATAATTATACTTGGTAAGATTTCTTGAAATAAGAAAACATATCAAGGCTTTAGAAAAGAACAAAATGTCTTAAAATAAGCATTAAAACACTTATTCCAAGCAGTGTATTTAGTCTAATTAAATTAAAACTAGCTTTTTAATTAATTTTTAAACAGTTTGTTTATCTTAATTTGTGTGAAAATATCTTAAAACTAGAGCTACTAAACAAGATAATTCCTCTTAATTTAAGAATTGTCATCATTATATATTCTGACTTAAAATGAGACAAAGCATTTAAACTTAAAACAAGACTATTAAAATCAAGATCACGCATACATATTGTCAACAATTATTTATTCACATGAAGACTCTTGTAACACACAGTAGTTACCATGCAAAAACAAAGCAAAATCATTACTTGTAAGCATGCTTCTCAAAATACCAAGCAACAGAGTTTATAGATGCTGATAAGCTCCTTGATCCTATGTCATATTGTCAAGTCAGTTTCAAAAATGTGTGTATGTATTGACAAAATATAATCGGGTAGATATCATCGCACTTAAAACTGGAAATTAAAAACCATACTGGGTAATTGGAAAGAGTGTGGTGACTTAATACTGCAGAGACTTATAATTTGTTGTTAGGTTGTAAATAAATGTGTTGATGTAGACATAAAACAAGCAATTGGAATAAATAATACTAATGAACAAGTCCTAAGTGTGATTATTGAGCCTTTTTTACTGGGCAACCTTAAAACCAGTTATTACAGCTAAAACAAAGTCTTAAAAAGATACAAGGCTGGCCTCAAATGATGCCTTTGATGGTAAATAAGCTTAATTTGCAGGTAAAATAACTAACTTTAAGCTTTGCTAACTAAGTAAGAAAAAAAAGATAAATAATCTCAAAACAATCATAATAATCTTACATGATCTGCTTTTGCATAGTATTTTATTCTTAAAATAAGATCAATAAGATTTTATGGCTAGAAATAAGATTGTTAGTCTTGACTAGATGAGGAGTTTTTGCAGTGTGCCGTGTGAATTGTTCACTTCCTGTGATGTAGTTCCTGTTTTTGAATTGTTTTGGGTTTCTTGTAATTTTGTGCTATTGTTTTCATCTGTTGTATTTTTCACTTTCCCTTCTGCCATATTTTCATTTTTTCGAAGAATGCTTTTATTTTTTTGTCTAAAGACAGTGAGCAGAGGCCATCCATGCCAGATCCGTACTATAGAGGGTTAGTGAGAGTGAGAGCAGCATAGGTTCTGTAATGGAAGGTCTTAGAGATAGCAACCCACCAAGTCAGGCATTAGAGCCAGCACAGCAGGGCGACATACTCGGCAGCATAATCGCAAAGCCAAAGATAACGGTAAGGCTTATCCATTGGAGCACCACTCCTCTCCGCTTCACGTGTCTAACAGGTTTGCTCTCCTCAGTGAACCACCCACTAAGAGACGTGAAAGAGCCCTGGTTATAGGAGTCTCTATCTTAAGGCATGTGAAATTAGCTAGGCCTTTATGGGCACCAGCAGCAGGTGTATATCAGGAGCCACGGTGCCGGACATAGCAGGTAATCTTAGGGTCTTAGGCAAGCACGGGTTTTCAAAGATAGTTTTTCACGTAGGAGCTAATGATATATGCTTTCATCAGTCAGAGGTTACTAAGAGTAACATTGTAGAGGTGTGTATATTAGCAAAGGCGATATTCGATGCAGTAGTATGCTCTGGCCCCATCCCAGTGTGGCATGGCGATATAGCTTACAGCAGGTTATGGTTGCTGAACTGCTGGATGTCCAGGTGGTTTTCCAAAAACAATGTGGGCTTTATAGATTATTAGAGTAGTTTTGAGGGCAAGGCTAGCCTGTTAGGGCGGGACGGTGTCCCTCCCACTCGGGAAGGTGCTGCTCTCATTTCTTGCAGCAAAGCTTATAGTCTGTTCCCCAAGCTAAACAAAAATGTAGAAATACTCAGAAAATTGATTTCAGTAACCTAACAAACATAAAATTAGATCATACTGAATGCACAGCCTGCACCGTTGATATGAAGGTAGGACTGCTAACTATTATCTCTTATGTCTAAAGCGCTTATTGTTAATGAAAATAACAGAAACGTGGAATAAACCAAATGAGTATGTAGCATTAAATGAAGCTAGTCCTCCTGCATAGAGTTATATAAATCAGCCCCGTCTAACTGGCAGAGGAGAAGGTGTCGCAGTTATTTATAATAATAATCTATTCAAACAAAAACCTAGTCATAAATTCAACATGTTTGAAGTTCTTTATACTAACATAACATGTAGCCACAAAAAAAAGTCTACCCGGTTGATTCTGCTAATTCTTATTTACGGACCCCCAGGGCCATATTCTGAATTGTGAATTTGTCAGTTTCATTTGTGAATTTTGATAACCCTGAAGAATGGCTCCTCTGAGAATGGCGGTTATGTCCATTCTAGATTCAGTAGGGGTCACTCAAAACCCCTACTGAATCTAGAATAGAAACAGCCGCCATTCTCAGAGGATCTTCTGGGTTATCAGAATGAATAGCATCACTCATAGTGGTGGTCACACTCTTGATATAATACTAACATTCGTATTAAATATAGAAAATATAATTGCATTTCCGCAGTCTGAAATAATCAGAGAGAAAAAGCTAGCACCATCACAGACCACTTGAAAATTAGAACATAAATGGTGTCAAACTAAATTGGTAGTATTTCAAACAGCATGGAAGGAGAGCCTCCTGAGCTATAGAAAATCTCTTAGTGCTGCTAGATCAATGTATCACCCTAATTGAAGATAACAAAAGTAATCCTAGATTCTTATTTAATACTATACCAAAATTAACTAGGAGTAAGACCACAACAGAAACATGCACACAATCATTATATAGCAGTGATGACTTCATGAATTTTTTTCAATGACAAAATTGAAAATATCATGCAAAAAATCATGCAGGCTGTTAATTTATAACCAGACAGTTATATAACAAACCCTGTAGATAATAATATAAAAATATCAGATCAAAATTAGAATGTTTTACTCCCTTTCGAGAGACCAAATTAATTTCACAAATTTCCTCATCAAAATCATCAACTTGTATACTAGATCCCTTAACTACATGTTTCTTCAAACAGATAATTCCAGAAGCAATCGAACCTCTTCTAAAAATAATCAGTTTTTCCCTTATCATTGACTATGTAGCTAAATCTTTTAAACTAGCAGTTATCAAACCCCTGATTAAAAAACCTGACCTCGGCTCCTGTCGATTGTCCAACTATAGTTCAATATCAAATCTTTCCTTTATCTCCAAGATCCTAGAAAAGGTTGTAGCACAGCAGTTATGCCCATACCTACATAGGAATAGTATAGAGGAATAGAGGAATGAGTAAAGGGCATTAGACACTGGATGCTTATTAACTTCCTTTTACTTAATTATAACAAGACTGAAGTATTTGTACTAGGGCCACATGCAGCTAGAAGTAAGCTTTCTGATTACATAGTAACTCTGAATGGCCTTTTTGTTTCATCATGTGCAGCAGTAAATGACCTTGGTGTGGTTATTGACTCCAGTCTTTCATTTGAAGCTCATGTAGATAATATTACAAGGATAGCCTTCTTTCATCTCAGAAATATTGCTAAGATAAGAAATATAATGTCATTACACAATGCAGAAAAATTAGTTCATGCTTTTGTTATCCCTAGGTTGGATTATTGTAATGCCTTATTGTCTGGATGTTCCAGTAGGTGCATAAACTAAGCTCCAGTTAGACCAGAATGCAGCAGCAAGAGTCCTTACTAGAACCAGAAGATATGACCACATCACCTCTATCTTATCTACACTGCATTGGCTCCTAATCAAATTTTGCATTGATTATAAAATACTACTATTGACCTATAAAACACTGAATGGTCTCAAGCCGCAGTACCCGAGCGAACTTTTGGTCTCTTATGATCTGTCACACTTACTTTGATCCAAAGGCGGCAGGCTATTTGTTGGTATCTCGAATAGTGAAGGCTACAGCAGGGGGCAGAGCTTTCTCTTACAAAGCCCCACAGTTATGGAACAGCCTTCCAATTAGTGTTCGGGACTCTGACACAGTCTCAGTGTTTAAGACTAGGCTGAAAACGTATTTGTTTAGTCAAGCCTTTTGTGAATGTTTTTATTTCTTAGGTAAAGAAGCAGACCTGGAGGGTTCACAGGCATGGAGTGTTGGTGAACTGGGATGTTTGGATGCTGTCACCCCCCCCACTCTCACGCATACACTCAGATTTGTTGACAGTGGAGTAGCTGGCCGCTTTATGTCCCAGGGCGCCCTCATGTCTGTGTTACCTTCTGGCTCTCCCTTTTAGTTATGCTGTCATAGCTAGTTTTGCTGGAGTCCCTGCTTGCCCTCTGCACACAAAGTACATTGACCTTAACCATTACAGGACAAAAAGCATGCCTAACAATCTCTCCCTCTCTCCCTCTCTCTCTGTCGAGCTACACATGATACACCTGAGATACCACTGATCCTGGCCCCTTCTGCTCTCTGGACCTGCCTGATCCATCCTGATGCCCTACTTCTGGTTGGAGTTCTCATCGGTTGGAGATCGCTTACTGCTGCTAGGGGTGGTCCCACATGGATGGCCTGAAGATCATTAGGATTGCTGGGATGGTGCCTCTTGGGGACCGTGGAGATGGCTTTGGACTGCGGCTCATATGGGCAGTTACACTGTGGTGGCTTTGGGGCTGTGGCTGCCGCGAGCAGTTTTGCACTCAGGTCTCCATCAGTGGACAGTAGATAGGTTCAAAACAGACTTCATGTGAAAACTGTAATCAATTTCCTGGTTACACAGTTGCACTATTTGTCCATGTAGTATACAGTTATAGAAGGGATTTATTTAAAATTGCAGTATCCCTTCTCACCCAGATGAGGATGGGTTCCCTTTTGAGTCTGGTTCCTCTCAAGGTTTCTTCCTCATATCATCTCAGATGTTGTCTCAGGGAGTTTCTCCTTGCCACTGTCGCCTCTGGCTTGCTCATTAGGGATAAATTCACACATTTACAACTTAGATCCTGAATATGTTTATTTCTGTAAAGCTGCTTTGTGACAATGTCCATTGTTAAACGCACTATGCAAATAAAATTGAATTGACCATAGATCATAACATTCTTCTAGATAGACTAGAAAATGATGTTAGATTTAAGGAAATGGCCCTCTCCTGGCTTAGGTCTTATTTGACTGATCATTATCAGTTTGTTGATGTAGATGGTGAGTTCTCTATGCATACTAAAATTAAGTTTTTTGTTCCACAAGGCTCTGTTTTAGGCAGACGATGGTTACAAATATTCATAAATATGGTATTAGTGTTCCCTGCTATGCTGATGACACACAGTTGTATGTTTCAGCAAAGCCAGATGAGAAATACCAGCTTAATAAAGTTGAGGAATGTGTAAAGGACATTAGACTCTGGATGCTAAGTAATTTCTTCCTACTTATTTCTGATAAGTCAGAAGTACTGCTACTAGGACCATAAGCAGCTAGAAGCTGCCTTTCTGATTACATAGTAACTGTGGATGGCCTTTCAGTTGCATCATGTGCAGCAGAGAAATACCTTGGTGTGATTATTGACTCCAGTCTCTCATTTGAAGCTTATGTAGATAATATTACTAGGATAACCTTCTATCATCTCAGAAATAAAAGTTAAGACATATAATGCCACTAAATGATGCAGAAAAACTAGGGCATGCATTTGTTACCTCTAGGTTAGATTATTGTAATGCCTTGCTGTCCGGATGCTCCATTAGGTGCATAAGCTCCAGATTGCAGCAGCCAGAGTTTTTACTAGAACCAGAAAATATGATCACATCACCCCTATCTTATCCACATTGCATTGGCTCCCAGTAAAATTTTGCATTGATTATAAAATACTACTTGTCATGGTCCAGGATTACCTTCCACAGTTTCCCCATTCCCCATTTGTC